>NW_028322237.1:5757575-6060606 GCF_059928025.1 Delphinapterus leucas
ATTGCATCACTATTTACAATATCCAGGTAATGGAAGCAACCTAAATGCCCACAGACAGACGAATGCATAAAGATGTGGTACATATATAAAATGGAATATTACTAAGCCATAAAAAGGAATGAAATTGGGTCATTTGTAGAGACGTTGATGGATCTAGAGACTGTCATACAGAGTGAAGTAAGTCAGAAAGAGAAAAACAAATCTTGTCTATTAATGCATATATGTGGAACCTAGAAAAATTGTACAGATGAACCGTTTTGCAAGGCAGAAATAGAGCAACAGATGTAGACAACAAACGTATGGACACCAAGGGGGGAAAGCTGTTGGGGGGTGGTGGTGGGAGGAGTTGAGAGATTGGGATTGGCATGTATACATTTATATGTATAAAATAGATAACCAAAAAGAACCTGCTGTATAAAAAAATAAAATAAAATTCAAATTACAAAAAGTAAAACAGAAAAAATATTCTTCCCTTCACATACATGTATTTATATGAATAAATTATTTCCATGCTTATATCTGTAAATACAAAAAAGAGGAATAAAATCTACCTTGAACCAAAAACGAAAAAAAGAAAAAAAAACAGAACCCACCAGTTACACAGAGGAAAACCGTATCAGGGCACTTGCTCCAGTTGTAAACAATTCTGAAGTTGGTCAGTGGTGGGGAATCATCTCCCATTCAGCCAGCAGGCCCCACGCAACAAGCGTCCTCATTGCAAAGCTGGGGGACCGTGCCGAGGCATCTGTGAGTAAACGTGGGCTGAGCCCCAGGCCAGCTGCTGCTGAAATGTTCCCACCCTTCCCAGGTAAAACACCTGAATATGTACAAGGACTTGAAAGCCTAGAGGAAGGGCCATGGAGCCACATGAGTGACAGCATGCCAGCCGACTTGGTGCCTGCAGGCCAGCCAGGATGGTCCTGGCCCTGGGTGCTCTTCTGGAAGCTTTCCATTTCCCTGCCTGAGATACCCCTGCTGTCCCGGTCCCCACTGCTTTCTTCCTCACTCACCTCTGCCCAGGGAGAAATTCCAGCGGCAGGTATGGGTGACACATCCTCTTCTTTAGCAGGTGGCATCTTGGCAACTGCTGCAGAAAGTCCAGCAGAGCCCCACTCACACTGGGCCACACACAAAGCCGTGGCCTCTCACTCCCTCCCACCAGTCCAGCCCCAAGACTGCTGACAGGGCAGAGAAAATGGCGTCAGGCACAGCTGCAGGGGCTCTTGCTGCCTGGAGCGGTGTTTATATTGATCTGAACCCAGGCACACCTGGGGAGGGCTGGCCGGCACGGTCGTGCTTCCCAGGCCAGCCAATAATCACCCCTCAGGGGCTCACAGTTGCAGAAACTAGAACTTGCTGAATCGGCCAGGTCCAAGGAACAGGTGTGGGCTCCTGAGAGTCAGGATAGACAAGGGGCTGCAGCTCTGGCTTGTTTTCTAATTATATTATCTGGCCCATGAGTGGGAGACAACTTCAAGAAAACCCTCTCCTAATGAGAGGAACCCAGGAGTCAGGGAGAGGAGGGGTGGCTGGTGGGTGGAGACAGAGGCCTGGTGCCCCGGGTGCAGTGGAAGTCTCTGGAAGACCAGGTGGAGGGAGTCCACACAGAGTGATGCCCAGGGTCACAGACCTGTCGGAGCTGCTGTTTGTTAGTTCAAGTCCTGCTCTGAGGTGCTCTGTGTCAGATCTGAGTGACAGGTGAGCTGGGAGTGCTCTGCAATGAGGGCGATATGCACGGTTCCTGTGTTCCCAGCCCTGCCATGGTACCTGCAAGGGTAGCTCTGTATCCTGGGAGGGGCCTGACCACGAGAGCCCCATGGGCTGCAGGGGAACCTGCCCAGGGAACCCCATATCCTGGGAGGGGCCTGAACACGAGAGCCCCATGGGCTGGGGTGGGGGTGGGGTACCTGCCCAGGTGAGCTCCATATCCTGGGATTGGCCTGACCTCGAGAGCCCCATGGGCTGCTGGAGTCCTGGTAAAGGATGTCAGGACAGTCAGTGAAGCCACCGAGGATATACCTCCAGTAGTTCCTAAATCCTACACCCTGCTGGTCATTCTACCAACCACCAGGACATGGTATTCTGTATTAGTCTTCAATGATGCCTTCTTTTGTATTCTATTAGTCCCCCCAGAGTCACAAGAAATTTTGGCTTGTGAGTGGCAGGACTCAACATACAACTAAAACAATACTTCCGGGCCGTGTTGCCCCAAGGGTTCAAAAATTCCCACACCATCTTTGGGGAAAGCTCAGCTAAAGAACTAAAAGTTCTACCTCTGGAAAAGGAAACACTCCTTCAATATGCAGACGACATTCTGATCGCCAGCCCTACTAAGGAGACCTCTGAACTACCAAGCCAATAAAGGATACAAGTTGTCCAAGACAAAGCTCAAATATCACAGACTACGGTGACCTGCCTGGGCTTCATTCTCACAGAAGTTCGGCGAAGCCCATCCCAGGAAAGGGAAGAAACAATTTACAGCCTTACCCATTTCTGAAACTAGAAGACAGCTTAGGGGTTCCTGGGGAGGCCAGGGTTTGCTGCTTCTGGATCCCTAACTACAGTCTACTAGCTGGGCCTCTATATGAAACACTGAAAGGAAAAGATGATGATCCTTTTGAATAGAATGCAGAAGTGGCCTTTCAAGAATGGAAAGAGCAGTCAATTCAGACCCTTGCCCTGGAACTCCCTAATTTAGCTAAACCCTTTGACCTTTACATTCCTGGTGAACGGTGAATCGCCATTGGAGTATTAGTGCAAAACCTGGGACCACTTGAGATGGAACAATGCAAGAATGCGATCCAGGTAGGATAAACTGCGGTCACCAAGGGGCTTGGCCCACCGCCACATCTGACCAAGATACTGGCAGTATCTGAAAACCTGGAAATCAGCAGCCCAAAAGGCCACCTCCCTCCTAAGGGAAAAGGACCCCACGTGGTGATCCTAACACCCAACCATGCCCTGAAGTTGCAGGGTTGGTTCCGTGGGCACACTGACCTTGAGCGAGGAGGCCCTACAACTCCAACCTCCATAGAGATAACCGGGGCAAAGTGGCACCATGAAGACTCGTGTGAAGGTGTCTGCACGGGCAAATTTAATGCTCATTTCCCACCAGGAAGAGGAATTAACCAAAGGCTCAGCATGCCGTGCCGGAACAAGATTAGGGCCTGAAGCAATCCTGCGGGTTTGCGGCCAGCTCACAAGAAAGCGAGTTGAAGAAAGGAGCTCAGGGACACTGTAATTCACAAACCTGCAGTGTTATAAATGACAGCTATCACCCAAAAATATATTGAAGGAAGGCTGCGAAGAGGACTTGAAAGCGGGGCAGAATTGCAAGAAAACGATTTCAGGGGGTAGACTGGAATTGCATTTAAAGCATAGGAAAAGAGGCAGAACGTCGACAATGATGCACTTGGCCAAAAAGGGCGTATGCGTTTTTTCCTGAATATATTCAGGAAAAAACGCATACGCCCTTTTTGGCCAACCAAGCAAGCATGTTAAAGAAATCTGCACTACAATGAAGTCTCACTGCCCCCCGTTCAAAAGGGCCATCTGAGAAAAGTGTAAAATCCAGAAAGGCAGCACAGGCCATGGAGAACAGGGAGCCTTGTTATGCTGATGGGCGGGATGTAAATTGCCAACAGCCACTCTGGAGATGTGTATGGTGTTTCCTCAAAAACCTAAAAAACAAAGCAACGGAGCCTACGGCATTACCACTTATTTTCCTATAGCTTAGGGAAATTAAAATCAAAAACACACAGCCACCGCAAAGTTTCTGTTTACGGCTCTGTTTACAAGAACCTCGTCTACGGTACAAGTTAAATATCCCAGAAAGCGAAAAATGGATAAAGAAGTGTGGTACGTACGTACAAAGGAATATCACTCACCAATGAAATCTATGTCATCAGGCCCGTCGCGGCATAATGAGTCGATTCAGGTACGATGATTCTAAGTGAAATAAGTCACACAGAAAATGAAACATCATAAGATATCACTAATACACGGAATGTAAACTTGGCTACACATGAACTGAATTACAAAACAGAACAGGGTCTCAAATTTAGAAAACCAACTTATGCTTGCTTAAGGGGAAAGGTGAGTTGTGGTGCTGCATAAAACCAGAGATAGAAATTAGCACAGATACCTTTCCATAAGCCAAATATGTAATAGTCAAGACCTAGCACTTGCTCAACGAAATGGACTAAACACCCCATATTCAACGCCTAGGATTACACATGACTAGTAAGAATCTTCAAACCCATGGATTTATATGTATCCGTAAGAGACTCAACTGTGTGTACAGCGGCATGAATGCAGCAGAGAAAATCAGATAAAACCCATTATCAAAATGAATTACACAAACAAACACAATGACAGTGAAATAGAGAGCAATTCTTAAATAATTCATTCAGGGCTTGTGATGCAACCTGGATTTACCACATCTACACCCAGAGCTGAGTGAGACATAAGGCTGGACACTTCGGGCTGATAGCATTGGTGAGGTTTGATGAGCAAATGCAGACCCTTTGAAGTCATACTGCATGGTACCCATTCCATGGGTCCCAACTCTCCAGGTTTAAGGGATTCTTCCTTCAGCTAAAACATGCATGGGAAACCCACAGTACAGTGCACTGTGTGACCGGGAAACGTTTTCAAATGCATCTCAGTTTTCGTCCCCTTTTACTCGGGTTCACCATTCCAGACCGTTTACTAACACTCTCCCCACTTGGAGAGTCAGTGCCTTTAACCTCCTGTTGTGCACAGTTTGCAATTTCTGCGCAAGATGAACAGGAATAGGGAGAACCAATGAGAGACTAGCTGTAGGTGTCTGGACGGGCAAATGGAACGCTCATTTCCCACCAGGAAGAGGAATTAACCAAAGGCTCAGCATGCCGTGCCGGAACCAGATTAGGGCCTGAAGCATTCCTGCGGGTTTGCGGCCAGCTCACAAGAAAGCGAGTTGAAGAAAGGAGCTCAGGGGCACTGTAATTCACAAACCTGCAGAGTTATAAATGACAGCTATCGTCCAAAAATATATTGAAGGAAGGCTGCGAAGAGGACTGGAAAGCGGGGCAGAATTGCAGGAAAACGATTTCAGGGGGTAGACTGGAATTGCATTTAAAGCATAGGAAAAGAGGCAGAACATCGACAATGATGCACTTGGCCAAAAAGGGCGTATGCGTTTTTTCCTGAATATATTCAGGAAAAAACGCATACGCCCTTTTTGGCCAACCAAGCCAGCATGTTAAAGAAATCTGCACTACAAAGAAGTCTCACTGCCCCCAGGTCAAAAGGGCCATCTGAAAAAAGTGTAAAATCCAGAAAGACAGCACAGGCCATGGAGAACAGGGAGCCTTGTTATGCTGATGGGCGGGATGTAAATTGCCAACAGCCACTCTGGAGAAGTGTATGGTGTTTCCTGAAACACCTAAGAAACAAAGCAACGGAGACTACGGCACTTCCACTTATGGTCTTATAGATCACGGAAATTAAAATCAAAAACAGACAGCCACCCCAAAGTTTCAGACGGCTCTGTTTACAGGAATCTCGTCTACGGTACAAGTTAAATATCCCAGAATGTGAAAAATGGATAAAGAAGTTGTGGTACACACATTCAATGGAATATCACTCAGCAATGAAATCTATGTCATCAGGCCCATCGTGGCATAATGAGTGGATTCAGGTACGATGATTCTAAGTGAAATAAGTCACACAGAAAATGAAACATCATAAGATATCACTAATACACGGAATGTAAACTTGGCTACACATGAACTGAATTACAAAACAGAACAGGGTCTCAAATTTAGAAAACCACCTTATGCTTGCTTAAGGGGAAAAGTGAGTTGGGGTGCTGCATAAAACCAGAGATAGAAATTAGCACAGATACCTTTCCATAAGCCAAATATGTAATAGTCAAGACCTAGCCCTTGCTCAACGAAATGGACTAAACACCCCATATTCAACGCCTAGGAATACACCTGACTAGTAAGTATCTTCAAACCCATGGATTTATATGTCTCCATAAGAGACTCAAGTGTGTGTACAGCGGCATGAATGCAGCAGAGAAAATCCGATAAATCCCATTATCAAAATGAATTACAAAAACAAACACAATGACAGTGAAATAGAGAGCAATTCTTAAATAATTCATTCAGGGCTTGTGATGCAACCTGGATTTACCACATCTACAACCAGAGCTGAGTGAGACATAAGGCTGTACACTTCGGCCTGATAGCATTGGTGAGGTTCGTTGAGAAAATGCAGGCCCTTTGAAGTCATACTGCATGGTACCCATTCCATGGGTCCCAACTCTCCAGGTTTAAGGGATTCTTCCTTCAGCTAAAACATGCATGGGAAACCCACAGTATGGTGCACCGTGTGACCGGGAAACCTTTTCAAATGCATCTCAGTTTTCGTCCCCTTTTACTCGGGTTCACGATTGAAGACCCTTTACTAATACTCTCCCCACTTAGAGAGTCAGTGCCTTTAACCTCCTGTTTGGCACAGTTTGCAATTTCTGCGCAAGATGAACAAGAATAGGGAGAACCAATGAGAGACTAGCTCTAGGTGTCTGCACATTCAAATATAACACTCATTTCCCACCAGGAAGAGGAATTTACCAAAGGATCAGCATGCTGTGCCGGAACCAGATTAGGGCATGAAACAATCCTGCGGGTTTGCGGCCAGCTCACAAGAAAGCGAGTAGAAGAAAGGAGCTCAGGCGCACTGTCATTCACAAACCTGCAGAGTTATAAATGTCAGCTATTGTCCAAAAATGTATTGAAGTAAGGCTGCGTAGAGGACTTGAAAGCGGGGCAGAATTGCAGGAAAACGAGTTCAGGGGCAGACTGGAATTGCATTTAAAGCATAAGGAAAGAGACAGAAAGTCGACAATGAGGCACTTGGTCAAAAAGGGCGTATGCGTTTTTTCCTGAATATATTCAAGAAAAAACACATACGCCCTTTTTGGCCAAACAAGCAAGCCTGTAAAGAAATCTGCATTACAATGAAGTCTCACTGCCCCCCTGTCAAAAGGGACATCTGAAAAAAGTGAAAAATCCAGAAAGGCAGGACAGGCCATGGAGAACAGGGAGCCTTGTTATGCTGATGGGCGGGATGTAACTTGCCAACAGCCACTCTGGAGAAGTGTATGGTGTTTCCTCAAACACCTAAAAAACTAAGCAACGGAGCCTACGGCACTTCAACTTATGGTTCTATAGCTTAGGGAAATTAAAATCAAAAAGACACAGCCACCCATAAATTTTGGACGGCTCTGCTTACAAGAACCTCATTTACGGTACAAGTGAAATATCCCAGAAAGCAAAAAATGGATAAAGAAGTTGTTGTACGTACGTACAATGGAATATCACTCAGCAATGAAATCTATGTCATGAGGCCCGTCGCGGCATAATGAGTGGATTCAGGTACGATCATTCTAAGTTAACTAAGTCACACAGAAAAAGAAACACCATAAGATATCTCAAATACACGGAATGCAAACATGGCTGCACATGAACTCAATTACAAAACAGAAAAGGGTCTCAAATTTAGAAAACCAACTTATGCTTGCTTAAGGGGAAAGGTGAGTTGTGGTGCTGCATAAAACCAGAGATTGAAATTAGCACAGATACCTTTCCATAAGCAAATATGTAATAGTCAGGACCTACTCCTTGCTCCACGAAATGGACTCAACACCCCATATTCAATGCCTAGGAATATACCTGACTAGTAAGAATCTGAAAACCCATGGATTTATATGTCTCCATAAGAGAATCAAGCATGTGTACAGCGGCATAAACGCAGCAGTGAAAATCCGATAAATCCCATTATCAAAATAAATTACAAAAACAAAACACAATGACAGTGAAATAGAGAGCAATTCTTAAATAATTCATTCAGGGCTTGTGATGCAACGTGGATTTACCACATCTACACCCCGAGCTGAGTGAGACATAAGGCTGGACACTTCGGGCTGATAGCATTGGTGACGTTCGGTGAGCAAAGGCAACCCTTTGAAGTCATACTGCGTGGTACCCATTCCATGGGTCCCAACTCTCCAGGTTGAAGGGATTCTTCCTTCAGGTAAAACATGCATGGGCAACCCAGAATATGGTCCACCGTGTGACCGGGAAAACTTTTTAAATGCGTCTCAGTTTTCGTCCCCTCGTACTCGGTTTTACCATTCCAGACGCTTTACTAACACTCTCCCCACTTGGAGAGTCAGTGCCTTTAACCTCCTGTTTGGCACAGTTTGGAATTTCTGCGCAAGATGAACAGGAATAGGGAGAACCAATGAGAGATTAGCTGTAGGTGTCTGCACGAACAAATTTAACGCTCATTTCCCACCAGGAAGAGGAATTAGCCAAAGGCTCAGCATGCCGTGTCGGAACCAGATTAGGGCCTGAAGCAATCCTGCGGTTTTGCGGCCAGCTCACAAGAAAGCGAGTTGAAGAAAGGAGCTCAGGGGCACTGTAATTCACAAACCTGCAGAGTTATAAATGACAGCTATCGTCCAAAAATATATTGAAGTAAGGCTGCAAAGAGGACTTGAACGCGGGGCAGAATTCCAGGAATACGATTTCAGGAGGTAGACGGGAAGTCCTCTGAAAGTATAGGAGAAGAGGCAGAACCTCGACAATGATGCACTTGGTCAAAAAGGGCATATGCGTTTCTTCCAGGGCCCTTATTAAAGAGGGTAGGAGGCTCCCAGCATGCTTCAGTGGCCAACAGAGGGCCTACGTCGCCAAGGCGACATGAGCCATCCAGGCAGGAGTGACCTCACATCAGAGGGCCCACCTCACAGAAGGGTAAGGAACCCAGTCAAGATCAGACTCTCACCAGAGTGCCCACATAAGCAAGGGGCTGGGAACCAGGCAGGAGTGTCCTCACACCCGTGGGGCCACATCATCGAAAGTTGAGGTACCCAGCACATGTGGCCTCAAACCAGAGGACCCACATCACCATGGGTCTCGGAGCGAGGAAGGCAGGATTAACCTCAAAACCCATGGCCCATTGTATAAAAAAGGTGAGGAATCCAGCAGTTGGAACATCCCAGCAGGCGGCCCAGAGCACCGAGGCTATGGGATCCAGGCAGTGATGAACTCACAACAGAGGGCCCTCATCGTGATACTGTAAGCAACCCAGCCGTTGTAACCTCAGAGCACAAGGCCCACATCCCCATGGGGAAGGGAACCAAGCAAGAGTGTCATCGCACCAGTGGGCACACATCAGAAAAGGTGGGGAGCCCAGTAGTTAGGGCCGGACGCCAGAGGGCCCTCATCACTGAGGAGAGGAGGCTCCCAGCAAGCTCCAACTGCTACCAGAAGGCCGACGTCGCCAATGCAGGGTGTGCCAGCCAGGCAGGAGTGACCTCAGAGCAGAGGGCCAACCACACAAAAGTGTGAGGAACCCAAAGAGGATCAGACTCTCACCGGAGGGCCCACATCACCAAGGGAATGGAAACCAGGCAGGAGTGTTCTCACACCAGTGTGGTCACATCACCGAAATGTGACGGACCCAGCACACGTGGCCTCAAACTACAGGACACACATCACCAAGGGGCTGGGAGTGAGGCAGGCAGGAGGAGCCTCCAAACAGAGGGCCCATAGCGTAAAAAAGGTGAGGGATCCCGCAGTTGGAACCTCCCAGCAGGTGGCCAGGAGCAGCGAGGCTATGGGATCCAGGCCTGACTGAACTCAAAACAGAGGGCCCTCATTATGAAACTGTGAGCAACCCAGCCGTTGGGACCTTAGAGCAGAAGGCCCACATTCCCATGGGGTTGGGATCCTGGCAGGAGTGTACTCGCACCACAGGGCGCACATCAGAAAATTTTGGGAGCCCAGGAGTTAGGGTCTGACGCCAGAGGGCCCTCATTACCGAGGGGAGGAGACTCCCAGCAGGCACCAACTCCCAACTGACGGCCCACGTCGCCAAGTTGACGTGTGCCAGCCAGGCAGGAGTGACCTCACAGCAGAGGGCCTACCGCACAGAAGGGTGAGGAACCCAGCCAGGATAAGACTCTCACCAGAGGGCCCACATCACCAAGGGGATCGGAACAAGGCAGGAGTGTCCTCACACCAGTGTGGCCACATTATAGAAAGGTGAGGAACCCAGCACATGTGGCCTAAACCAGAGGACCCACATTTCCAAGGTGCTCCGAGTGAGGCAGGCAGGAGTAGCCTAACAACACAGGGCCCACAGAATACAAAATGTGAGGAATCCAGCAGTTTGAACCTCCCAGCAGGTGGCCCAGAGCATGGAGTCTATGGGATCCAGGCCACAGTGAACTCACAGCAGAGGGCCCACATCATGAAACTGTGAGCAACCCAGCCAGTGGGACCTCAGAGCAGAAGGCCCACATCCCCATGGGGATGGGAACCTCGCAGGAGTGTCCTCGCACAACTTAGCACGTATCAGAAAATGTGGGAACCCAGCAGTTATGGCCTGGCGCCAGAGGGCCCTCATCACGGAGGAGAGGAGGCTACCAGCAGGCTCCAAATGCCACCAGAGGGCCGACGTCACCAAGGCAATGGGAGCAAGCCAGGCAGGAGTTACCTCACAGCAGAGGGCCCACCTCACAGAAGTGTGAGGATCCCAAACAGGATCAGACTCTAACCAGAGCGCCCACATCAACAAGGGGATGGAAACCAGGCAGGAGTGTCCTCACACCAGTGGGGCCACATCAGCGAAAGGTGAGGAGCACAGCACATGTGGCCTCAAACAAGGGGACACACATCACGAAAGGGCTGGGAGTGAGGCATGCAGGAGGAGACTCACAACAGAGCGCCCATAGAATAAAAAAGGTGAGGAACCCCGCAGTTGGAAGCTCCAAGCAGGTGGCCCAGAGCACCGAGGCTATGGGATCCATGCCAGAGTGAACTCACAGCAGAGGGCCCACATTCTGACACTGTGAGCAACCCAGCCGTTGGGACCTCAGGGCAGAAAGCCCACATCCCCATGGGGATGGGACCCTGGCTGGAGTGTACTCGCACGACAGGGCGCACATCAGAAAATTTTGGGAGCCCATGAGTTAGGGCCTGACGCCAGAGGGCCCTCATTACCGAGGGGAGGAGACTCCCAGCAGGCACCAACTCCCAACTGAGGGACCACATCGCCAAGGTGACGTGTGCCAGCCAGGCAGGAGTGACCTCACAGCAGAGGGCCCACCTCCCAGAAGTGTGAGGAATCCAGACAGGATCAGACTCTCACCAGAGGGCCCCCATCACCAAGGGGATGGGAACCAGGCAGGAGTGTCCTCACACCAGTGGGGCCACATCAATAAAGGTGAGGAAAGCGGTACATGTGGCCTTAAACCAGAGGACCTACATCACAAATGGGCTGGGAGTGAGTCAGGAAGTAGGAGCATGAAAACACAGGACCCAAAGAATAAAAAAGGTAAGGAATCCAGCAGTAGGAACCTCCCAGCAGGCCGCTCAGAGCACAGAGGCTATGGGATCTAGGCCTGGGGGAACTAACACCAGAGAGCCAACATCATGAAACGGTGAACAACACAGGTTTTGGGAACTTAGAGCAGAAGGCCCACATGCCCATGGGGATGGGAACCTCGCAGGAGTGTCCTCGCACCACTTAGCACGTATCAGAAAATGTGGGTACCCAGCAGTTAGGGCCTGAGGCAAGAGGGCCCCCATCACCGAGGGGAGGTTCCCAGCAGGCTCCAACTGCCACAAGAGGGCCGATGTTGCCCAGGTGGGGTGTGCCAGCCAGGCAGGAGTGACCTCACAGCAGAGGGCCCCCCTCACAGAAGGGTGAGGAACCCAGCCAGGATCAGACTCTCACCAGAGGGCCCACATCATCAAGGGGATAGGAACCAGGCAGGAGTGTCCTCACACCAGTGGGGCCACATCATCGAAAGGCGAGGGACCCAGCATACATGGCCTCAAACCAGAGGACCCACATCACCAAGGGGCTGGGATTGAGGCAGGCAGGAGGAGTCTCAAAACAGAGGGCCCATAGAAGAAAAAAGGTGAGGAATCCCGCAGTTGTAACCTCCCAGCAGGTGGCCAGGAGCAGCGAGGCTATGGGATCCAGGCTGGAGAGAACTCACAGCAGAGGGCCCTCATCATGAAACTGAGCAACCCACGGTTGGGACCTCAGAGCAGAAGGCCCACATTCCCATGGGGTTGGGAACCTTGCAGGAGTGTACTCGAACCACAGGGCGCATATCAAAAAATATTGGGACCCCAGGAGTTAGTGCCTGACGCCAGAGGGCCCTCATTACCAAGGGGAGGAGACACCCAGCAGGCACCAAATCCCACCAGAGAGCCGACGTCGCCAAGGCGGGGTGTGCCAGCCAGGCAGGAGTGACCTCAGAGAAGAGCGCCCACCTCACAGAAGTGTGAGGAACCCAACCAGGATCAGACTCTCACCGGAGGGCCCACATCACCAAGGGGATTGGAACCAGGCAGGGGTGTCCTCACACCAGTGAGGCCACATCAGCCAAAGGTGAGGAACCCAGCACATGTGGCCTCAAACCACAGGACACACATCACCAAGGGGCTAGGAGTGAGGCAGGTGTCTGGAGGGGCACATTTAACTCTAATTTCCCACCAGGAATTGGAATGAACCAAAGTCTCAGAGTGCCGTGCCGGACCCTGATTACGGCCTGAAGCAAACCTGCGGTTCTGTGGCCAGTTTTCAAGGAAACGAGTTAAGAAAGGAAATCACGGGCACTGTAATTCACAAACCTGCAGTGTTATAAATGACAGTTATTGGCAAAATTATATGGAAGTAAGTCTGCAAAGAGGACTTGAAAACGAGGCAGAATTGCAGGATTCATATTTCAGGAGGTAGATTGGAATTGCATTTAAAGCATGTGAAAAGCGGCAGATCTTTGACAGTGATGCACTTGGACAAGAGTGCGTAAACATTTTTTCCTGAATATATTCAGGAAAAAACACATATGCCCTTTTTGGCCAACCAAGCACTCGAGAAATGGAAATCCGCACTACAATGAAGTCTCATTTCCCATTCGTCAAAAGGGCCATCTGAAAAAAGTGTAAAAACCAGAAACACAGGACAGGCCATGGAGAACAGGGAGCCTTGTTATGCTGATGGGCGGGATGTAAATTGCCAACAGACACTCTGGAGATGTTTATGGTGTATCCTGAAACATCTGAAAAACAAAGCTACAGACCCTAGGGCACTTCCACTTTTGGCCCTATAGCTTAGGAAAATTAAAATCAACAAGACACAGCCAACACAAAATTTAGGGCTGCTGTGTTTACAAGAACCTTGAGTCCAGTACAAATTAAATATCCCAGAAAGAAAAAAATGGATAAAGGAGTTGTGCTACTTACGTACAACGGAATATCACTCAGCAATGAAATCAATGTCATCAAGCCTGTAGCAGCAAATTGAGTGGATTTAAGTATGATGATTCTAAGAGAAATAGGTCACACAGAGAAAGATAATTATCATAAGATATCACTAATAGAGAGAGTGTAAACTTCGCTACACATAAACTGAATTCCAAAACCGAACAGAGTCTCACATTTAGATAAAAACTTATGCTTGCTTAAGGGAAAGTTGAGTTGGGGTGCTGTATAAAACCAGAGATTGAAATTAGCACACATACCGTTCCATAAGCCAAATATGTAATAGACAAGACCTACTCTTTGCTCAACGAAATAGACTCATCCATGGTGTATCACCTCACACCTGTTAGAATGGGCATCATCAGAAAATCTACAAACAACAAATGCTGGAAAGGGTGTGGAGATAAGGAACCCTCTTCCACTATTGTTGGGAATGTAAATTGATACAGTCACTGTGGAGAACATTATGGAGTTTCTTATAAAACTAAGAATAGAATTACCATATGATACAGCAATCCCACTACTGGGTGTATACCCAGACAAAACCATAAATCAAAAAGAGATATTCACCGCAATGTTCATTGCATCACTATTTACAATATCCAGGTAATGGAAGCAACCTAAATGCCCACAGACAGACGAATGCATAATGATGTGGTACATATATAAAATGGAATATTACTAAGCCATAAAAAGGAATGAAATTGGGTCATTTGTAGAGACGTTGATGGATCTAGAGACTGTCATACAGAGTGAAGTAAGTCAGAAAGAGAAAAACAAATCTTGTCTATTAATGCCTATATGTGGAACCTAGACAAATTGTACAGATGAACCGTTTTGCAAGGCAGAAATAGAGCAACAGATGTAGACAACAAACGTATGGACACCAAGGGGGGAAAGCTGTTGGGGGGTGGTGGTGGGAGGAGTTGAGAGATTGGGATTGGCATATATACATTTATATGTATAAAATAGATAACCAAAAAGAACCTGCTGTATAAAAAAATAAAATAAAATTCAAATTACAAAAAGTAAAACAGAAAAAATATTCTTCCCTTCACATACATGTATTTATATGAATAAATTATTTCCATGCTTATATCTGTAAATACAAAAAAGAGGAATAAAATCTACCTTGAACCAAAAACGAAAAAAAGAAAAAAAAACAGAACCCACCAGTTACACACAGGAAAACCGTATCAGGGCACTTGCTCCAGTTGTAAACAATTCTGAAGTTGGTCAGTGGTGGGGAATCATCTCCCATTCAGCCAGCAGGCCCCACGCATCAAGCATCCTCATTGCAAAGCTGGGGGACCGTGCCGAGGCATCTGTGAGTAAACGTGGGCTGAGCCCCAGGCCAGCTGCTGCTGAAATGTTCCCACCCTTCCCAGGTAAAACACCTGAATATGTACAAGGACTTGAAAGCCTAGAGGAAGGGCCATGGAGCCACATGAGTGACAGCATGCCAGCCGACTTGGTGCCTGCAGGCCAGCCAGGATGGTCCTGGCCCTGGGTGCTCTTCTGGAAGCTTTCCATTTCCCTGCCTGAGATACCCCTGCTGTCCCGGCCCCCACTGCTTTCTTCCTCACTCACCTCTGCCCAGGGAGAAATTCCAGCGGCAGGTATGGGTGACACATCCTCTTCTTTAGCAGGTGGCATCTTGGCAACTGCTGCAGAAAGTCCAGCAGAGCCCCACTCACACTGGGCCACCCACAAAGCCGTGGCCTCTCACTCCCTCCCACCAGTCCAGCCCCAAGACTGCTGACAGGGCAGAGAAAATGGCGTCAGGCACAGCTGAAGGGGCTCTTGCTGCCTGGAGTGGTGTTTATATTGATCTGAACCCAGGCACACCTGGGGAGGGCTGGCCGGCACGGTCGTGCTTCCCAGGCCAGCCAATAATCACCCCTCAGGGGCTCACAGTTGCAAAAACTGGAACTTGCTGAATCGGCCAGGTCCAAGGAACAGGTGTGGGCTCCTGAGAGTCAGGATAGACAAGGGGCTGCAGCTCTGGCTTGTTTTCTAATTATATTATCTGGCCCATGAGTGGGAGACAACTTCAAGAAAACCCTCTCCTAATGAGAGGAACCCAGGAGTCAGGGAGAGGAGGGGTGGCTGGTCGGTGGAGACAGAGGCCTGGTGCCCCGGGTGCAGTGGAAGTCTCTGGAAGACCAGGTGGAGGGAGGCCACACAGAGTGATGCCCAGGGTCACAGACCTGTCGGAGCTGCTGTTTGTTAGTTCAAGTCCTGCTCTGAGGTGCTCTGTGTCAGATCTGAGTGACAGGTGAGCTGGGAGTGCTCTGCAATGAGGGCGATATGCACGGTTCCTGTGTTCCCAGCCCTGCCATGGTACCTGCAAGGGTAGCTCTGTATCCTGGGAGGGGCCTGACCATGAGAGCCCCATGGGCTGCAGGGGAACCTGCCCAGGGAACACCGTATCCTGGGAGGGGCCTTAACACGAGAGCACCGTGGGCTGGGGTGGGGGTGGGGTACCTGCCCAGGTGAGCTCCATATCCTGGGATTGGCCTGACCTCGAGAGCCCCATGGGCTGCTGGAGTCCTGGTAAAGGATGTCAGGACAGTCAGTGAAGCCACCGAGGATATACCTCCAGTAGTTCCTAAATCCTACACCCTGCTGGTCATTCTACCAACCACCAGGACATGGTATTCTGTATTAATCTTCAATGATGCCTTCTTTTGTATTCTATTAGTCCCCCCAGAGTCACAAGAAATTTTGGCTTGTGAGTGGCAGGACTCAACATACAACTAAAACAATACTTCCGGGCCGTGTTGCCCCAAGGGTTCAAAAATTCCCACACCATCTTTGGGGAAAGCTCAGCTAAAGAACTAAAAGTTCTACCTCTGGAAAAGGAAACACTCCTTCAATATGCAGACGACATTCTGATCGCCAGCCCTACTAAGGAGACCTCTGAACTACCAAGCCAATAAAGGATACAAGTTGTCCAAGACAAAGCTCAAATATCACAGACTACGGTGACCTGCCTGGGCTTCATTCTCACAGAAGTTCGGCGAAGCCCATCCCAGGAAAGGGAAGAAACAATTTACAGCCTTACCCATTTCTGAAACTAGAAGACAGCTTAGGGGTTCCTGGGGAGGCCAGGGTTTGCTGCTTCTGGATCCCTAACTACAGTCTACTAGCTGGGCCTCTATATGAAACACTGAAAGGAAAAGATGATGATCCTTTTGAATAGAATGCAGAAGTGGCCTTTCAAGAATGGAAAGAGCAGTCAATTCAGACCCTTGCCCTGGAACTCCCTAATTTAGCTAAACCCTTTGACCTTTACATTCCTGGTGAACGGTGAATCGCCATTGGAGTATTAGTGCAAAACCTGGGACCACTTGAGATGGAACAATGCAAGAATGCGATCCAGGTAGGATAAACTGCGGTCACCAAGGGGCTTGGCCCACCGCCACATCTGACCAAGATACTGGCAGTATCTGAAAACCTGGAAATCAGCAGCCCAAAAGGCCACCTCCCTCCTAAGGGAAAAGGACCCCACGTGGTGATCCTAACACCCAACCATGCCCTGAAGTTGCAGGGTTGGTTCCGTGGGCACACTGACCTTGAGCGAGGAGGCCCTACAACTCCAACCTCCATAGAGATAACCGGGGCAAAGTGGCACCATGAAGACTCGTGTGAAGGTGTCTGCACGGGCAAATTTAATGCTCATTTCCCACCAGGAAGAGGAATTAACCAAAGGCTCAGCATGCCGTGCCGGAACAAGATTAGGGCCTGAAGCAATCCTGCGGGTTTGCGGCCAGCTCACAAGAAAGCGAGTTGAAGAAAGGAGCTCAGGGACACTGTAATTCACAAACCTGCAGTGTTATAAATGACAGCTATCACCCAAAAATATATTGAAGGAAGGCTGCGAAGAGGACTTGAAAGCGGGGCAGAATTGCAAGAAAACGATTTCAGGGGGTAGACTGGAATTGCATTTAAAGCATAGGAAAAGAGGCAGAACGTCGACAATGATGCACTTGGCCAAAAAGGGCGTATGCGTTTTTTCCTGAATATATTCAGGAAAAAACGCATACGCCCTTTTTGGCCAACCAAGCAAGCATGTTAAAGAAATCTGCACTACAATGAAGTCTCACTGCCCCCCGTTCAAAAGGGCCATCTGAAAAAAGTGTAAAATCCAGAAAGGCAGCACAGGCCATGGAGAACAGAGAGCCTTGTTATGAGATGGGCGGGATGTAAATTGCCAACAGCCACTCTGGAGATGTGTATGGTGTTTCCTCAAAAACCTAAAAAACAAAGCAACGGAGCCTACGGCATTACCACTTATTTTCCTATAGCTTAGGGAAATTAAAATCAAAAACACACAGCCACCGCAAAGTTTCTGTTTACGGCTCTGTTTACAAGAACCTCGTCTACGGTACAAGTTAAATATCCCAGAAAGCGAAAAATGGATAAAGAAGTGTGGTACGTACGTACAAAGGAATATCACTCACCAATGAAATCTATGTCATCAGGCCCGTCGCGGCATAATGAGTGGATTCAGGTACGATGATTCTAAGTGAAATAAGTCACACAGAAAATGAAACATCATAAGATATCACTAATACACGGAATGTAAACTTGGCTACACATGAACTGAATTACAAAACAGAACAGGGTCTCAAATTTAGAAAACCAACTTATGCTTGCTTAAGGGGAAAGGTGAGTTGTGGTGCTGCATAAAACCAGAGATAGAAATTAGCACAGATACCTTTCCATAAGCCAAATATGTAATAGTCAAGACCTAGCACTTGCTCAACGAAATGGACTAAACACCCCATATTCAACGCCTAGGATTACACATGACTAGTAAGAATCTTCAAACCCATGGATTTATATGTCTCCGTAAGAGACTCAACTGTGTGTACAGCGGCATGAATGCAGCAGAGAAAATCAGATAAAACCCATTATCAAAATGAATTACACAAACAAACACAATGACAGTGAAATAGAGAGTAATTCTTAAATAATTCATTCAGGGCTTGTGATGCAACCTGGATTTACCACATCTACACCCAGAGCTGAGTGAGACATAAGGCTGGACACTTCGGGCTGATAGCATTGGTGAGGTTCGATGAGCAAATGCAGACCCTTTGAAGTCATACTGCATGGTACCCATTCCATGGGTCCCAACTCTCCAGGTTTAAGGGATTCTTCCTTCAGCTAAAACATGCATGGGAAACCCACAGTACAGTGCACTGTGTGACCGGGAAACGTTTTCAAATGCATCTCAGTTTTCGTCCCCTTTTACTCGGGTTCACCATTCCAGACCGTTTACTAACACTCTCCCCACTTGGAGAGTCAGTGCCTTTAACCTCCTGTTTGGCACAGTTTGCAATTTCTGCGCAAGATGAACAGGAATAGGGAGAACCAATGAGAGACTAGCTGTAGGTGTCTGGACGGGCAAATGGAACGCTCATTTCCCACCAGGAAGAGGAATTAACCAAAGGCTCAGCATGCCGTGCCGGAACCAGATTAGGGCCTGAAGCATTCCTGCGGGTTTGCGGCCAGCTCACAAGAAAGCGAGTTGAAGAAAGGAGCTCAGGGGCACTGTAATTCACAAACCTGCAGAGTTATAAATGACAGCTATCGTCCAAAAATATATTGAAGGAAGGCTGCGAAGAGGACTGGAAAGCGGGGCAGAATTGCAGGAAAACGATTTCAGGGGGTAGACTGGAATTGCATTTAAAGCATAGGAAAAGAGGCAGAACATCGACAATGATGCACTTGGCCAAAAAGGGCGTATGCGTTTTTTCCTGAATATATTCAGGAAAAAACGCATACGCCCTTTTTGGCCAACCAAGCCAGCATGTTAAAGAAATCTGCACTACAAAGAAGTCTCACTGCCCCCAGGTCAAAAGGGCCATCTGAAAAAAGTGTAAAATCCAGAAAGACAGCACAGGCCATGGAGAACAGGGAGCCTTGTTATGCTGATGGGCGGGATGTAAATTGCCAACAGCCACTCTGGAGAAGTGTATGGTGTTTCCTGAAACACCTAAGAAACAAAGCAACGGAGACTACGGCACTTCCACTTATGGTCTTATAGATCACGGAAATTAAAATCAAAAACAGACAGCCACCCCAAAGTTTCAGACGGCTCTGTTTACAGGAATCTCGTCTACGGTACAAGTTAAATATCCCAGAATGTGAAAAATGGATAAAGAAGTTGTGGTACACACATTCAATGGAATATCACTCAGCAATGAAATCTATGTCATCAGGCCCATCGTGGCATAATGAGTGGATTCAGGTACGATGATTCTAAGTGAAATAAGTCACACAGAAAATGAAACATCATAAGATATCACTAATACACGGAATGTAAACTTGGCTACACATGAACTGAATTACAAAACAGAACAGGGTCTCAAATTTAGAAAACCACCTTATGCTTGCTTAAGGGGAAAAGTGAGTTGGGGTGCTGCATAAAACCAGAGATAGAAATTAGCACAGATACCTTTCCATAAGGCAAATATGTAATAGTCAAGACCTAGCCCTTGATCAACGAAATGGACTAAACACCCCATATTCAACGCCTAGGAATACACCTGACTAGTAAGTATCTTCAAACCCATGGATTTATATGTCTCCATAAGAGACTCAAGTGTGTGTACAGTGGCATGAATGCAGCAGAGAAAATCCGATAAATCCCATTATCAAAATGAATTACAAAAACAAACACAATGACAGTGAAATAGAGAGCAATTCTTAAATAATTCATTCAGGGCTTGTGATGCAACCTGGATTTACCACATCTACAACCAGAGCTGAGTGAGACATAAGGCTGTACACTTCGGCCTGATAGCATTGGTGAGGTTCGTTGAGAAAATGCAGGCCCTTTGAAGTCATACTGCATGGTACCCATTCCATGGGTCCCAACTCTCCAGGTTTAAGGGATTCTTCCTTCAGCTAAAACATGCATGGGAAACCCACAGTATGGTGCACCGTGTGACCGGGAAACCTTTTCAAATGCATCTCAGTTTTCGTCCCCTTTTACTCGGGTTCACGATTGAAGACCCTTTACTAATACTCTCCCCACTTAGAGAGTCAGTGCCTTTAACCTCCTGTTTGGCACAGTTTGCAATTTCTGCGCAAGATGAACAAGAATAGGGAGAACCAATGAGAGACTAGCTCTAGGTGTCTGCACATTCAAATATAACACTCATTTCCCACCAGGAAGAGGAATTTACCAAAGGATCAGCATGCTGTGCCGGAACCAGATTAGGGCATGAAGCAATCCTGCGGGTTTGCGGCCAGCTCACAAGAAAGCGAGTAGAAGAAAGGAGCTCAGGCGCACTGTCATTCACAAACCTGCAGAGTTATAAATGTCAGCTATTGTCCAAAAATGTATTGAAGTAAGGCTGCGTAGAGGACTTGAAAGCGGGGCAGAATTGCAGGAAAACGAGTTCAGGGGCAGACTGGAATTGCATTTAAAGCATAAGGAAAGAGACAGAAAGTCGACAATGATGCACTTGGTCAAAAAGGGCGTATGCGTTTTTTCCTGAATATATTCAAGAAAAAACACATACGCCCTTTTTGGCCAAACAAGCAAGCCTGTAAAGAAATCTGCATTACAATGAAGTCTCACTGCCCCCCTGTCAAAAGGGACATCTGAAAAAAGTGAAAAATCCAGAAAGGCAGGACAGGCCATGGAGAACAGGGAGCCTTGTTATGCTGATGGGCGGGATGTAACTTGCCAACAGCCACTCTGGAGAAGTGTATGGTGTTTCCTCAAACACCTAAAAAACTAAGCAACGGAGCCTACGGCACTTCAACTTATGGTTCTATAGCTTAGGGAAATTAAAATCAAAAAGACACAGCCACCCATAA
This sequence comes from Delphinapterus leucas, assembly GCF_059928025.1. Lineage (NCBI taxonomy): Eukaryota > Metazoa > Chordata > Mammalia > Artiodactyla > Monodontidae > Delphinapterus > Delphinapterus leucas. The sequence goes on from NW_028322237.1 coordinate 5,778,755, forward strand.
ATTTTGGACGGCTCTGCTTACAAGAACCTCATTTACGGTACAAGTGAAATATCCCAGAAAGCAAAAAATGGATAAAGAAGTTGTTGTACGTACGTACAATGGAATATCACTCAGCAATGAAATCTATGTCATGAGGCCCGTCGCGGCATAATGAGTGGATTCAGGTACGATCATTCTAAGTTAACTAAGTCACACAGAAAAAGAAACACCATAAGATATCTCAAATACACGGAATGCAAACATGGCTGCACATGAACTCAATTACAAAACAGAAAAGGGTCTCAAATTTAGAAAACCAACTTATGCTTGCTTAAGGGGAAAGGTGAGTTGTGGTGCTGCATAAAACCAGAGATTGAAATTAGCACAGATACCTTTCCATAAGCAAATATGTAATAGTCAGGACCTACTCCTTGCTCCACGAAATGGACTCAACACCCCATATTCAATGCCTAGGAATATACCTGACTAGTAAGAATCTGAAAACCCATGGATTTATATGTCTCCATAAGAGAATCAAGCATGTGTACAGCGGCATAAACGCAGCAGTGAAAATCCGATAAATCCCATTATCAAAATAAATTACAAAAACAAAACACAATGACAGTGAAATAGAGAGCAATTCTTAAATAATTCATTCAGGGCTTGTGATGCAACGTGGATTTACCACATCTACACCCCGAGCTGAGGGAGACATAAGGCTGGACACTTCGGGCTGATAGCATTGGTGACGTTCGGTGAGCAAAGGCAACCCTTTGAAGTCATACTGCGTGGTACCCATTCCATGGGTCCCAACTCTCCAGGTTGAAGGGATTCTTCCTTCAGGTAAAACATGCATGGGCAACCCAGAATATGGTCCACCGTGTGACCGGGAAAACTTTTTAAATGCGTCTCAGTTTTCGTCCCCTCGTACTCGGTTTTACCATTCCAGACGCTTTACTAACACTCTCCCCACTTGGAGAGTCAGTGCCTTTAACCTCCTGTTTGGCACAGTTTGGAATTTCTGCGCAAGATGAACAGGAATAGGGAGAACCAATGAGAGATTAGCTGTAGGTGTCTGCACGAACAAATTTAACGCTCATTTCCCACCAGGAAGAGGAATTAGCCAAAGGCTCAGCATGCCGTGTCGGAACCAGATTAGGGCCTGAAGAAATCCTGCGGTTTTGCGGCCAGCTCACAAGAAAGCGAGTTGAAGAAAGGAGCTCAGGGGCACTGTAATTCACAAACCTGCAGAGTTATAAATGACAGCTATCGTCCAAAAATATATTGAAGTAAGGCTGCAAAGAGGACTTGAACGCGGGGCAGAATTCCAGGAATACGATTTCAGGAGGTAGACGGGAAGTCCTCTGAAAGTATAGGAGAAGAGGCAGAACCTCGACAATGATGCACTTGGTCAAAAAGGGCATATGCGTTTCTTCCAGGGCCCTTATTAAAGAGGGTAGGAGGCTCCCAGCATGCTTCAGTGGCCAACAGAGGGCCTACGTCGCCAAGGCGACATGAGCCATCCAGGCAGGAGTGACCTCACATCAGAGGGCCCACCTCACAGAAGGGTAAGGAACCCAGTCAAGATCAGACTCTCACCAGAATGCCCACATAAGCAAGGGGCTGGGAACCAGGCAGGAGTGTCCTCACACCCGTGGGGCCACATCATCGAAAGTTGAGGTACCCAGCACATGTGGCCTCAAACCAGAGGACCCACATCACCATGGGTCTCGGAGCGAGGAAGGCAGGATTAACCTCAAAACCCATGGCCCATTGTATAAAAAAGGTGAGGAATCCAGCAGTTGGAACATCCCAGCAGGCGGCCCAGAGCACCGAGGCTATGGGATCCAGGCAGTGATGAACTCACAACAGAGGGCCCTCATCGTGATACTGTAAGCAACCCAGCCGTTGTAACCTCAGAGCACAAGACCCACATCCCCATGGGGAAGGGAACCAAGCAAGAGTGTCATCGCACCAGTGGGCACACATCAGAAAAGGTGGGGAGCCCAGCAGTTAGGGCCGGACGCCAGAGGGCCCTCATCACTGAGGAGAGGAGGCTCCCAGCAAGCTCCAACTGCTACCAGAAGGCCGACGTCGCCAATGTAGGGTGTGCCAGCCAGGCAGGAGTGACCTCAGAGCAGAGGGCCAACCACACAAAAGTGTGAGGAACCCAAAGAGGATCAGACTCTCACCGGAGGGCCCACATCACCAAGGGAATGGAAACCAGGCAGGAGTGTTCTCACACCAGTGTGGTCACATCACCGAAATGTGACGGCCCTAGCACACGTGGCCTCAAACTACAGGACACACATCACCAAGGGGCTGGGAGTGAGGCAGGCAGGAGGAGCCTCCAAACAGAGGGCCCATAGCGTAAAAAAGGTGAGGAATCCCGCAGTTGGAACCTCCCAGCAGGTGGCCAGGAGCAGCGAGGCTATGGGATCCAGGCCTGACTGAACTCAAAACAGAGGGCCCTCATTATGAAACTGTGAGCAACCCAGCCGGTGGGACCTTAGAGCAGAAGGCCCACATTCCCATGGGGTTGGGATCCTGGCAGGAGTGTACTCGCACCACAGGGCGCACATCAGAAAATTTTGGGAGCCCAGGAGTTAGGGTCTGACGCCAGAGGGCCCTCATTACCGAGGGGAGGAGACTCCCAGCAGGCACCAACTCCCAACTGAGGGCCCACATCGCCAAGTTGACGTGTGCCAGCCAGGCAGGAGTGACCTCACAGCAGAGGGCCTACCGCACAGAAGGGTGAGGAACCCAGCCAGGATAAGACTCTCACCAGAGGGCCCACATCACCAAGGGGATCGGAACAAGGCAGGAGTGTCCTCACACCAGTGTGGCCACATTATAGAAAGGTGAGGAACCCAGCACATGTGGCCTAAACCAGAGGACCCACATTTCCAAGGTGCTCCGAGTGAGGCAGGCAGGAGTAGCCTAACAACACAGGGCCCACAGAATAAAAAATGTGAGGAATCCAGCAGTTTGAACCTCCCAGCAGGTGGCCCAGAACATGGAGTCTATGGGATCCAGGCCACAGTGAACTCACAGCAGAGGGCCCACATCATGAAACTGTGAGCAACCCAGCCAGTGGGACCTCAGAGCAGAAGGCCCACATCCCCATGGGGATGGGAACCTCGCAGGAGTGTCCTCGCACAACTTAGCACGTATCAGAATATGTGGGAACCCAGCAGTTATGGCCTGATGCCAGAGGGCCCTCATCACGGAGGAGAGGAGGCTACCAGCAGGTTCCAAATGCCACCAGAGGGCCGACGTCACCAAGGCAATGGGAGCAAGCCAGGCAGGAGTTACCTCACAGCAGAGGGCCCACCTCACAGAAGTGTGAGGAGCCCAAACAGGATCAGACTCTAACCAGAGCGCCCACATCACCAAGGGGATGGAAACCAGGCAGGAGTGTCCTCACACCAGTGGGGCCACATCAGCGAAAGGTGAGGAACACAGCACATGTGGCCTCAAACAAGGGGACACACATCACGAAAGGGCTGGGAGTGATGCATGCAGGAGGAGACTCACAACAGAGCGCCCATAGAATAAAAAAGGTGAGGAACCCCGCAGTTGGAAGCTCCAAGCAGGTGGCCCAGAGCACCGAGGCTATGGGATCCATGCCGGAGTGAACTCACAGCAGAGGGCCCACATTCTGACACTGTGAGCAACCCAGCCGTTGGGACCTCAGAGCAGAAAGCCCACATCCCCATGGGGATGGGACCCTGGCTGGAGTGTACTCGCACGACAGGGCGCACATCAGAAAATTTTGGGAGCCCATGAGTTAGGGCCTGACGCCAGAGGGCCCTCATTACCGAGGGGAGGAGACTCCCAGCAGGCACCAACTCCCAACTGAGGGCCCACATCGCCAAGGTGACGTGTGCCAGCCAGGCAGGAGTGACCTCACAGCAGAGGGCCCTCCTCCCAGAAGTGTGAGGAATCCAGACAGGATCAGACTCTCACCAGAGGGCCCCCATCACCAAGGGGATGGGAACCAGGCAGGAGTGTCCTCACACCAGTGGGGCCACATCAATAAAGGTGAGGAAACCGGTACATGTGGCCTTAAACCAGAGGACCTACATCACAAATGGGCTGGGAGTGAGTCAGGAAGTAGGAGCATGAAAACACAGGACCCAAAGAATAAAAAAGGTAAGGAATCCAGCAGTAGGAACCTCCCAGCAGGCCGCTCAGAGCACAGAGGCTATGGGATCTAGGCCTGGGTGAACTAACACCAGAGAGCCAACATCATGAAACGGTGAACAACACAGGTGTTGGGAACTTAGAGCAGAAGGCCCACATGCCCATGGGGATGGGAACCTCGCAGGAGTGTCCTCGCACCACTTAGCACGTATCAGAAAATGTGGGTACCCAGCAGTTAGGGCCTGGGGCAAGAGGGCCCCCATCACCGAGGGTAGGTTCCCAGCAGGCTCCAACTGCCACAAGAGGGCCGATGTTGCCCAGGTGGGGTGTGCCAGCCAGGCAGGAGTGACCTCACAGCAGAGGGCCCCCCTCACAGAAGGGTGAGGAACCCAGCCAGGATCAGACTCTCACCAGAGGGCCCACATCATCAAGGGGATAGGAACCAGGCAGGAGTGTCCCCACACCAGTGGGGCCACATCATCGAAAGGCGAGGGACCCAGCATACGTGGCCTCAAACCAGAGGACACACATCACCAAGGGGCTGGGAGTGAGGCAGGCAGGAGGACTCTCAAAACAGAGGGCCCATAGAAGAAAAAAGGTGAGGAATCCCGCAGTTGTAACCTCCCAGCAGGTGGCCAGGAGCAGCGAGGCTATGGGATCCAGGCCGGAGAGAACTCACAGCAGAGGGCCCTCATCATGAAACTGAGCAACCCACGGTTGGGACCTCAGAGCAGAAGGCCCACATTCCCATGGGGTTGGGAACCTGGCAGGAGTGTACTCGAACCACAGGGCGCATATCAGAAAATATTGGGAGCCCAGGAGTTAGGGTCTGACGCCAGAGGGCCCTCATTACTGAGGGGAGGAGACACCCAGCAGGCACCAAATCCCACCAGAGGGCCGACGTCGCCAAGGCGGGGTGTGCCAGCCAGGCAGGAGTGACCTCAGTGAAGAGGGCCCACCTCACAGAAGTGTGAGGAACCCAACCAGGATCAGACTCTCACCGGAGGGCCCACATCACCAAGGGGATGGGAACCAGGCAGGAGTGTCCTCACACCAGTGGGGTCACATCAGCCAAAGGTGAGGAACCCAGCACATGTGGCCTCAAACCAGAGGACACACATCACCAAGGGGCTTGGAGTGAGGCAGGTGTCTGGAGGGGCACATTTAACTCTAATTTCCCACCAGGAAGTGGAATGAACCAAAGTCTCAGAGTGCCGTGCCGGACACTGATTACGGCCTGAAGCAAACCTGCGGTTCTGTGGCCAGTTTTCAAGGAAACGAGTTAAGAAAGGAAATCACGGGCACTGTAATTCACAAACCTGCAGAGTTATAAATGACAGCTATTGGCAAAAATATATGGAAGTAAGTCTGCAAAGAGGACTTGAAAACGAGGCAGAATTGCAGGAATCATATTTCAGAAGGTAGATTGGAATTGCATTTAAAGCATGTGAAAAGCGGCAGATCTTTGACACTGATGCACTTGGACAAAAGTGCGTAAACATTTTTTCCTGAGTATATTCAGGAAAAAACACATATGCCCTTTTTGGCCAACCAAGCACTCGAGAAATGGAAATCCGCACTACAATGAAGTCTCATTTCCCATTTGTCAAAAGGCCATCTGAAAAAAGTGTAAAAACCAGAAACACAGGACAGGCCATGGAGAACAGGGAGCCTTGTTATGCTGATGGGCGGGATGTAAACTGCCAACAGACACTCTGGAGATGTGTATGGTGTATCCTGAAACATGTGAAAAACACAGCTACAGACCCTAGGGCACTTCCACTTTTGGCCCTATAGCTTAGGAAAATTAAATCAACAAGACACAGCCAACACAAAATTTAGGGCTGCTGTGTTTACAAGAACTTTGACTCCAGTACAAATTAAATATCCCAGAAAGAAAAAAATGGATAAAGGAGTTGTGCTACTTACGTACAACGGAATATCACTCAGCAATGAAATCAATGTCATCAGGCCTGTAGCAGCAAATTGAGTGGATTTAAGTATGATGATTCTAAGAGAAATAGGTCACACAGAGAAAGATAATTATCATAAGATATCACTAATAGAGAGAGTGTAAACTTGGCTACACATAAACTGAATTCCAAAACCGAACAGAGTCTCACATTTAGATAAAAACTTATGCTTGCTTAAGGGGAACGTTGAGTTGGGGTGCTGTATAAAACCAGAGATTGAAATTAGCACACATACCGTTCCATAAGCCAAATATGTAATAGACAAGACCTACTCTTTGCTCAACGAAATAGACTCATCCATGGTGTATCACCTCACACCTGTTAGAATGGGCATCATCAGAAAATCTACAAACAACAAATGCTGGAAAGGGTGTGGAGATAAGGAACCCTCTTCCACTATTGTTGGGAATGTAAATTGATAGAGTCACTGTGGAGAACATTATGGAGTTTCTTATAAAACTAAGAATAGAATTACCATATGATACAGCAATCCCACTACTGGGCATATACCCAGACAAAACCATAAATCAAAAAGAGACATTCACCGCAATGTTCATTGCATCACTATTTACAATATCCAGGTAATGGAAGCAACCTAAATGCCCACAGACAGACGAATGCATAAAGATGTGGTACATATATAAAATGGAATATTACTAAGCCATAAAAAGGAATGAAATTGGGTCATTTGTAGAGACGTTGATGGATCTAGAGACTGTCATACAGAGTGAAGTAAGTCAGAAAGAGAAAAACAAATCTTGTCTATTAATGCATATATGTGGAACCTAGAAAAATTGTACAGATGAACCGTTTTGCAAGGCAGAAATAGAGCAACAGATGTAGACAACAAACGTATGGACACCAAGGGGGGAAAGCTGTTGGGGGGTGGTGGTGGGAGGAGTTGAGAGATTGGGATTGGCATGTATACATTTATATGTATAAAATAGATAACCAAAAAGAACCTGCTGTATAAAAAAATAAAATAAAATTCAAATTACAAAAAGTAAAACAGAAAAAATATTCTTCCCTTCACATACATGTATTTATATGAATAAATTATTTCCATGCTTATATCTGTAAATACAAAAAAGAGGAATAAAATCTACCTTGAACCAAAAACGAAAAAAAGAACAAAAACAGAACCCACCAGTTACACAGAGGAAAACCATATCAGGGCACTTGCTCCAGTTGTAAACAATTCTGAAGTTGGTCAGTGGTGGGGAATCATCTCCCATTCAGCCAGCAGGCCCCACGCAACAAGCGTCCTCATTGCAAAGCTGGGGGACCGTGCCGAGGCATCTGTGAGTAAACGTGGGCTGAGCCCCAGGCCAGCTGCTGCTGAAATGTTCCCACCCTTCCCAGGTAAAACACCTGAATATGTACAAGGACTTGAAAGCCTAGAGGAAGGGCCATGGAGCCACATGAGTGACAGCATGCCAGCCGACTTGGTGCCTGCAGGCCAGCCAGGATGGTCCTGGCCCTGGGTGCTCTTCTGGAAGCTTTCCATTTCCCTGCCTGAGATACCCCTGCTGTCCCGGCCCCCACTGCTTTCTTCCTCACTCACCTCTGCCCAGGGAGAAATTCCAGCGGCAGGTATGGGTGACACATCCTCTTCTTTAGCAGGTGGCATCTTGGCAACTGCTGCAGAAAGTCCAGCAGAGCCCCACTCACACTGGAACACCCACAAAGCCGTGGCCTCTCACTCCCTCCCACCAGTCCAGCCCCAAGACTGCTGACAGGGCAGAGAAAATGGCGTCAGGCACAGCTGCAGGGGCTCTTGCTGCCTGGAGCGGTGTTTATATTGATCTGAACCCAGGCACACCTGGGGAGGTCTGGCCGGCACGGTCGAGCTTCCCAGGCCAGCCAATAATCACCCCTCAGGGGCTCACAGTTGCAGAAACTGGAACTTGCTGAATCGGCCAGGTCCAAGGAACAGGTGTGGGCTCCTGAGAGTCAGGATAGACAAGGGGCTGCAGCTCTGGCTTGTTTTCTAATTATATTATCTGGCCCATGAGTGGGAGACAACTTCAAGAAAACCCTCTCCTAATGAGAGGAACCCAGGAGTCAGGGAGAGGAGGGGTGGCTGGTGGGTGGAGACAGAGGCCTGGTGCCCCGGGTGCAGTGGAAGTCTCTGGAAGACCAGGTGGAGGGAGGCCACACAGAGTGATGCCCAGGGTCACAGACCTGTCGGAGCTGCTGTTTGTTAGTTCAAGTCCTGCTCTGAGGTGCTCTGTGTCAGATCTGAGTGACAGGTGAGCTGGGAGTGCTCTGCAATGAGGGCGATATGCACGGTTCCTGTGTTCCCAGCCCTGCCATGGTACCTGCAAGGGTAGCTCTGTATCCTGGGAGGGGCCTGACCACGAGAGCCCCATGGGCTGCAGGGGGACCTGCCCAGGGAACACCATATCCTGGGAGGGTCCTGAACACGAGAGCCCCGTGGGCTGGGGTGGGGTACCTGCCCAGGTGAGCTCCATATCCTGGGATTGGCCTGACCTCGAGAGCGCCATGGGCTGCTGGAGTCCTGGTAAAGGATGTCAGGACAGTCAGTTAAGCCACTGAGGATATACCTCCAGTAGTTCCTAAACCCTACACCCTGCTGGTCATTCTACCAACCACCAGGACATGGTATTCTGTATTAGTCTTCAATGATGCCTTCTTTTGTATTCTATTAGTCCCAGAGTCACAAGAAATTTTGGCTTGTGAGTGGCAGGACTCAACATACAACTAAAACAATACTTCCGGGCCGTGTTGCCCCAAGGGTTCAAAAATTCCCACACCATCTTTGGGGAAAGCTCAGCTAAAGACCTAAAAGTTCTACCTCTGGAAAAGGAAACACTCATTCAATATGCAGACGACATTCTGATCGCCAGCCCTACTAAGGAGACCTCTGAACTACGAAGCCAATAAAGGATACAAGTTGTCCAAGAAAAAGCTCAAATATCACAGACTACGGTGACCTGCCTGGGCTTCATTCTCACAGAAGGTCGGAGAAGCCCATCCCAGGAAAGGGAAGAAACAATTTACCGCCTTACCCATTTCTAAAACTAGAAGACAGCTTAGGGGTTCCTGGGGAGGCCAGGGTTTGCTGCTTCTGGATCCCTAACTACAGTCTACTAGCTGGGCCTCTATATGAAACACTGAAAGGAAAAGATGATGATCCTTTTGAATAGAATGCAGAAGAGGCCTTTCAAGAATGGAAAGAGCAGTCAATTCAGACCCTTGCCCTGGAACTCCCTAATTTAGCTAAACCCTTTGACCTTTACATTCCTGGTGAACGGTGAATCGCCATTGGAGTATTAGTGCAAAACCTGGGACCACTTGAAATGGAACAATGCAAGAATGCGATCCAGGTAGGATAAACTACGGTCACCAAGGGGCTTGGCCCACCGCCACATCTGGCCAAGATACTGGCAGTATCTGAAAACCTGGAAATCAGCAGCCCAAAAGGCCACCTCACTCCTAAGGGAAAAGGACCCCACGTGGTGATCCTAACACCCAACCATGCCCTGAAGTTGCAGGGTTGGCTCCATGGGCACACTGACCTTGAGCGAGGAGGCCCTCCAACTCCAACCTCCATAGAGATAACCGGGGCAAAGTGGCACCATGACGACTCGTGTGAAGGTGTCTGCACGGGCAAATTTAACGCTCATTTCCCACCAGGAAGAGGAATTAACCAAAGGCTCAGCATGCCGTGCCGGAACCAGATTAGGGCCTGAAGCAATCCTGCGGGTTTGCGGCCAGCTCACAAGAAAGCGAGTTGAAGAAAGGAGCTCAGGGACACTGTAATTCACAAACCTGCAGAGTTATAAATGACAGCTATCACCCAAAAATATATTGAAGGAAGCCTGCGAAGAGGACTGGAAAGCGGGGCAGAATTGCAAGAAAACGATTTCAGGGGGTAGACTGGAATTGCATTTAAAGCATAGGAAAAGAGGCAGAACGTCGACAATGATGCACTTGGCCAAAAAGGGCGTATGCGTTTTTTCCTGAATATATTCAGGAAAAAACGCATACGCCCTTTTTGGCCAACCAAGCAAGCATGTTAAAGAAATCTGCACAACAATGAAGTCTCACTGCCCCCCGTTCAAAAGGGCCATCTGAAAAAAGTGTAAAATCCAGAAAGGCAGCACAGGCCATGGAGAACAGGGAGCCTTGTTATGCTGATGGGCGGGATGTAAATTGCCAACAGCCACTCTGGAGATGTGTATGGTGTTTCCTCAAAAACCTAAAAAACAAAGCAACGGAGCCTACGGCATTACCACTTATTTTCCTATAGCTTAGGGAAATTAAAATCAAAAACACACAGCCACCCCAAAGTTTCTGTTTACGGCTCTGTTTACAAGAACCTCGTCTACGGTACAAGTTAAATATCCCAGAAAGCGAAAAATGGATAAAGAAGTGTGGTACGTACGTACAAAGGAATATCACTCACCAATGAAATCTATGTCATCAGGCCCGTCGCGGCATAATGAGTGGATTCAGGTACGATGATTCTAAGTGAAATAAGTCACACAGAAAATGAAACATAATAAGATATCACTAATACATGGAATGTAAACTTGGCTACACATGAACTGAATTACAAAACAGAACAGGGTCTCAAATTTAGAAAACCAACTTATGCTTGCTTAAGGGGAAAGGTGAGTTGTGGTGCTGCATAAAACCAGAGATAGAAATTAGCACAGATACCTTTCCATAAGCCAAATATGTCATAGTCAAGACCTAGCCCTTGCTCAACGAAATGGACTAAACACCCCATATTCAACGCCTAGGATTACACATGACTAGTAAGAACCTTGAAACCCATGGATTTATATGTCTCCGTAAGAGACTCAAGTGTGTGTACAGCGGCATGAATGCAGCAGAGAAAATCCGATAAAACCCATTATCAAAATGAATTACAAAAACAAACACAATAACAGTGAAATAGAGAGCAATTCTTAAATAATTCATTCAGGGCTTGTGATGCGACCTGGATTTACCACATCTACACCCAGAGCTGAGTGAGACATAAGGCTGGACACTTCGGGCTGATAGCATTGGTGAGGTTCGATGAGCAAATGCAGACCCTTTGAAGTCATACTGCATGGTACCCATTCCATGGATCCCAACTCTCCAGGTTTAAGGGATTCTTCCTTCAGCTTAAACATGCATGGGAAACCCACAGTACAGTGCACTGTGTGACCGGGAAACGTTTTCAAATGCATCTCAGTTTTCGTCCCCTTTTACTCGGGTTCACCATTCCAGACCGTTTACTAACACTCTCCCCACTTGGAGAGTCAGTGCCTTTAACCTCCTGTTTGGCACAGTTTGCAATTTCTGCGCAAGATGAACAGGAATAGGGAGAACCAATGAGAGACTAGCTGTAGGTGTCTGGACGGGCAAATGGAACGCTCATTTCCCCCCAGGAAGAGGAATTAACCAAAGGCTCAGCATGCCGTGCCGGAACCAGATTAGGGCCTGAAGCATTCCTGCGGGTTTGCGGCCAGCTCACAAGAAAGCGAGTTGAAGAAAGGAGCTCAGGCGCACTGTAATTCACAAACCTGCAGAGTTATAAATGACACCTATCGTCCAAAATTATATTGAAGGAAGGCTGCGAAGAGGACTGGAAAGCGGGGCAGAATTGCAGGAAAACGATTTCAGGGGGTAGACTGGAATTGCATTTAAAGCATAGGAAAAGAGGCAGAACGTCGACAATGATGCACTTGGCCAAAAAGGGCGTATGCGTTTTTTCCTGAATATATTCAGGAAAAAACGCATACGCCCTTTTTGGCCAACCAAGCCAGCATGTTAAAGAAATCTGCACTACAAAGAAGTCTCACTGCCCCCAGGTCAAAAGGGCCATCTGAAAAATGTGTAAAATCCAGAAAGACAGCACAGGCCATGGAGAACAGGGAGCCTTGTTATGCTGATGGGCGGGATGTAAATTGCCAACAGCCACTCTGGAGAAGTGTATGGTGTTTCCTGAAACACCTAAGAAACAAAGCAACGGAGACTACGGCACTTCCACTTATGGTCTTATAGATCACGGAAATTAAAATCAAAAACAGACAGCCACCCCAAAGTTTCAGACGGCTCTGTTTACAGGAATCTCATCTACGGTACAAGTTAAATATCCCAGAATGTGAAAAATGGATAAAGAAGTTGTGGTACACACATTCAATGGAATATCACTCACCAATGAAATCTATGTCATCAGGCCCATCGTGGCATAATGAGTGGATTCAGGTACGATGATTCTAAGTGAAATAAGTCACACAGAAAATGAAACATCATAAGATATCACTAATACACGGAATGTAAACTTGGCTACACATGAACTGAATTACAAAACAGAACAGGGTCTCAAATTTAGAAAACCACCTTATGCTTGCTTAAGGGGAAAAGTGAGTTGGGGTGCTGCATAAAACCAGAGATAGAAATTAGCACAGAAACCTTTCCATAAGCCAAATATGTAATAGTCAAGACCTAGCCCTTGCTCAACGAAATGGACTAAACACCCCATATTCAACGCCTAGGAATACACCTGACTAGTAAGTATCTTCAAACCCATGGATTTATATGTCTCCATAAGAGACTCAAGTGTGTGTACAGCGGCATGAATGCAGCAGAGAAAATCCGATAAATCCCATTATCAAAATGAATTACAAAAACAAACACAATGACAGTGAAATAGAGAGCAATTCTTAAATAATTTATTCAGGGCTTGTGATGCAACCTGGATTTACCACATCTACAACCAGAGCTGAGTGAGACATAAGGCTGTACACTTCAGCCTGATAGCATTGGTGAGGTTCGTTGAGAAAATGCAGGCCCTTTGAAGTCATACTGCATGGTACCCATTCCATGGGTCCCAACTCTCCAGGTTTAAGGGATTCTTCCTTCAGCTAAAACATGCATGGGAAACCCACAGTATGGTGCACCGTGTGACCGGGAAACCTTTTCAAATGTATCTCAGTTTTCGTCCCCTTTTACTCGGGTTCACGATTGAAGACCCTTTACTAATACTCTCCCCACTTAGAGAGTCAGTGCCTTTAACCTCCTGTTTGGCACAGTTTGCAATTTCTGCGCAAGATGAACAAGAATAGGGAGAACCAATGAGAGACTAGCTCTAGGTGTCTGCACGTTCAAATATAACACTCATTTCCCACCAGGAAGAGGAATTTACCAAAGGATCAGCATGCTGTGCCGGAACCAGATTAGGGCATGAAGCAATCCTGCGGGTTTGCGGCCAGCTCACAAGAAAGCGAGTAGAAGAAAGGAGCTCAGGCGCACTGTCATTCACAAACCTGCAGAGTTATAAATGTCAGCTATTGTCCAAAAATGTATTGAAGTAAGGCTGCGTAGAGGACTTGAAAGCAGGGCAGAATTGCAGGAAAACGAGTTCAGGGGCAGACTGGAATTGCATTTAAAGCATAAGGAAAGAGACAGAAAGTCAACAATGATGCACTTGGTCAAAAAGGGCGTATGCGTTTTTTCCTGAATATATTCAAGAAAAAACACATACGCCCTTTTTGGCCAAACAAGCAAGCCTGTAAAGAAATCTGCATTACAATGAAGTCTCACTGCCCCCCTGTCAAAAGGGACATCTGAAAAAAGTGAAAAATCCAGAAAGGCAGGACAGGCCATGGAGAACAGGGAGCCTTGTTATGCTGATGGGCGGGATGTAACTTGCCAACAGCCACTCTGGAGAAGTGTATGGTGTTTCCTCAAACACCTAAAAAACTAAGCAACGGAGCCTACGGCACTTCAACTTATGGTTCTATAGCTTAGGGAAATTAAAATCAAAAAGACACAGCCACCCATAAATTTTGGACGGCTCTGCTTACAAGAACCTCATTTACGGTACAAGTGAAATATCCCAGAAAGCAAAAAATGGATAAAGAAGTTGTTGTACGTACGTACAATGGAATATCACTCAGCAATGAAATCTATGTCATGAGGCCCGTCGCGGCATAATGAGTGGATTCAGGTACGATCATTCTAAGTTAACTAAGTCACACAGAAAAAGAAACACCATAAGATATCTCAAATACACGGAATGCAAACATGGCTGCACATGAACTCAATTACAAAACAGAAAAGGGTCTCAAATTTAGAAAACCAACTTATGCTTGCTTAAGGGGAAAGGTGAGTTGTGGTGCTGCATAAAACCAGAGATTGAAATTAGCACAGATACCTTTCCATAAGCAAATATGTAATAGTCAGGACCTACTCCTTGCTCCACGAAATGGACTCAACACCCCATATTCAATGCCTAGGAATATACCTGACTAGTAAGAATCTGAAAACCCATGGATTTATATGTCTCCATAAGAGAATCAAGCATGTGTACAGCGGCATAAACGCAGCAGTGAAAATACGATAAATCCCATTATCAAAATAAATTACAAAAACAAAACACAATGACAGTGAAATAGAGAGCAATTCTTAAATAATTCATTCAGGGCTTGTGATGCAACGTGGATTTACCACATCTACACCCCGAGCTGAGTGAGACATAAGGCTGGACACTTCGGGCTGATAGCATTGCTGACGTTCGGTGAGCAAAGGCAACCCTTTGAAGTCATACTGCGTGATACCCATTCCATGGGTCCCAACTCTCCAGGTTGAAGGGATTCTTCCTTCAGGTAAAACATGCATGGGCAACCCAGAATATGGTCTACCGTGTGACCGGGAAAACTTTTTAAATGCGTCTCAGTTTTCGTCCCCTTGTACTCGGTTTTACCATTCCAGACGCTTTACTAACACTCTCCCCACTTGGAGAGTCAGTGCCTTTAACCTCCTGTTTGGCACAGTTTGGAATTTCTGCGCAAGATGAACAGGAATAGGGAGAACCAATGAGAGATTAGCTGTAGGTGTCTGCACGAACAAATTTAACGCTCATTTCCCACCAGGAAGAGGAATTAGCCAAAGGCTCAGCATGCCGTGTCGGAACCAGATTAGGGCCTGAAGCAATCCTGCGGTTTTGCGGCCAGCTCACAAGAAAGCGAGTTGAAGAAAGGAGCTCAGGGGCACTGTAATTCACAAACCTGCAGAGTTATAAATGACAGCTATCGTCCAAAAATATATTGAAGTAAGGCTGCAAAGAGGACTTGAACGCGGGGCAGAATTCCAGGAATACGATTTCAGGAGGTAGACGGGAAGTCCTCTGAAAGTATAGGAGAAGAGGCAGAACCTCGACAATGATGCACTTGGTCAAAAAGGGCATATGCGTTTCTTCCAGGGCCCTTATTAAAGAGGGTAGGAGGCTCCCAGCATGCTTCAGTGGCCAACAGAGGGCCTACGTCGCCAAGGCGACATGAGCCATCCAGGCAGGAGTGACCTCACATCAGAGGGCCCACCTCACAGAAGGGTAAGGAACCCAGTCAAGATCAGACTCTCACCAGAGTGCCCACATAAGCAAGGGGCTGGGAACCAGGCAGGAGTGTCCTCACACCCGTGGGGCCACATCATCGAAAGTTGAGGTACCCAGCACATGTGGCCTCAAACCAGAGGACCCACATCACCATGGGTCTCGGAGCGAGGAAGGCAGGATTAACCTCAAAACACATGGCCCATTGTATAAAAAAGGTGAGGAATCCAGCAGTTGGAACATCCCAGCAGGCGGCCCAGAGCACCGAGGCTATGGGATCCAGGCAGTGATGAACTCACAACAGAGGGCCCTCATCGTGATACTGTAAGCAACCCAGCCGTTGTAACCTCAGAGCACAAGGCCCACATCCCCATGGGGAAGGGAACCAAGCAGGAGGGTCAGTGCACCAGTGGGCACACATCAGAAAAGGTGGGGAGCCCAGCAGTTAGGGCCGGACGCCAGAGGGCCCTCATCACTGAGGAGAGGAGGCTCCCAGCAAGCTCCAACTGCTACCAGAAGGCCGACGTCGCCAATGCAGGGTGTGCCAGCCAGGCAGGAGTGACCTCAGAGCAGAGGGCCAACCACACAAAAGTGTGAGGAACCCAAAGAGGATCAGACTCTCACCGGAGGGCCCACATCACCAAGGGAATGGAAACTAGGCAGGAGTGTTCTCACACCAGTGTGGTCACATCACCGAAATGTGACGGATCCAGAACACGTGGCCTCAAACTACAGGACACACATCACCAAGGGGCTGGGAGTGAGGCAGGCAGGAGGAGCCTCCAAACAGAGGGCCCATAGCGTAAAAAAGGTGAGGGATCCCGCAGTTGGAACCTCCCAGCAGGTGGCCAGGAGCAGCGAGGCTATGGGATCCAGGCCTGACTGAACTCAAAACAGAGGGCCCTCATTATGAAACTGTGAGCAACCCAGGCGTTGGGACCTTAGAGCAGAAGGCCCACATTCCCATGGGGTTGGGATCCTGGCAGGAGTGTACTCGCACCACAGGGCGCACATCAGAAAATTTTGGGAGCCCAGGAGATAGGGTCTGACGCCAGAGGGCCCTCATTACCGAGGGGAGGAGACTCCCAGCAGGCACCAACTCCCAACTGAGGGCCCACATCGCCAAGTTGACGTGTGCCAGCCAGGCAGGAGTGACCTCACAGCAGAGGGCCTACCGCACAGAAGGGTGAGGAACCCAGCCAGGATAAGACTCTCACCAGAGGGCCCACATCACCAAGGGGATCGGAACAAGGCAGGAGTGTCCTCACACCAGTGTGGCCACATTATAGAAAGGTGAGGAACCCAGCACATGTGGCCTAAACCAGAGAACACACATTTCCAAGGTGCTCCGAGTGAGGCAGGCAGGAGTAGCCTAACAACACAGGGCCCACAGAATAAAAAATGTGAGGAATCCAGCAGTTTGAACCTCCCAGCAGGTGGCCCAGAGCATGGAGTCTATGGGATCCAGGCCACATTGAACTCACAGCAGAGGGCCCACATCATGAAACTGTGAGCAACCCAGCCAGTGGGACCTCAGAGCAGAAGGCCCACATCCCCATGGGGATGGGAACCTCGCAGGAGTGTCCTCGCACAACTTAGCACGTATCAGAAAATGTGGGAACCCAGCAGTTATGGCCTGGCGCCAGAGGGCCCTCATCACGGAGGAGAGGAGGCTACCAGCAGGCTCCAAATGCCACCAGAGGGCCGACGTCACCAAGGCAATGGGAGCAAGCCAGGCAGGAGTTACCTCACAGCAGAGGGCCCACCTCACAGAAGGGTGAGGAGCCCAAACAGGATCAGACTCAAACCAGAGCGCCCACATCACCAAGGGGATGGAAACCAGGCAGGAGTGTCCTCACACCAGTGGGGCCACATCAGCGAAAGGTGAGGAGCACAGCACATGTGGCCTCAAACAAGGGGACACACATCACGCAAGGGCTGGGAGTGCGGCATGCAGGAGGAGACTCACAACAGAGCGCCCATAGAATAAAAAAGGTGAGGAACCCCGCAGTTGGAAGCTCCAAGCAGGTGGCCCAGAGCACCGAGGCTATGGGATCCATGCCGGAGTGAACTCACAGCAGAGGGCCCACATTCTGACACTGTGAGCAACCCAGCCGTTGGGACCTCAGGGCAGAAAGCCCACATCCCCATGGGGATGGGACCCTGGCTGGAGTGTACTCGCACGACAGGGCGCACATCAGAAAATTTTGGGAGCCCATGAGTTAGGGCCTGACGCCAGAGGGCCCTCATTACCGAGGGGAGGAGACTCCCAGCAGGCACCAACTCCCAACTGAGGGACCACATCGCCAAGGTGACGTGTGCCAGCCAGGCAGGTGTGACCTCACAGCAGAGGGTCCACCTCCCAGAAGTGTGAGGAATCCAGACAGGATCAGACTCTCACCAGAGGACCCCCATCACCAAGGGGATGGGAACCAGGCAGGAGTGTCCTCACACCAGTGGGGCCACATCAATAAAGGTGAGGAAACCGGTACATGTGGCCTTAAACCAGAGGACCTACATCACAAATGGGCTGGGAGTGAGTCAGGAAGTAGGAGCATGAAAACACAGGACCCAAAGAATAAAAAAGGTAAGGAATCCAGCAGTAGGAACCTCCCAGCAGGCCGCTCAGAGCACAGAGGCTATGGGATCTAGGCCTGGGTGAACTAACACCAGAGAGCCAACATCATGAAACGGTGAACAACACAGGTGTTGGGAACTTAGAGCAGAAGGCCCACATGCCCATGGGGATGGGAACCTCGCAGGAGTGTCCTCGCACCACTTAGCACGTATCAGAAAATGTGGGTACCCAGCAGTTAGGGCCTGAGGCATGAGGGCCCCCATCACCGAGGGGAGGTTCCCAGCAGGCTCCAACTGCCACAAGAGGGCCGATGTTGCCCAGGTGGGGTGTGCCAGCCAGGCAGGAGTGACCTCACAACAGAGGGCACCCCTCACAGAAGGGTGAGGAACCCAGCCAGGATCAGACTCTCACCAGAGGGCCCACATCATCAAGGGGATAGGAACCAGGCAGGAGTGTCCTCACACCAGTGGGGCCACATCATCGAAAGGCGAGGGACCCAGCATACATGGCCTCAAACCAGAGGACACACATCACCAAGGGGCTGGGATTGAGGCAGGCTGGAGGAGTCTCAAAACAGAGGGCCCATAGAAGAAAAAAGGTGAGGAATCCCGCAGTTGTAACCTCCCAGCAGGTGGCCAGGAGCAGCGAGGCTATGGGATCCAGGCCGGAGAGAACTCACAGCAGAGGGCCCTCATCATGAAACTGAGCAACCCACGGTTGGGACCTCAGAGCAGAAGGCCCACATTCCCATGGGGTTGGGAACCTTGCAGGAGTGTACTCGAACCACAGGGCGCATATCAGAAAATACTGGGAGCCCAGGAGTTAGTGCCTGACGCCAGAGGGCCCTTTTACCAAGGGGAGGAGACACCCAGCAGGCACCAAATCCCACCAGAGAGCCGACGTCGCCAAGGCGGGGTGTGCCACCCAGGCAGGATTGACCTCAGGGAAGAGGGCCCACCTCACAGAAGTGTGAGGAACCCAACCAGGATCAGACTCTCACCGGAGGGCCCACATCACCAAGGGGATTGGAACCAGGCAGGGGTGTCCTCACACCAGTGAGGCCACATCAGCCAAAGGTGAGGAACCCAGCACATGTGGCCTCAAACCACAGGACACACATCACCAAGGGGCTAGGAGTGAGGCAGGTGTCTGGAGGGGCACATTTAACTCTAATTTCCCACCAGGAAGTGGAATGAACCAAAGTCTCAGAGTGCCGTGCCGGACCCTGATTACGGCCTGAAGCAAACCTGCGGTTCTGTGGCCAGTTTTCAAGGAAACGAGTTAAGAAAGGAAATCACGGGCACTGTAATTCACAAACCTGCAGTGTTATAAATGACAGTTATTGGCAAAATTATATGGAAGTAAGTCTGCAAAGAGGACTTGAAAACGAGGCAGAATTGCAGGAATCATATTTCAGTAGGTAGATTGGAATTGCATTTAAAGCATGTGAAAAGCGGCAGATCTTTGACAGTGATGCACTTGGACAAGAGTGCGTAAACATTTTTTCCTGAATATATTCAGGAAAAAACACATATGCCCTTTTTGGCCAACCAAGCACTCGAGAAATGGAAATCCGCACTACAATGAAGTCTCATTTCCCATTCGTCAAAAGGGCCATCTGAAAAAAGTGTAAAAACCAGAAACACAGGACAGGCCATGGAGAACAGGGAGCCTTGTTATGCTGATGGGCGGGATGTAAATTGCCAACAGACACTCTGGAGATGTTTATGGTGTATCCTGAAACATCTGAAAAACAAAGCTACAGACCCTAGGGCACTTCCACTTTTGGCCCTATAGCTTAGGAAAATTAAAATCAACAAGACACAGCCAACACAAAATTTAGGGCTGCTGTGTTTACAAGAACCTTGAGTCCAGTACAAATTAAATATCCCAGAAAGAAAAAAATGGATAAAGGAGTTGTGCTACTTACGTACAACGGAATATCACTCAGCAATGAAATCAATGTCATCAGGCCTGTAGCAGCAAATTGAGTGGATTTAAGTATGATGATTCTAAGAGAAATAGGTCACACAGAGAAAGATAATTATCATGAGATATCACTAATAGAGAGAGTGTAAACTTGGCTACACATAAACTGAATTCCAAAACCGAACAGAGTCTCACATTTAGATAAAAACTTATGCTTGCTTAAGGGGAAAGTTGAGTTGGGGTGCTGTATAAAACCAGAGATTGAAATTAGCACACATACCGTTCCATAAGCCAAATATGTAATAGACAAGACCTACTCTTTGCTCAACGAAATAGACTCATCCATGGTGTATCACCTCACACCTGTTAGAATGGGCATCATCAGAAAATCTACAAACAACAAATGCTGGAAAGGGTGTGGAGATAAGGAACCCTCTTCCACTATTGTTGGGAATGTAAATTGATACAGTCACTGTGGAGAACATTATGGAGTTTCTTATAAAACTAAGAATAGAATTACCATATGATACAGCAATCCCACTACTGGGCATATACCCAGACAAAACCATAAATCAAAAAGAGACATTCACCGCAATGTTCATTGCATCACTATTTACAATATCCAGGTAATGGAAGCAACCTAAATGCCCACAGACAGACGAATGCATAAAGATGTGGTACATATATAAAATGGAATATTACTAAGCCATAAAAAGGAATGAAATTGGGTCATTTGTAGAGACGTTGATGGATCTAGAGACTGTCATACAGAGTGAAGTAAGTCAGAAAGAGAAAAACAAATCTTGTCTATTAATGCATATATGTGGAACCTAGAAAAATTGTACAGATGAACCGTTTTGCAAGGCAGAAATAGAGCAACAGATGTAGACAACAAACGTATGGACACCAAGGGGGGAAAGCTGTTGGGGGGTGGTGGTGGGAGGAGTTGAGAGATTGGGATTGGCATGTATACATTTATATGTATAAAATAGATAACCAAAAAGAACCTGCTGTATAAAAAAATAAAATAAAATTCAAATTACAAAAAGTAAAACAGAAAAAATATTCTTCCCTTCACATACATGTATTTATATGAATAAATTATTTCCATGCTTATATCTGTAAATACAAAAAAGAGGAATAAAATCTACCTTGAACCAAAAACGAAAAAAAGAAAAAAAAACAGAACCCACCAGTTACACAGAGGAAAACCGTATCAGGGCACTTGCTCCAGTTGTAAACAATTCTGAAGTTGGTCAGTGGTGGGGAATCATCTCCCATTCAGCCAGCAGGCCCCACGCAACAAGCGTCCTCATTGCAAAGCTGGGGGACCGTGCCGAGGCATCTGTGAGTAAACGTGGGCTGAGCCCCAGGCCAGCTGCTGCTGAAATGTTCCCACCCTTCCCAGGTAAAACACCTGAATATGTACAAGGACTTGAAAGCCTAGAGGAAGGGCCATGGAGCCACATGAGTGACAGCATGCCAGCCGACTTGGTGCCTGCAGGCCAGCCAGGATGGTCCTGGCCCTGGGTGCTCTTCTGGAAGCTTTCCATTTCCCTGCCTGAGATACCCCTGCTGTCCCGGTCCCCACTGCTTTCTTCCTCACTCACCTCTGCCCAGGGAGAAATTCCAGCGGCAGGTATGGGTGACACATCCTCTTCTTTAGCAGGTGGCATCTTGGCAACTGCTGCAGAAAGTCCAGCAGAGCCCCACTCACACTGGGCCACCCACAAAGCCGTGGCCTCTCACTCCCTCCCACCAGTCCAGCCCCAAGACTGCTGACAGGGCAGAGAAAATGGCGTCAGGCACAGCTGCAGGGGCTCTTGCTGCCTGGAGCGGTGTTTATATTGATCTGAACCCAGGCACACCTGGGGAGGGCTGGCCGGCACGGTCAGGCTTCCCAGGCCAGCCAATAATCACCCCTCAGGGGCTCACAGTTGCAGAAACTGGAACTTGCTGAATCGGCCAGGTCCAAGGAACAGGTGTGGGCTCCTGAGAGTCAGGATAGACAAGGGGCTGCAGCTCTGGCTTGTTTTCTAATTATATTATCTGGCCCATGAGTGGGAGACAACTTCAAGAAAACCCTCTCCTAATGAGAGGAACCCAGGAGTCAGGGAGAAGAGGGGTGGCTGGTGGGTGGAGACAGAGGCCTGGTGCCCCGGGTGCAGTGGAAGTCTCTGGAAGACCAGGTGGAGGGAGGCCACACAGAGTGATGCCCAGGGTCACAGACCTGTCGGAGCTGCTGTTTGTTAGTTCAAGTCCTGCTCTGAGGTGCTCTGTGTCAGATCTGAGTGACAGGTGAGCTGGGAGTGCTCTGCAATGAGGGCGATATGCACGGTTCCTGTGTTCCCAGCCCTGCCATGGTACCTGCAAGGGTAGCTCTGTATCCTGGGAGGGGCCTGACCACGAGAGCCCCATGGGCTGCAGGGGAACCTGCCCAGGGAACCCCATATCCTGGGAGGGGCCTGAACACGAGAGCCCCATGGGCTGGGGTGGGGGTGGGGTACCTGCCCAGGTGAGCTCCATATCCTGGGATTGGCCTGACCTCGAGAGCCCCATGGGCTGCTGGAGTCCTGGTAAAGGATGTCAGGACAGTCAGTGAAGCCACCGAGGATATACCTCCAGTAGTTCCTAAATCCTACACCCTGCTGGTCATTCTACCAACCACCAGGACATGGTATTCTGTATTAGTCTTCAATGATGCCTTCTTTTGTATTCTATTAGTCCCCCCAGAGTCACAAGAAATTTTGGCTTGTGAGTGGCAGGACTCAACATACAACTAAAACAATACTTCCGGGCCGTGTTGCCCCAAGGGTTCAAAAATTCCCACACCATCTTTGGGGAAAGCTCAGCTAAAGAACTAAAAGTTCTACCTCTGGAAAAGGAAACACTCCTTCAATATGCAGACGACATTCTGATCGCCAGCCCTACTAAGGAGACCTCTGAACTACCAAGCCAATAAAGGATACAAGTTGTCCAAGAAAAAGCTCAAATATCACAGACTACGGTGACCTGCCTGGGCTTCATTCTCACAGAAGTTCGGCGAAGCCCATCCCAGGAAAGGGAAGAAACAATTTACAGCCTTACCCATTTCTGAAACTAGAAGACAGCTTAGGGGTTCCTGGGGAGGCCAGGGTTTGCTGCTTCTGGATCCCTAACTACAGTCTACTAGCTGGGCCTCTATATGAAACACTGAAAGGAAAAGATGATGATCCTTTTGAATAGAATGCAGAAGTGGCCTTTCAAGAATGGAAAGAGCAGTCAATTCAGACCCTTGCCCTGGAACTCCCTAATTTAGCTAAACCCTTTGACCTTTACATTCCTGGTGAACGGTGAATCGCCATTGGAGTATTAGTGCAAAACCTGGGACCACTTGAGATGGAACAATGCAAGAATGCGATCCAGGTAGGATAAACTGCGGTCACCAAGGGGCTTGGCCCACCGCCACATCTGACCAAGATACTGGCAGTATCTGAAAACCTGGAAATCAGCAGCCCAAAAGGCCACCTCCCTCCTAAGGGAAAAGGACCCCACGTGGTGATCCTAACACCCAACCATGCCCTGAAGTTGCAGGGTTGGTTCCGTGGGCACACTGACCTTGAGCGAGGAGGCCCTACAACTCCAACCTCCATAGAGATAACCGGGGCAAAGTGGCACCATGAAGACTCGTGTGAAGGTGTCTGCACGGGCAAATTTAATGCTCATTTCCCACCAGGAAGAGGAATTAACCAAAGGCTCAGCATGCCGTGCCGGAACAAGATTAGGGCCTGAAGCAATCCTGCGGGTTTGCGGCCAGCTCACAAGAAAGCGAGTTGAAGAAAGGAGCTCAGGGACACTGTAATTCACAAACCTGCAGTGTTATAAATGACAGCTATCACCCAAAAATATATTGAAGGAAGGCTGCGAAGAGGACTTGAAAGCGGGGCAGAATTGCAAGAAAACGATTTCAGGGGGTAGACTGGAATTGCATTTAAAGCATAGGAAAAGAGGCAGAACGTCGACAATGATGCACTTGGCCAAAAAGGGCGTATGCGTTTTTTCCTGAATATATTCAGGAAAAAACGCATACGCCCTTTTTGGCCAACCAAGCAAGCATGTTAAAGAAATCTGCACTACAATGAAGTCTCACTGCCCCCCGTTCAAAAGGGCCATCTGAGAAAAGTGTAAAATCCAGAAAGGCAGCACAGGCCATGGAGAACAGGGAGCCTTGTTATGCTGATGGGCGGGATGTAAATTGCCAACAGCCACTCTGGAGATGTGTATGGTGTTTCCTCAAAAACCTAAAAAACAAAGCAACGGAGCCTACGGCATTACCACTTATTTTCCTATAGCTTAGGGAAATTAAAATCAAAAACACACAGCCACCGCAAAGTTTCTGTTTACGGCTCTGTTTACAAGAACCTCGTCTACGGTACAAGTTAAATATCCCAGAAAGCGAAAAATGGATAAAGAAGTGTGGTACGTACGTACAAAGGAATATCACTCACCAATGAAATCTATGTCATCAGGCCCGTCGCGGCATAATGAGTCGATTCAGGTACGATGATTCTAAGTGAAATAAGTCACACAGAAAATGAAACATCATAAGATATCACTAATACACGGAATGTAAACTTGGCTACACATGAACTGAATTACAAAACAGAACAGGGTCTCAAATTTAGAAAACCAACTTATGCTTGCTTAAGGGGAAAGGTGAGTTGTGGTGCTGCATAAAACCAGAGATAGAAATTAGCACAGATACCTTTCCATAAGCCAAATATGTAATAGTCAAGACCTAGCACTTGCTCAACGAAATGGACTAAACACCCCATATTCAACGCCTAGGATTACACATGACTAGTAAGAATCTTCAAACCCATGGATTTATATGTATCCGTAAGAGACTCAACTGTGTGTACAGCGGCATGAATGCAGCAGAGAAAATCAGATAAAACCCATTATCAAAATGAATTACACAAACAAACACAATGACAGTGAAATAGAGAGCAATTCTTAAATAATTCATTCAGGGCTTGTGATGCAACCTGGATTTACCACATCTACACCCAGAGCTGAGTGAGACATAAGGCTGGACACTTCGGGCTGATAGCATTGGTGAGGTTTGATGAGCAAATGCAGACCCTTTGAAGTCATACTGCATGGTACCCATTCCATGGGTCCCAACTCTCCAGGTTTAAGGGATTCTTCCTTCAGCTAAAACATGCATGGGAAACCCACAGTACAGTGCACTGTGTGACCGGGAAACGTTTTCAAATGCATCTCAGTTTTCGTCCCCTTTTACTCGGGTTCACCATTCCAGACCGTTTACTAACACTCTCCCCACTTGGAGAGTCAGTGCCTTTAACCTCCTGTTGTGCACAGTTTGCAATTTCTGCGCAAGATGAACAGGAATAGGGAGAACCAATGAGAGACTAGCTGTAGGTGTCTGGACGGGCAAATGGAACGCTCATTTCCCACCAGGAAGAGGAATTAACCAAAGGCTCAGCATGCCGTGCCGGAACCAGATTAGGGCCTGAAGCATTCCTGCGGGTTTGCGGCCAGCTCACAAGAAAGCGAGTTGAAGAAAGGAGCTCAGGGGCACTGTAATTCACAAACCTGCAGAGTTATAAATGACAGCTATCGTCCAAAAATATATTGAAGGAAGGCTGCGAAGAGGACTGGAAAGCGGGGCAGAATTGCAGGAAAACGATTTCAGGGGGTAGACTGGAATTGCATTTAAAGCATAGGAAAAGAGGCAGAACATCGACAATGATGCACTTGGCCAAAAAGGGCGTATGCGTTTTTTCCTGAATATATTCAGGAAAAAACGCATACGCCCTTTTTGGCCAACCAAGCCAGCATGTTAAAGAAATCTGCACTACAAAGAAGTCTCACTGCCCCCAGGTCAAAAGGGCCATCTGAAAAAAGTGTAAAATCCAGAAAGACAGCACAGGCCATGGAGAACAGGGAGCCTTGTTATGCTGATGGGCGGGATGTAAATTGCCAACAGCCACTCTGGAGAAGTGTATGGTGTTTCCTGAAACACCTAAGAAACAAAGCAACGGAGACTACGGCACTTCCACTTATGGTCTTATAGATCACGGAAATTAAAATCAAAAACAGACAGCCACCCCAAAGTTTCAGACGGCTCTGTTTACAGGAATCTCGTCTACGGTACAAGTTAAATATCCCAGAATGTGAAAAATGGATAAAGAAGTTGTGGTACACACATTCAATGGAATATCACTCAGCAATGAAATCTATGTCATCAGGCCCATCGTGGCATAATGAGTGGATTCAGGTACGATGATTCTAAGTGAAATAAGTCACACAGAAAATGAAACATCATAAGATATCACTAATACACGGAATGTAAACTTGGCTACACATGAACTGAATTACAAAACAGAACAGGGTCTCAAATTTAGAAAACCACCTTATGCTTGCTTAAGGGGAAAAGTGAGTTGGGGTGCTGCATAAAACCAGAGATAGAAATTAGCACAGATACCTTTCCATAAGCCAAATATGTAATAGTCAAGACCTAGCCCTTGCTCAACGAAATGGACTAAACACCCCATATTCAACGCCTAGGAATACACCTGACTAGTAAGTATCTTCAAACCCATGGATTTATATGTCTCCATAAGAGACTCAAGTGTGTGTACAGCGGCATGAATGCAGCAGAGAAAATCCGATAAATCCCATTATCAAAATGAATTACAAAAACAAACACAATGACAGTGAAATAGAGAGCAATTCTTAAATAATTCATTCAGGGCTTGTGATGCAACCTGGATTTACCACATCTACAACCAGAGCTGAGTGAGACATAAGGCTGTACACTTCGGCCTGATAGCATTGGTGAGGTTCGTTGAGAAAATGCAGGCCCTTTGAAGTCATACTGCATGGTACCCATTCCATGGGTCCCAACTCTCCAGGTTTAAGGGATTCTTCCTTCAGCTAAAACATGCATGGGAAACCCACAGTATGGTGCACCGTGTGACCGGGAAACCTTTTCAAATGTATCTCAGTTTTCGTCCCCTTTTACTCGGGTTCACGATTGAAGACCCTTTACTAATACTCTCCCCACTTAGAGAGTCAGTGCCTTTAACCTCCTGTTTGGCACAGTTTGCAATTTCTGCGCAAGATGAACAAGAATAGGGAGAACCAATGAGAGACTAGCTCTAGGTGTCTGCACGTTCAAATATAACACTCATTTCCCACCAGGAAGAGGAATTTACCAAAGGATCAGCATGCTGTGCCGGAACCAGATTAGGGCATGAAGCAATGCTGCGGGTTTGCGGCCAGCTCACAAGAAAGCGAGTAGAAGAAAGGAGCTCAGGCGCACTGTCATTCACAAACCTGCAGAGTTATAAATGTCAGCTATTGTCCAAAAATGTATTGAAGTAAGGCTGCGTAGAGGACTTGAAAGCGGGGCAGAATTGCAGGAAAACGAGTTCAGGGGCAGACTGGAATTGCATTTAAAGCATAAGGAAAGAGACAGAAAGTCGACAATGAGGCACTTGGTCAAAAAGGGCGTATGCGTTTTTTCCTGAATATATTCAAGAAAAAACACATACGCCCTTTTTGGCCAAACAAGCAAGCCTGTAAAGAAATCTGCATTACAATGAAGTCTCACTGCCCCCCTGTCAAAAGGGACATCTGAAAAAAGTGAAAAATCCAGAAAGGCAGGACAGGCCATGGAGAACAGGGAGCCTTGTTATGCTGATGGGCGGGATGTAACTTGCCAACAGCCACTCTGGAGAAGTGTATGGTGTTTCCTCAAACACCTAAAAAACTAAGCAACGGAGCCTACGGCACTTCAACTTATGGTTCTATAGCTTAGGGAAATTAAAATCAAAAAGACACAGCCACCCATAAATTTTGGACGGCTCTGCTTACAAGAACCTCATTTACGGTACAAGTGAAATATCCCAGAAAGCAAAAAATGGATAAAGAAGTTGTTGTACGTACGTACAATGGAATATCACTCAGCAATGAAATCTATGTCATGAGGCCCGTCGCGGCATAATGAGTGGATTCAGGTACGATCATTCTAAGTTAACTAAGTCACACAGAAAAAGAAACACCATAAGATATCTCAAATACACGGAATGCAAACATGGCTGCACATGAACTCAATTACAAAACAGAAAAGGGTCTCAAATTTAGAAAACCAACTTATGCTTGCTTAAGGGGAAAGGTGAGTTGTGGTGCTGCATAAAACCAGAGATTGAAATTAGCACAGATACCTTTCCATAAGCAAATATGTAATAGTCAGGACCTACTCCTTGCTCCACGAAATGGACTCAACACCCCATATTCAATGCCTAGGAATATACCTGACTAGTAAGAATCTGAAAACCCATGGATTTATATGTCTCCATAAGAGAATCAAGCATGTGTACAGCGGCATAAACGCAGCAGTGAAAATCCGATAAATCCCATTATCAAAATAAATTACAAAAACAAAACACAATGACAGTGAAATAGAGAGCAATTCTTAAATAATTCATTCAGGGCTTGTGATGCAACGTGGATTTACCACATCTACACCCCGAGCTGAGTGAGACATAAGGCTGGACACTTCGGGCTGATAGCATTGGTGACGTTCGGTGAGCAAAGGCAACCCTTTGAAGTCATACTGCGTGGTACCCATTCCATGGGTCCCAACTCTCCAGGTTGAAGGGATTCTTCCTTCAGGTAAAACATGCATGGGCAACCCAGAATATGGTCCACCATGTGACCGGGAAAACTTTTTAAATGCGTCTCAGTTTTCGTCCCCTCGTACTCGGTTTTACCATTCCAGACGCTTTACTAACACTCTCCCCACTTGGAGAGTCAGTGCCTTTAACCTCCTGTTTGGCACAGTTTGGAATTTCTGCGCAAGATGAACAGGAATAGGGAGAACCAATGAGAGATTAGCTGTAGGTGTCTGCACGAACAAATTTAACGCTCATTTCCCACCAGGAAGAGGAATTAGCCAAAGGCTCAGCATGCCGTGTCGGAACCAGATTAGGGCCTGAAGCAATCCTGCGGTTTTGCGGCCAGCTCACAAGAAAGCGAGTTGAAGAAAGGAGCTCAGGGGCACTGTAATTCACAAACCTGCAGAGTTATAAATGACAGCTATCGTCCAAAAATATATTGAAGTAAGGCTGCAAAGAGGACTTGAACGCGGGGCAGAATTCCAGGAATACGATTTCAGGAGGTAGACGGGAAGTCCTCTGAAAGTATAGGAGAAGAGGCAGAACCTCGACAATGATGCACTTGGTCAAAAAGGGCATATGCGTTTCTTCCAGGGCCCTTATTAAAGAGGGTAGGAGGCTCCCAGCATGCTTCAGTGGCCAACAGAGGGCCTACGTCGCCAAGGCGACATGAGCCATCCAGGCAGGAGTGACCTCACATCAGAGGGCCCACCTCACAGAAGGGTAAGGAACCCAGTCAAGATCAGACTCTCACCAGAGTGCCCACATAAGCAAGGGGCTGGGAACCAGGCAGGAGTGTCCTCACACCCGTGGGGCCACATCATCGAAAGTTGAGGTACCCAGCACATGTGGCCTCAAACCAGAGGACCCACATCACCATGGGTCTCGGAGCGAGGAAGGCAGGATTAACCTCAAAACACATGGCCCATTGTATAAAAAAGGTGAGGAATCCAGCAGTTGGAACATCCCAGCAGGCGGCCCAGAGCACCGAGGCTATGGGATCCAGGCAGTGATGAACTCACAACAGAGGGCCCTCATCGTGATACTGTAAGCAACCCAGCCGTTGTAACCTCAGAGCACAAGGCCCACATCCCCATGGGGAAGGGAACCAAGCAAGAGTGTCATCGCACCAGTGGGCACACATCAGAAAAGGTGGGGAGCCCAGCAGTTAGGGCCGGACGCCAGAGGGCCCTCATCACTGAGGAGAGGAGGCTCCCAGCAAGCTCCAACTGCTACCAGAAGGCCGACGTCGCCAATGCAGGGTGTGCCAGCCAGGCAGGAGTGACCTCAGAGCAGAGGGCCAACCACACAAAAGTGTGAGGAACCCAAAGAGGATCAGACTCTCACCGGAGGGCCCACATCACCAAGGGAATGGAAACCAGGCAGGAGTGTTCTCACACCAGTGTGGTCACATCACCGAAATGTGACGGACCCAGCACACGTGGCCTCAAACTACAGGACACACATCACCAAGGGGCTGGGAGTGAGGCAGGCAGGAGGAGCCTCCAAACAGAGGGCCCATAGCGTAAAAAAGGTGAGGGATCCCGCAGTTGGAACCTCCCAGCAGGTGGCCAGGAGCAGCGAGGCTATGGGATCCAGGCCTGACTGAACTCAAAACAGAGGGCCCTCATTATGAAACTGTGAGCAACCCAGCCGTTGGGACCTTAGAGCAGAAGGCCCACATTCCCATGGGGTTGGGATCCTGGCAGGAGTGTACTCGCACCACAGGGCGCACATCAGAAAATTTTGGGAGCCCAGGAGTTAGGGTCTGACGCCAGAGGGCCCTCATTACCGAGGGGAGGAGACTCCCAGCAGGCACCAACTCCCAACTGACGGCCCACGTCGCCAAGTTGACGTGTGCCAGCCAGGCAGGAGTGACCTCACAGCAGAGGGCCTACCGCACAGAAGGGTGAGGAACCCAGCCAGGATAAGACTCTCACCAGAGGGCCCACATCACCAAGGGGATCGGAACAAGGCAGGAGTGTCCTCACACCAGTGTGGCCACATTATAGAAAGGTGAGGAACCCAGCACATGTGGCCTAAACCAGAGGACCCACATTTCCAAGGTGCTTCGAGTGAGGCAGGCAGGAGTAGCCTAACAACACAGGGCCACCAGAATAAAAAATGTGAGGAATCCAGCAGTTTGAACCTCCCAGCAGGTGGCCCAGAGCATGGAGTCTATGGGATCCAGGCCACAGTGAACTCACAGCAGAGGGCCCACATCATGAAACTGTGAGCAACCCAGCCAGTGGGACCTCAGAGCAGAAGGCCCACATCCCCATGGGGATGGGAACCTCGCAGGAGTGTCCTCGCACAACTTAGCACGTATCAGAAAATGTGGGAACCCAGCAGTTATGGCCTGGCGCCAGAGGGCCCTCATCACGGAGGAGAGGAGGCTACCAGCAGGCTCCAAATGCCACCAGAGGGCCGACGTCACCAAGGCAATGGGAGCAAGCCAGGCAGGAGTTACCTCACAGCAGAGGGCCCACCTCACAGAAGTGTGAGGATCCCAAACAGGATCAGACTCTAACCAGAGCGCCCACATCAACAAGGGGATGGAAACCAGGCAGGAGTGTCCTCACACCAGTGGGGCCACATCAGCGAAAGGTGAGGAGCACAGCACATGTGGCCTCAAACAAGGGGACACACATCACGAAAGGGCTGGGAGTGAGGCATGCAGGAGGAGACTCACAACAGAGCGCCCATAGAATAAAAAAGGTGAGGAACCCCGCAGTTGGAAGCTCCAAGCAGGTGGCCCAGAGCACCGAGGCTATGGGATCCATGCCAGAGTGAACTCACAGCAGAGGGCCCACATTCTGACACTGTGAGCAACCCAGCCGTTGGGACCTCAGGGCAGAAAGCCCACATCCCCATGGGGATGGGACCCTGGCTGGAGTGTACTCGCACGACAGGGCGCACATCAGAAAATTTTGGGAGCCCATGAGTTAGGGCCTGACGCCAGAGGGCCCTCATTACCGAGGGGAGGAGACTCCCAGCAGGCACCAACTCCCAACTGAGGGACCACATCGCCAAGGTGACGTGTGCCAGCCAGGCAGGAGTGACCTCACAGCAGAGGGCCCACCTCCCAGAAGTGTGAGGAATCCAGACAGGATCAGACTCTCACCAGAGGGCCCCCATCACCAAGGGGATGGGAACCAGGCAGGAGTGTCCTCACACCAGTGGGGCCACATCAATAAAGGTGAGGAAAGCGGTACATGTGGCCTTAAACCAGAGGACCTACATCACAAATGGGCTGGGAGTGAGTCAGGAAGTAGGAGCATGAAAACACAGGACCCAAAGAATAAAAAAGGTAAGGAATCCAGCAGTAGGAACCTCCCAGCAGGCCGCTCAGAGCACAGAGGCTATGGGATCTAGGCCTGGGGGAACTAACACCAGAGAGCCAACATCATGAAACGGTGAACAACACAGGTTTTGGGAACTTAGAGCAGAAGGCCCACATGCCCATGGGGATGGGAACCTCGCAGGAGTGTCCTCGCACCACTTAGCACGTATCAGAAAATGTGGGTACCCAGCAGTTAGGGCCTGAGGCAAGAGGGCCCCCATCACCGAGGGGAGGTTCCCAGCAGGCTCCAACTGCCACAAGAGGGCCGATGTTGCCCAGGTGGGGTGTGCCAGCCAGGCAGGAGTGACCTCACAGCAGAGGGCCCCCCTCACAGAAGGGTGAGGAACCCAGCCAGGATCAGACTCTCACCAGAGGGCCCACATCATCAAGGGGATAGGAACCAGGCAGGAGTGTCCTCACACCAGTGGGGCCACATCATCGAAAGGCGAGGGACCCAGCATACATGGCCTCAAACCAGAGGACCCACATCACCAAGGGGCTGGGATTGAGGCAGGCAGGAGGAGTCTCAAAACAGAGGGCCCATAGAAGAAAAAAGGTGAGGAATCCCGCAGTTGTAACCTCCCAGCAGGTGGCCAGGAGCAGCGAGGCTATGGGATCCAGGCCGGAGAGAACTCACAGCAGAGGGCCCTCATCATGAAACTGAGCAACCCACGGTTGGGACCTCAGAGCAGAAGGCCCACATTCCCATGGGGTTGGGAACCTTGCAGGAGTGTACTCGAACCACAGGGCGCATATCAAAAAATATTGGGACCCCAGGAGTTAGTGCCTGACGCCAGAGGGCCCTCATTACCAAGGGGAGGAGACACCCAGCAGGCACCAAATCCCACCAGAGAGCCGACGTCGCCAAGGCGGGGTGTGCCAGCCAGGCAGGAGTGACCTCAGAGAAGAGCGCCCACCTCACAGAAGTGTGAGGAACCCAACCAGGATCAGACTCTCACCGGAGGGCCCACATCACCAAGGGGATTGGAACCAGGCAGGGGTGTCCTCACACCAGTGAGGCCACATCAGCCAAAGGTGAGGAACCCAGCACATGTGGCCTCAAACCACAGGACACACATCACCAAGGGGCTAGGAGTGAGGCAGGTGTCTGGAGGGGCACATTTAACTCTAATTTCCCACCAGGAATTGGAATGAACCAAAGTCTCAGAGTGCCGTGCCGGACCCTGATTACGGCCTGAAGCAAACCTGCGGTTCTGTGGCCAGTTTTCAAGGAAACGAGTTAAGAAAGGAAATCACGGGCACTGTAATTCACAAACCTGCAGTGTTATAAATGACAGTTATTGGCAAAATTATATGGAAGTAAGTCTGCAAAGAGGACTTGAAAACGAGGCAGAATTGCAGGATTCATATTTCAGGAGGTAGATTGGAATTGCATTTAAAGCATGTGAAAAGCGGCAGATCTTTGACAGTGATGCACTTGGACAAGAGTGCGTAAACATTTTTTCCTGAATATATTCAGGAAAAAACACATATGCCCTTTTTGGCCAACCAAGCACTCGAGAAATGGAAATCCGCACTACAATGAAGTCTCATTTCCCATTCGTCAAAAGGGCCATCTGAAAAAAGTGTAAAAACCAGAAACACAGGACAGGCCATGGAGAACAGGGAGCCTTGTTATGCTGATGGGCGGGATGTAAATTGCCAACAGACACTCTGGAGATGTTTATGGTGTATCCTGAAACATCTGAAAAACAAAGCTACAGACCCTAGGGCACTTCCACTTTTGGCCCTATAGCTTAGGAAAATTAAAATCAACAAGACACAGCCAACACAAAATTTAGGGCTGCTGTGTTTACAAGAACCTTGAGTCCAGTACAAATTAAATATCCCAGAAAGAAAAAAATGGATAAAGGAGTTGTGCTACTTACGTACAACGGAATATCACTCAGCAATGAAATCAATGTCATCAAGCCTGTAGCAGCAAATTGAGTGGATTTAAGTATGATGATTCTAAGAGAAATAGGTCACACAGAGAAAGATAATTATCATAAGATATCACTAATAGAGAGAGTGTAAACTTCGCTACACATAAACTGAATTCCAAAACCGAACAGAGTCTCACATTTAGATAAAAACTTATGCTTGCTTAAGGGAAAGTTGAGTTGGGGTGCTGTATAAAACCAGAGATTGAAATTAGCACACATACCGTTCCATAAGCCAAATATGTAATAGACAAGACCTACTCTTTGCTCAACGAAATAGACTCATCCATGGTGTATCACCTCACACCTGTTAGAATGGGCATCATCAGAAAATCTACAAACAACAAATGCTGGAAAGGGTGTGGAGATAAGGAACCCTCTTCCACTATTGTTGGGAATGTAAATTGATACAGTCACTGTGGAGAACATTATGGAGTTTCTTATAAAACTAAGAATAGAATTACCATATGATACAGCAATCCCACTACTGGGTGTATACCCAGACAAAACCATAAATCAAAAAGAGATATTCACCGCAATGTTCATTGCATCACTATTTACAATATCCAGGTAATGGAAGCAACCTAAATGCCCACAGACAGACGAATGCATAAAGATGTGGTACATATATAAAATGGAATATTACTAAGCCATAAAAAGGAATGAAATTGGGTCATTTGTAGAGACGTTGATGGATCTAGAGACTGTCATACAGAGTGAAGTAAGTCAGAAAGAGAAAAACAAATCTTGTCTATTAATGCCTATATGTGGAACCTAGAAAAATTGTACAGATGAACCGTTTTGCCAGGCAGAAATAGAGCAACAGATGTAGACAACAAACGTATGGACACCAAGGGGGGAAAGCTGTTGGGGGGTGGTGGTGGGAGGAGTTGAGAGATTGGGATTGGCATATATACATTTATATGTATAAAATAGATAACCAAAAAGAACCTGCTGTATAAAAAAATAAAATAAAATTCAAATTACAAAAAGTAAAACAGAAAAAATATTCTTCCCTTCACATACATGTATTTATATGAATAAATTATTTCCATGCTTATATCTGTAAATACAAAAAAGAGGAATAAAATCTACCTTGAACCAAAAACGAAAAAAAGAAAAAAAAACAGAACCCACCAGTTACACACAGGAAAACCGTATCAGGGCACTTGCTCCAGTTGTAAACAATTCTGAAGTTGGTCAGTGGTGGGGAATCATCTCCCATTCAGCCAGCAGGCCCCACGCAACAAGCATCCTCATTGCAAAGCTGGGGGACCGTGCCGAGGCATCTGTGAGTAAACGTGGGCTGAGCCCCAGGCCAGCTGCTGCTGAAATGTTCCCACCCTTCCCAGGTAAAACACCTGAATATGTACAAGGACTTGAAAGCCTAGAGGAAGGGCAATGGAGCCACATGAGTGACAGCATGCCAGCCGACTTGGTGCCTGCAGGCCAGCCAGGATGGTCCTGGCCCTGGGTGCTCTTCTGGAAGCTTTCCATTTCCCTGCCTGAGATACCCCTGCTGTCCCGGCCCCCACTGCTTTCTTCCTCACTCACCTCTGCCCAGGGAGAAATTCCAGCGGCAGGTATGGGTGACACATCCTCTTCTTTAGCAGGTGGCATCTTGGCAACTGCTGCAGAAAGTCCAGCAGAGCCCCACTCACACTGGGCCACCCACAAAGCCGTGGCCTCTCACTCCCTCCCACCAGTCCAGCCCCAAGACTGCTGACAGGGCAGAGAAAATGGCGTCAGGCACAGCTGAAGGGGATCTTGCTGCCTGGAGTGGTGTTTATATTGATCTGAACCCAGGCACACCTGGGGAGGGCTGGCCGGCACGGTCGGGCTTCCCAGGCCAGCCAATAATCACCCCTCAGGGGCTCACAGTTGCAAAAACTGGAACTTGCTGAATCGGCCAGGTCCAAGGAACAGGTGTGGGCTCCTGAGAGTCAGGATAGACAAGGGGCTGCAGCTCTGGCTTGTTTTCTAATTATATTATCTGGCCCATGAGTGGGAGACAACTTCAAGAAAACCCTCTCCTAATGAGAGGAACCCAGGAGTCAGGGAGAGGAGGGGTGGCTGGTCGGTGGAGACAGAGGCCTGGTGCCCCGGGTGCAGTGGAAGTCTCTGGAAGACCAGGTGGAGGGAGGCCACACAGAGTGATGCCCAGGGTCACAGACCTGTCGGAGCTGCTGTTTGTTAGTTCAAGTCCTGCTCTGAGGTGCTCTGTGTCAGATCTGAGTGACAGGTGAGCTGGGAGTGCTCTGCAATGAGGGCGATATGCACGGTTCCTGTGTTCCCAGCCCTGCCATGGTACCTGCAAGGGTAGCTCTGTATCCTGGGAGGGGCCTGACCACGAGAGCCCCATGGGCTGCAGGGGAACCTGCCCAGGGAACACCGTATCCTGGGAGGGGCCTTAACACGAGAGCCCCGTGGGCTGGGGTGGGGGTGGGGTACCTGCCCAGGTGAGCTCCATATCCTGGGATTGGCCTGACCTCGAGAGCCCCATGGGCTGCTGGAGTCCTGGTAAAGGATGTCAGGACAGTCAGTGAAGCCACCGAGGATATACCACCAGTAGTTCCTAAATCCTACACCCTGCTGGTCATTCTACCAACCACCAGGACATGGTATTCTGTATTAGTCTTCAATGATGCCTTCTTTTGTATTCTATTAGTCCCCCCAGAGTCACAAGAAATTTTGGCTTGTGAGTGGCAGGACTCAACATACAACTAAAACAATACTTCCGGGCCGTGTTGCCCCAAGGGTTCAAAAATTCCCACACCATCTTTGGGGAAAGCTCAGCTAAAGAACTAAAAGTTCTACCTCTGGAAAAGGAAACACTCCTTCAATATGCAGACGACATTCTGATCGCCAGCCCTACTAAGGAGACCTCTGAACTACCAAGCCAATAAAGGATACAAGTTGTCCAAGACAAAGCTCAAATATCACAGACTACGGTGACCTGCCTGGGCTTCATTCTCACAGAAGTTCGGCGAAGCCCATCCCAGGAAAGGGAAGAAACAATTTACAGCCTTACCCATTTCTGAAACTAGAAGACAGCTTAGGGGTTCCTGGGGAGGCCAGGGTTTGCTGCTTCTGGATCCCTAACTACAGTCTACTAGCTGGGCCTCTATATGAAACACTGAAAGGAAAAGATGATGATCCTTTTGAATAGAATGCAGAAGTGGCCTTTCAAGAATGGAAAGAGCAGTCAATTCAGACCCTTGCCCTGGAACTCCCTAATTTAGCTAAACCCTTTGACCTTTACATTCCTGGTGAACGGTGAATCGCCATTGGAGTATTAGTGCAAAACCTGGGACCACTTGAGATGGAACAATGCAAGAATGCGATCCAGGTAGGATAAACTGCGGTCACCAAGGGGCTTGGCCCACCGCCACATCTGACCAAGATACTGGCAGTATCTGAAAACCTGGAAATCAGCAGCCCAAAAGGCCACCTCCCTCCTAAGGGAAAAGGACCCCACGTGGTGATCCTAACACCCAACCATGCCCTGAAGTTGCAGGGTTGGTTCCGTGGGCACACTGACCTTGAGCGAGGAGGCCCTACAACTCCAACCTCCATAGAGATAACCGGGGCAAAGTGGCACCATGAAGACTCGTGTGAAGGTGTCTGCACGGGCAAATTTAATGCTCATTTCCCACCAGGAAGAGGAATTAACCAAAGGCTCAGCATGCCGTGCCGGAACAAGATTAGGGCCTGAAGCAATCCTGCGGGTTTGCGGCCAGCTCACAAGAAAGCGAGTTGAAGAAAGGAGCTCAGGGACACTGTAATTCACAAACCTGCAGTGTTATAAATGACAGCTATCACCCAAAAATATATTGAAGGAAGGCTGCGAAGAGGACTTGAAAGCGGGGCAGAATTGCAAGAAAACGATTTCAGGGGGTAGACTGGAATTGCATTTAAAGCATAGGAAAAGAGGCAGAACGTCGACAATGATGCACTTGGCCAAAAAGGGCGTATGCGTTTTTTCCTGAATATATTCAGGAAAAAACGCATACGCCCTTTTTGGCCAACCAAGCAAGCATGTTAAAGAAATCTGCACAACAATGAAGTCTCACTGCCCCCCGTTCAAAAGGGCCATCTGAAAAAAGTGTAAAATCCAGAAAGGCAGCACAGGCCATGGAGAACAGAGAGCCTTGTTATGAGATGGGCGGGATGTAAATTGCCAACAGCCACTCTGGAGATGTGTATGGTGTTTCCTCAAAAACCTAAAAAACAAAGCAACGGAGCCTACGGCATTACCACTTATTTTCCTATAGCTTAGGGAAATTAAAATCAAAAACACACAGCCACCGCAAAGTTTCTGTTTACGGCTCTGTTTACAAGAACCTCGTCTACGGTACAAGTTAAATATCCCAGAAAGCGAAAAATGGATAAAGAAGTGTGGTACGTACGTACAAAGGAATATCACTCACCAATGAAATCTATGTCATCAGGCCCGTCGCGGCATAATGAGTGGATTCAGGTACGATGATTCTAAGTGAAATAAGTCACACAGAAAATGAAACATCATAAGATATCACTAATACACGGAATGTAAACTTGGCTACACATGAACTGAATTACAAAACAGAACAGGGTCTCAAATTTAGAAAACCAACTTATGCTTGCTTAAGGGGAAAGGTGAGTTGTGGTGCTGCATAAAACCAGAGATAGAAATTAGCACAGATACCTTTCCATAAGCCAAATATGTAATAGTCAAGACCTAGCACTTGCTCAACGAAATGGACTAAACACCCCATATTCAACGCCTAGGATTACACATGACTAGTAAGAATCTTCAAACCCATGGATTTATATGTCTCCGTAAGAGACTCAACTGTGTGTACAGCGGCATGAATGCAGCAGAGAAAATCAGATAAAACCCATTATCAAAATGAATTACACAAACAAACACAATGACAGTGAAATAGAGAGCAATTCTTAAATAATTCATTCAGGGCTTGTGATGCAACCTGGATTTACCACATCTACACCCAGAGCTGAGTGAGACATAAGGCTGGACACTTCGGGCTGATAGCATTGGTGAGGTTCGATGAGCAAATGCAGACCCTTTGAAGTCATACTGCATGGTACCCATTCCATGGGTCCCAACTCTCCAGGTTTAAGGGATTCTTCCTTCAGCTAAAACATGCATGGGAAACCCACAGTACAGTGCACTGTGTGACCGGGAAACGTTTTCAAATGCATCTCAGTTTTCGTCCCCTTTTACTCGGGTTCACCATTCCAGACCGTTTACTAACACTCTCCCCACTTGGAGAGTCAGTGCCTTTAACCTCCTGTTTGGCACAGTTTGCAATTTCTGCGCAAGATGAACAGGAATAGGGAGAACCAATGAGAGACTAGCTGTAGGTGTCTGGACGGGCAAATGGAACGCTCATTTCCCACCAGGAAGAGGAATTAACCAAAGGCTCAGCATGCCGTGCCGGAACCAGATTAGGGCCTGAAGCATTCCTGCGGGTTTGCGGCCAGCTCACAAGAAAGCGAGTTGAAGAAAGGAGCTCAGGGGCACTGTAATTCACAAACCTGCAGAGTTATAAATGACAGCTATCGTCCAAAAATATATTGAAGGAAGGCTGCGAAGAGGACTGGAAAGCGGGGCAGAATTGCAGGAAAACGATTTCAGGGGGTAGACTGGAATTGCATTTAAAGCATAGGAAAAGAGGCAGAACATCGACAATGATGCACTTGGCCAAAAAGGGCGTATGCGTTTTTTCCTGAATATATTCAGGAAAAAACGCATACGCCCTTTTTGGCCAACCAAGCCAGCATGTTAAAGAAATCTGCACTACAAAGAAGTCTCACTGCCCCCAGGTCAAAAGGGCCATCTGAAAAAAGTGTAAAATCCAGAAAGACAGCACAGGCCATGGAGAACAGGGAGCCTTGTTATGCTGATGGGCGGGATGTAAATTGCCAACAGCCACTCTGGAGAAGTGTATGGTGTTTCCTGAAACACCTAAGAAACAAAGCAACGGAGACTACGGCACTTCCACTTATGGTCTTATAGATCACGGAAATTAAAATCAAAAACAGACAGCCACCCCAAAGTTTCAGACGGCTCTGTTTACAGGAATCTCGTCTACGGTACAAGTTAAATATCCCAGAATGTGAAAAATGGATAAAGAAGTTGTGGTACACACATTCAATGGAATATCACTCAGCAATGAAATCTATGTCATCAGGCCTGTAGCAGCAAATTGAGTGGATTTAAATATGATGATTCTAAGAGAAATACGTCACACAGAGAAAGATAAGTATCATAAGATATCACTAATAGAGGGAGTGTAAACTTGGTTACACATAAACTGAAATACAAAACCGAACAGAGTCTCACATTTAGATAAAAACTTATGCTTGCTTAAGGGGAATGTTGAGTTGGGGTGCTGTATAAAACCAGAGATTGAAATTAGCACACATACCGTTCCATAAGCCAAATATGTACTAGACAAGACCTACTCTTTGCTCAACGAAATAGACTCATCCATGGTGTATCACCTCAGACATGTTAGAATGGGCATCATCAGAAAATCTACAAACAACAAATGCTGGAAAGGGTGTGGAGATAAGGAACCCTCTTCCACTATTGTTGGGAATGTAAATTGATACAGTCACTGTGGAGAACATTATGGAGTTTCTTATAAAATTAAGAATAGAATTACCATATGATACAGCAATCCCACTACTGGGCATATACCCAGACAAAACCATAAATCAAAAAGAGACATTCACCGCAATGTTCATTGCACCACTATTTACAATATCCAGGTAATGGAAGCAACCTAAATGCCCACAGACAGACGAATGCATAAAGAAGTGGTACATATATAAAATGGAATATTACTAAGCCATAAAAAGGAATGAAATTGGGTCATTTGTAGAGACGTTGATGGATCTAGAGACTGTCATACAGAGTGAAGTAAGTCAGAAATAGAAAAACAAATCTTGTATATTAATGCCTATATGTGGAACCTAGACAAATTTTACAGATGAACCGTTTTGCAAGGCAGAAATAGAGCAACAGATGTAGACAACAAACGTATGGACACCAAGGGGGGAAAGCTGTTGGGGGGTGGTGGTGGGAGGAGTTGAGAGATTGGGATTGGCATATATACATTTATATGTATAAAAGAGATAACCAAAAAGAACCTGCTGTATAAAAAAATAAAATAAAATTCAAATTACAAAAAGTAAAACAGAGAAAATATTCTTCCCTTCACATACATGTATTTATATGAATAAATTATTTCCATGCTTATATCTGTAAATACAAAAAAGAGGAATAAAATCTACCTTGAACCAAAAACGAAAAAAAGAAAAAAAAACAGAACCCACCAGTTACACAGAGGAAAACCGTATCAGGGCACTTGCTCCAGTTGTAAGCAATTCTGAAGTTGGTCAGTGGTGGGGAATCATCTCCCATTCAGCCAGCAGGCCCCACGCAACAAGCGTCCTCATTGCAAAGCTGGGGGACCGTGCCGAGGCATCTGTGAGTAAACGTGGGCTGAGCCCCAGGCCAGCTGCTGCTGAAATGTTCCCACCCTTCCCAGGTAAAACACCTGAATATGTACAAGGACTTGAAAGCCTAGAGGAAGGGCCATGGAGCCACATGAGCGACAGCATGCCAGCCGACTTGGTGCCTGCAGGCCAGCCAGGGTGGTCCTGGCCCTGGGTGCTCTTCTGGAAGCTTTCCATTTCCCTGCCTGAGATACCCCTGCTGTCCCGGTCCCCACTGCTTTCTTCCTCACTCACCTCTGCCCAGGGAGAAATTCCAGCGGCAGGTATGGGTGACACATCCTCTTCTTTAGCAGGTGGCATCTTGGCAACTGCTGCAGAAAGTCCAGCAGAGCCCCACTCACACTGGGCCACCCACAAAGCCGTGGCCTCTCACTCCCTCCCACCAGTCCAGCCCCAAGACTGCTGACAGGGCAGAGAAAATGGCGTCAGGCACAGCTGCAGGGGCTCTTGCTGCCTGGAGCGGTGTTTATATTGATCTGAACCCAGGCACACCTGGGGAGGTCTGGCCGGCACGGCCGGGCTTCCCAGGCCAGCCAATAATCACCCCTCAGGGGCTCACAGTTGCAGAAACTGGAACTTGCTGAATCGGCCAGGTCCAAGGAACAGGTGTGGGCTCCTGAGAGTCAGGATAGACAAGGGGCTGCAGCTCTGGCTTGTTTTCTAATTATATTATCTGGCCCATGAGTGGGAGACAACTTCAAGAAAACCCTCTCCTAATGAGAGGAACCCAGGAGTCAGGGAGAGGAGGGGTGGCTGGTGGGTGGAGACAGAGGCCTGGTGCCCCGGGTGCAGTGGAAGTCTCTGGAAGACCAGGTGGAGGGAGGCCACACAGAGTGATGCCCAGGGTCACAGACCTGTCGGAGCTGCTGTTTGTTAGTTCAAGTCCTGCTCTGAGGTGCTCTGTGTCAGATCTGAGTGACAGGTGAGCTGGGAGTGCTCTGCAATGAGGGCGATATGCACGGTTCCTGTGTTCCCAGCCCTGCCATGGTACCTGCAAGGGTAGCTCTGTATCCTGGGAGGGACCTGACCACGAGAGCCCCATGGGCTGCAGGGGAACCTGCCCAGGGAACCCCATATCCTGGGAGGGGCCTGAACACGAGAGCCCCGTGGGCTGGGGTGGGGGTGGGGTACCTGCCCAGGTGAGCTCCATATCCTGGGATTGGCCTGACCTCGAGAGCCCCATGGGCTGCTG
This sequence comes from Delphinapterus leucas, assembly GCF_059928025.1. Taxonomy (NCBI): domain Eukaryota; kingdom Metazoa; phylum Chordata; class Mammalia; order Artiodactyla; family Monodontidae; genus Delphinapterus; species Delphinapterus leucas. The sequence continues at coordinate 5,821,410 of NW_028322237.1, forward strand.
GAGTCCTGGTAAAGGATGTCAGGACAGTCAGTGAAGCCACCGAGGGTATACCTCCAGTAGTTCCTAAATCCTACACCCTTCTGGTCATGCTACCAACCACCAGGACATGGTATTCTGTATTAGTCTTCAATGATGCCTTCTTTTGTATTCTATTAGTCCCAGAGTCACAAGAAATTTTGGCTTGTGAGTGGCAGGACTCAACATACAACTAAAACAATACTTCCGGGCCGTGTTGCCCCAAGGGTTCAAAAATTCCCACACCATCTTTGGGGAAAGCTCAGCTAAAGAACTAAAAGTTCTACCTCTGGAAAAGGAAACACTCCTTCAATATGCAGACGACATTCTGATCGCCAGCCCTACTAAGGAGACCTCTGAACTACAAAGCCAATAAAGGATACAAGTTGTCCAAGACAAAGCTCAAATATCACAGACTACGGTGACCTGCCTGGGCTTCATTCTCACAGAAGGTCGGAGAAGCCCATCCCAGGAAAGGGAAGAAACAATTTACAGCCTTACCCATTTCTGAAACTAGAAGACAGCTTAGGGGTTCCTGGGGAGGCCAGGGTTTGCTGCTTCTGGATCCCTAACTACAGTCTACTAGCTGGGCCTCTATATGAAACACTGAAAGGAAAAGATGATGATCCTTTTGAATAGAATGCAGAAGTGGCCTTTCAAGAATGGAAAGAGCAGTCAATTCAGACCCTTGCCCTGGAACTCCCTAATTTAGCTAAACCCTTTGACCTTTACATTTCTGGTGAATGGTGAATCGCCATTGGAGTATTAGTGCAAAACCTGGGACCACTTGAAATGGAACAATGCAAGAATGCGATCCAGGTAGGATAAACTACGGTCACCAAGGGGCTTGGCCCACCGCCACATCTGGCCAAGATACTGGCAGTATCTGAAAACCTGGAAATCAGCAGCCCAAAAGGCCACCTCCCTCCGAAGGGAAAAGGACCCCACGTGGTGATCCTAACACCCAACCATGCCCTGAAGTTGCAGGGTTGGCTCCATGGGCACACTGACCTTGAGCGAGGAGGCCCTCCAACTCCAACCTCCATAGAGATAACCGGGGCAAAGTGGCACCATGAAGACTCGTGTGAAGGTGTCTGCACGGGCAAATTTAACGCTCATTTCCCACCAGGAAGAGGAATTAACCAAAGGCTCAGCATGCCGTGCCGGAACCAGATTAGGGCCTGAAGCAATCCTGCGGGTTTGCGGCCAGCTCACAAGAAATCGAGTTGAAGAAAGGAGCTCAGGGGCACTGTAATTCACAAACCTGCAGAGTTATAAATGACAGCTATCGTCCAAAAATATATTGAAGGAAGGCTGCGAAGAGGACTGGAAAGCGGGGCAGAATTGCAGGAAAACGATTTCAGGGGGTAGACTGGAATTGCATTTAAAGCATAGGAAATGAGGCAGAACGTCGACAATGATGCACTTGGCCAAAAAGGGCGTATGTGTTTTTTCCTGAATATATTCAGGAAAAAACGCATACGCCCTTTTTGGCCAACCAAGCAAGCATGTTAAAGAAATCTGCACTACAAAGAAGTCTCACTGCCCCCAGGTCAAAAGGGCCATCTGAAAAAAGTGTAAAATCCAGAAAGACAGCACAGGCCATGGAGAACAGGGAGCCTTGTTATGCTGATGGGCGGGATGTAAATTGCCAACAGCCACTCTGGAGAAGTGTATGGTGTCTCCTGAAACACCTAAGAAACAAAGCAACGGAGACTACGGCACTTCCACTTATGGTCTTATAGATCACGGAAATTAAAATCAAAAACAGACAGCCACCCCAAAGTTTCAGACGGCTCTGTTTACAGGAATCTCGTCTACGGTACAAGTTAAATATCCCAGAATGTGAAAAATGGATAAAGAAGTTGTGGTACACACATTCAATGGAATATCACTCAGCAATGAAATCTATGTCATCAGGCCCATCGTGGCATAATGAGTGGATTCAGGTACGATGATTCTATGAGAAATAAGTCACACAGAAAATGAAACATCATAAGATATCACTAATACACGGAATGTAAACTTGGCTACACATGAACTGAATTACAAAACAGAACAGGGTCTCAAATTTAGAAAACCACCTTATGCTTGCTTAAGGGGAAAAGTGAGTTGGGGTGCTGCATAAAACCAGAGATAGAAATTAGCACAGATACCTTTCCATAAGCCAAATATGTAATAGTCAAGACCTAGCCCTTGCTCAACGAAATGGACTAAACACCCCGTATTCAACGCCTAGGAATACACCTGACTAGTAAGTATCTTCAAACCCATGGATTTATATGTCTCCATAAGAGACTCAAGTGTGTGTACAGCGGCATGAATGCAGCAGAGAAAATCCGATAAATCCCATTATCAAAATGAATTACAAAAACAAACACAATGACAGTGAAATAGAGAGCAATTCTTAAATAATTCATTCAGGGCTTGTGATGCAACGTGGATTTACCACATCTACACCCCGAGCTGAGTGAGACATAAGGCTGGACACTTCGGGCTGATAACATTGGTGACGTTCGGTGAGCAAAGGCAACCCTTTGAAGTCATACTGCGTGGTACCCATTCCATGGGTCCCAACTCTCCAGGTTGAAGGGATTCTTCCTTCAGGTAAAACATGCATGGGCAACCCAGAATATGGTCCACCGTGTGACCGGGAAAACTTTTTAAATGCGTCTCAGTTTTCGTCCCCTCGTACTCAGTTTTACCATTCCAGACGCTTTACTAACACTTTCCCAACTTGGAGAGTCAGTGTCTTTAACCTCCTGTTTGGCACAGTTTGGAATTTCTGCGCAAGATGAACAGGAATAGGGAGAACCAATGAGAGATTAGCTGTAGGTGTCTGCACGAACAAATTTAACGCTCATTTCCCACCAGGAAGAGGAATTAGCCAAAGGCTCAGCATGCCGTGTCGGAACCAGATTAGGGCCTGAAGCAATCCTGCGGTTTTGCGGCCAGCTCACAAGAAAGCGAGTTGAAGAAAGGAGCTCAGGGGCACTGTAATTCACAAACCTGCAGAGTTATAAATGACAGCTATCGTCCAAAAATATATTGAAGTAAGGCTGCAAAGAGGACTTGAACACGGGGCAGAATTCCAGGAATACGATTTCAGGAGGTAGACGGGAAGTCCTCTGAAAGTATAGGAGAAGAGGCAGAACCTCGACAATGATGCACTTGGTCAAAAAGGGCATATGCGTTTCTTCCAGGGCCCTTATTAAAGAGGGTAGGAGGCTCCCAGCATGCTTCAGTGGCCAACAGAGGGCCTACGTCACCAAGGCGACATGAGCCATCCAGGCAGGAGTGACCTCACATCAGAGGGCCCACCTCACAGAAGGGTAAGGAACCCAGTCAAGATCAGACTCTCACCAGAGTGCCCACATAAGCAAGGGGCTGGGAACCAGGCAGGAGTGTCCTCACACCCGTGGGGCCACATCATCGAAAGTTGAGGTACCCAGCACATGTGGCCTCAAACCAGAGGACCCACATCACCATGGGTCTCGGAGCGAGGCAGGCAGGATTAACCTCAAAACACATGGCCCATTGTATAAAAAAGGTGAGGAATCCAGCAGTTGGAACATCCCAGCAGGCGGCCCAGAGCACCGAGGCTATGGGATCCAGGCAGTGATGAACTCACAACAGAGGGCCCTCATCGTGATACTGTAAGCAACCCAGCCGTTGTAACCTCAGAGCACAAGGCCCACATCCCCATGGGGAAGGGAACCAAGCAGGAGTGTCTTCGCACCAGTGGGCACACATCAGAAAAGGTGGGGAGCCCAGCAGTTAGGGCCGGACGCCAGAGGGCCCTCATCACTGAGGAGAGGAGGCTCCCAGCAAGCTCCAACTGCTACCAGAAGGCCGACGTCGCCAATGCAGGGTGTGCCAGCCAGGCAGGAGTGACCTCAGAACAGAGGGCCAACCACACAAAAGTGTGAGGAACCCAAAGAGGATCAGACTCTCACCGGAGGGCCCACATCACCAAGGGAATGGAAACCAGGCAGGAGTGTTCTCACACCAGTGTGGTCACATCACCGAAATGTGACGGCCCTAGCACACGTGGCCTCAAACTACAGGACACACATCACCAAGGGGCTGGGAGTGAGGCAGGCAGGAGGAGCCTCCAAACAGAGGGCCCATAGCGTAAAAAAGGTGAGGGATCCCGCAGTTGGAACCTCCCAGCAGGTGGCCAGGAGCAGCGAGGCTATGGGATCCAGGCCTGACTGAACTCAAAACAGAGGGCCCTCATTATGAAACTGTGAGCAACCCAGCCGTTGGGACCTTAGAGCAGAAGGCCCACATTCCCATGGGGTTGGGATCCTGGCAGGAGTGTACTCGCACCACAGGGCGCACATCAGAAACTTTTGGGAGCCCAGGAGTTAGGGTCTGACGCCAGAGGGCCCTCATTACCGAGGGGAGGAGACTCCCAGCAGGCACCAACTCCCAACTGAGGGCCCACGTCGCCACGTTGACGTGTGCCAGCCAGGCAGGGGTGACCTCACAGCAGAGGGCCTACCTCACAGAAGGGTGAGGAACCCAGCCAGGATAAGACTCTCACCAGAGGGCCCACATCACCAAGGGGATCGGAACAAGGCAGGAGTGTCCTCACACCAGTGTGGCCACATTATAGAAAGGTGAGGAACCCAGCACATGTGGCCTAAACCAGAGGACCCACATTTCCAAGGTGCTCCGAGTGAGGCAGGCAGGAGTAGCCTAACAACACAGGGCCCACAGAATACAAAATGTGAGGAATCCAGCAGTTTGAACCTCCCAGCAGGTGGCCCAGAGCATGGAGTCTATGGGATCCAGGCCACAGTGAACTCACAGCAGAGGGCCCACATCATGAAACTGTGAGCAACCCAGCCAGTGGGACCTCAGAGCAGAAGGCCCACATCCCCATGGGGATGGGAACATCGCAGGAGTGTCCTCGCACAACTTAGCACGTATCAGAAAATGTGGGAACCCAGCAGTTATGGCCTGGCACCAGAGGGCCCTCATCACGGAGGAGAGGAGGCTACCAGTAGGCTCCAAATGCCACCAGAGGGCCGACGTCACCAAGGCAATGGGAGCAAGCCAGGCAGGAGTTACCTCACAGCAGAGGGCCCACCTCACAGAAGTGTGAGGAGCCCAAACAGGATCAGACTCTAACCAGAGCGCCCACATCACCAAGGGGATGGAAACCAGGCAGGAGTGTCCTCACACCAGTGGGGCCACATCAGCGAAAGGTGAGGAACACAGCACATGTGGCCTCAAACAAGGGGACACACATCACGAAAGGGCTGGGAGTGAGGCATGCAGGAGGAGACTCACAACAGAGCGCCCATAGAATAAAAAAGGTGAGGAACCCCGCAGTCGGAAGCTCCAAGAAGGTGGCCCAGAGCACCGAGGCTATGGGATCCATGCCGGAGTGAACTCACAGCAGAGGGCCCACATTCTGACACTGTGAGCAACCCAGCCGTTGGGACCTCAGGGCAGAAAGCCCACATCCCCATGGGGATGGGACCCTGGCTGGAGTGTACTCGCATGACAGGGCGCACATCAGAAAATTTTGGGAGCCCATGAGTTAGGGCCTGACGCCAGAGGGCCCTCATTACCGAGGGGAGGAGACTCCCAGCAGGCACCAACTCCCAACTGAGGGCCCACATCGCCAAGGTGACGTGTGCCAGCCAGGCAGGAGTGACCTCACAGCAGAGGGCCCACCTCCCAGAAGTGTGAGGAATCCAGACAGGATCAGACTCTCACCAGAGGGCCCCCATCACCAAGGGGATGGGAACCAGGCAGGAGTGTCCTCACACCAGTGGGGCCACATCAATAAAGGTGAGGAAACCGGTACATGTGGCCTTAAACCAGAGGACCTACATCACAAATGGGCTGGGAGTGAGTCAGGAAGTAGGAGCATGAAAACACAGGACCCAAAGAATAAAAAAGGTAAGGAATCCAGCAGTAGGAACCTCCCAGCAGGCCGCTCAGAGCACAGAGGCTATGGGATCTAGCCCTGGGTGAACTAACACCAGAGAGCCAACATCATGAAACGGTGAACAACACAGGTGTTGGGACCTTAGAGCAGAAGGCCCACATGCCCATGGGGATGGGAACCTCGCAGGAGTGTCCTCGCACCACTTAGCACGTATCAGAATATGTGGGTACCCAGCAGTTAGGGCCTGAGGCAAGAGGGCCCCCATCACCGAGGGGAGGTTCCCAGCAGGCTCCAACTGCCACAAGAGGGCCGATGTTGCCCAGGTGGGGTGTGCCAGCCAGGCAGGAGTGACCTCACAGCAGAGGGCCCCCCTCACAGAAGGGTGAGGAACCCAGCCAGGATCAGACTCTCACCAGAGGGCCCACATCATCAAGGGGATAGGAACCAGGCAGGAGTGTCCTCACACCAGTGGGGCCACATCATCGAAAGGCGAGGGACCCAGCATACGTGGCCTCAAACCAGAGGACACACATCACCAAGGGGCTGGGAGTGAGGCAGGCAGGAGGAGTCTCAAAACAGAGGGCCCATAGAAGAAAAAAGGTGAGGAATCCCGCAGTTGTAACCTCCCAGCAGGTGGCCAGGAGCAGCGAGGCTATGGGATCCAGGCCGGAGAGAACTCACAGCAGAGGACCCTCATCATGAAACTGAGCAACCCAAGGTTGGGACCTCAGAGCAGAAGGCCCACATTCCCATGGGGTTGGGAACCTGGCAGGAGTGTACTCGAACCACAGGGCGCATATCAGAAAATATTGGGAGCCCAGGAGTTAGGGTCTGACGCCAGAGGGCCCTCATTACCGAGGGGAGGAGACACCCAGCAGGCACCAAATCCCACCAGAGGGCCGACGTCGCCAAGGCGGGGTGTGCCAGCCAGGCAGGAGTGACCTCAGAGAAGAGGGCCCACCTCACAGAAGTGTGAGGAACCCAACCAGGATCAGACTCTCACCGGAGGGCCCACATCACCAAGGGGATGGGAACCAGGCAGGAGTGTCCTCACACCAGTGGGGCCACATCAGCCAAAGGTGAGGAACCCAGCACATGTGGCCTCAAACCACAGGACACACATCACCAAGGGGCTAGGAGTGAGGCAGGTGTCTGGAGGGGCACATTTAACTCTAATTTCCCACCAGGAAGTGGAATGAACCAAAGTCTCAGAGTGCCGTGCCGGACCCTGATTACGGCCTGAAGCAAACCTGCGGTTCTGTGGCCAGTTTTCAAGGAAACGAGTTAAGAAAGGAAATCACGGGCACTGTAATTCACAAACCTGCAGTGTTATAAATGACAGCTAATGGCAAAATTATATGGAAGTAAGTCTGCAAAGAGGACTTGAAAACGAGGCAGAATTGCAGGAATCATATTTCAGGAGGTAGATTGGAATTGCATTTAAAGCATGTGAAAAGCGGCAGATCTTTGACAGTGATGCACTTGGACAAAAGTGCGTAAACATTTTTTCCTGAATATATTCAGGAAAAAACACATATGCCCTTTTTGGCCAACCAAGCACTCGAGCAATGGAAATCCGCACTACAATGAAGTCTCATTTCCCATTCGTCAAAAGGGCCATCTGAAAAAAGTGTAAAAACCAGAAACACAGGACAGGCCATGGAGAACAGGGAGCCTTGTTATGCTGATGGGCGGGATGTAAATTGCCAACAGACACTCTGGAGATGTTTATGGTGTATCCTGAAACATCTGAAAAACAAAGCTACAGACCCTAGGGCACTTCCACTTTTGGCCCTATAGCTTAGGAAAATTAAAATCAACAAGACACAGCCAACACCAAATTTAGGGCTGCTGTGTTTACAAGAACCTTGAGTCCAGTACAAATTAAATATCCCAGAAAGAAAAAAATGGATAAAGGAGTTGTGCTACTTACGTACAACGGAATATCACTCAGCAATGAAATCAATGTCATCAGGCCTGTAGCAGCAAATTGAGTGGATTTAAGTATGATGATTCTAAGAGAAATAGGTCACACAGAGAAAGAGAATTATCATAAGATATCACTAATAGAGAGAGTGTAAACTTGGCTACACATAAACTGAATTCCAAAACCGAACAGAGTCTCACATTTAGATAAAAACTTATGCTTGCTTAAGGGGAAAGTTGAGTTGGGGTGCTGTATAAAACCAGAGATTGAAATTAGCACACATACCGTTCCATAAGCCAAATATGTAATAGACAAGACCTACTCTTTGCTCAACGAAATAGACTCATCCATGGTGTATCACCTCACACCTGTTAGAATGGGCATCATCAGAAAATCTACAAACAACAAATGCTGGAAAGGGTGTGGAGATAAGGAACCCTCTTCCACTATTGTTGGGAATGTAAATTGATACAGTCACTGTGGAGAACATTATGGAGTTTCTTATAAAACTAAGAATAGAATTACCATATGATACAGCAATCCCACTACTGGGCATATACCCAGACAAAACCATAAATCAAAAAGAGACATTCACCGCAATGTTCATTGCATCACTATTTACAATATCCAGGTAATGGAAGCAACCTAAATGCCCACAGACAGACGAATGCATAAAGAAGTGGTACATATATAAAATGGAATATTACTAAGCCATAAAAAGGAATGAAATTGGGTCATTTGTAGAGACGTTGATGGATCTAGAGACTGTCATACAGAGTGAAGTAAGTCAGAAAGAGAAAAACAAATCTTGTCTATTAATGCATATATGTGGAACCTAGAAAAATTGTACAGATGAACCGTTTTGCCAGGCAGAAATAGAGCAACAGATGTAGACAACAAACGTATGGACACCAAGGGGGGAAAGCTGTTGGGGGGTGGTGGTGGGAGGAGTTGAGAGATTGGGATTGGCATGTATACATTTATATGTATAAAATAGATAACCAAAAAGAACCTGCTGTATAAAAAAATAAAATAAAATTCAAATTACAAAAAGTAAAACAGAAAAAATATTCTTCCCTTCACATACATGTATTTATATGAATAAATTATTTCCATGCTTATATCTGTAAATACAAAAAAGAGGAATAAAATCTACCTTGAACCAAAAACGAAAAAAAGAAAAAAAAACAGAACCCACCAGTTACACAGAGGAAAACCGTATCAGGGCACTTGCTCCAGTTGTAAACAATTCTGAAGTTGGTCAGTGGTGGGGAATCATCTCCCATTCAGCCAGCAGGCCCCACGCAACAAGCGTCCTCATTGCAAAGCTGGGGGACCGTGCCGAGGCATCTGTGAGTAAACGTGGGCTGAGCCCCAGGCCAGCTGCTGCTGAAATGTTCCCACCCTTCCCAGGTAAAACACCTGAATATGTACAAGGACTTGAAAGCCTAGAGGAAGGGCCATGGAGCCACATGAGTGACAGCATGCCAGCCGACTTGGTGCCTGCAGGCCAGCCAGGATGGTCCTGGCCCTGGGTGCTCTTCTGGAAGCTTTCCATTTCCCTGCCTGAGATACCCCTGCTGTCCCGGCCCCCACTGCTTTCTTCCTCACTCACCTCTGCCCAGGGAGAAATTCCAACGGCAGGTATGGGTGACACATCCTCTTCTTTAGCAGGTGGCATCTTGGCAACTGCTGCAGAAAGTCCAGCAGAGCCCCACTCACACTGGGCCACCCACAAAGCCGTGGCCTCTCACTCCCTCCCACCAGTCCAGCCCCAAGACTGCTGACAGGGCAGAGAAAATGGCGTCAGGCACAGCTGCAGGGGCTCTTGCTGCCTGGAGCGGTGTTTATATTGATCTGAACCCAGGCACACCTGGGGAGGTCTGGCCGGCACGGCCGGGCTTCCCAGGCCAGCCAATAATCACCCCTCAGGGGCTCACAGTTGCAGAAACTGGAACTTGCTGAATCGGCCAGGTCCAAGGAACAGGTGTGGGCTCCTGAGAGTCAGGATAGACAAGGGGCTGCAGCTCTGGCTTGTTTTCTAATTATATTATCTGGCCCATGAGTGGGAGACAACTTCAAGAAAACCCTCTCCTAATGAGAGGAACCCAGGAGTCAGGGAGAGGAGGGGTGGCTGGTGGGTGGAGACAGAGGCCTGGTGCCCCGGGTGCAGTGGAAGTCTCTGGAAGACCAGGTGGAGGGAGGCCACACAGAGTGATGCCCAGGGTCACAGACCTGTCGGAGCTGCTGTTTGTTAGTTCAAGTCCTGCTCTGAGGTGCTCTGTGTCAGATCTGAGTGACAGGTGAGCTGGGAGTGCTCTGCAATGAGGGCGATATGCACGGTTCCTGTGTTCCCAGCCCTGCCATGGTACCTGCAAGGGTAGCTCTGTATCCTGGGAGGGACCTGACCACGAGAGCCCCATGGGCTGCAGGGGAACCTGCCCAGGGAACCCCATATCCTGGGAGGGGCCTGAACACGAGAGCCCCGTGGGCTGGGGTGGGGGTGGGGTACCTGCCCAGGTGAGCTCCATATCCTGGGATTGGCCTGACCTCGAGAGCCCCATGGGCTGCTGGAGTCCTGGTAAAGGATGTCAGGACAGTCAGTGAAGCCACCGAGGGTATACCTCCAGTAGTTCCTAAATCCTACACCCTTCTGGTCATGCTACCAACCACCAGGACATGGTATTCTGTATTAGTCTTCAATGATGCCTTCTTTTGTATTCTATTAGTCCCAGAGTCACAAGAAATTTTGGCTTGTGAGTGGCAGGACTCAACATACAACTAAAACAATACTTCCGGGCCGTGTTGCCCCAAGGGTTCAAAAATTCCCACACCATCTTTGGGGAAAGCTCAGCTAAAGAACTAAAAGTTCTACCTCTGGAAAAGGAAACACTCCTTCAATATGCAGATGACATTCTGATCGCCAGCCCTACTAAGGAGACCTCTGAACTACAAAGCCAATAAAGGATACAAGTTGTCCAAGACAAAGCTCAAATATCACAGACTACGGTGACCTGCCTGGGCTTCATTCTCACAGAAGGTCGGAGAAGCCCATCCCAGGAAAGGGAAGAAACAATTTACAGCCTTACCCATTTCTGAAACTAGAAGACAGCTTAGGGGTTCCTGGGGAGGCCAGGGTTTGCTGCTTCTGGATCCCTAACTACAGTCTACTAGCTGGGCCTCTATATGAAACACTGAAAGGAAAAGATGATGATCCTTTTGAATAGAATGCAGAAGTGGCCTTTCAAGAATGGAAAGAGCAGTCAATTCAGACCCTTGCCCTGGAACTCCCTAATTTAGCTAAACCCTTTGACCTTTACATTTCTGGTGAATGGTGAATCGCCATTGGAGTATTAGTGCAAAACCTGGGACCACTTGAAATGGAACAATGCAAGAATGCGATCCAGGTAGGATAAACTACGGTCACCAAGGGGCTTGGCCCACCGCCACATCTGGCCAAGATACTGGCAGTATCTGAAAACCTGGAAATCAGCAGCCCAAAAGGCCACCTCCCTCCGAAGGGAAAAGGACCCCACGTGGTGATCCTAACACCCAACCATGCCCTGAAGTTGCAGGGTTGGCTCCATGGGCACACTGACCTTGAGCGAGGAGGCCCTCCAACTCCAACCTCCATAGAGATAACCGGGGCAAAGTGGCACCATGAAGACTCGTGTGAAGGTGTCTGCACGGGCAAATTTAACGCTCATTTCCCACCAGGAAGAGGAATTAACCAAAGGCTCAGCATGCCGTGCCGGAACAAGATTAGGGCCTGAAGCAATCCTGCGGGTTTGCGGCCAGCTCACAAGAAATCGAGTTGAAGAAAGGAGCTCAGGGGCACTGTAATTCACAAACCTGCAGAGTTATAAATGACAGCTATCGTCCAAAAATATATTGAAGGAAGGCTGCGAAGAGGACTGGAAAGCGGGGCAGAATTGCAGGAAAACGATTTCAGGGGGTAGACTGGAATTGCATTTAAAGCATAGGAAAAGAGGCAGAACGTCGACAATGATGCACTTGGCCAAAAAGGGCGTATGCGTTTTTTCCTGAATATATTCAGGAAAAAACGCATACGCCCTTTTTGGCCAACCAAGCAAGCATGTTAAAGAAATCTGCACTACAAAGAAGTCTCACTGCCCCCAGGTCAAAAGGGCCATCTGAAAAAAGTGTAAAATCCAGAAAGACAGCACAGGCCATGGAGAACAGGGAGCCTTGTTATGCTGATGGGCGGGATGTAAATTTCCAACAGCCACTCTGGAGAAGTGTATGGTGTCTCCTGAAACACCTAAGAAACAAAGCAACGGAGACTACGGCACTTCCACTTATGGTCTTATAGATCACGGAAATTAAAATCAAAAACAGACAGCCACCCCAAAGTTTCAGACGGCTCTGTTTACAGGAATCTCGTCTACGGTACAAGTTAAATATCCCAGAATGTGAAAAATGGATAAAGAAGTTGTGGTACACACATTCAATGGAATATCACTCAGCAATGAAATCTATGTCATCAGGCCCATCGTGGCATAATGAGTGGATTCAGGTACGATGATTCTATGAGAAATAAGTCACACAGAAAATGAAACATCATAAGATATCACTAATACACGGAATGTAAACTTGGCTACACATGAACTGAATTACAAAACAGAACAGGGTCTCAAATTTAGAAAACCACCTTATGCTTGCTTAAGGGGAAAAGTGAGTTGGGGTGCTGCATAAAACCAGAGATAGAAATTAGCACAGATACCTTTCCATAAGCCAAATATGTAATAGTCAAGACCTAGCCCTTGCTCAACGAAATGGACTAAACACCCCGTATTCAACGCCTAGGAATACACCTGACTAGTAAGTATCTTCAAACCCATGGATTTATATGTCTCCATAAGAGACTCAAGTGTGTGTACAGTGGCATGAATGCAGCAGAGAAAATCCGATAAATCCCATTATCAAAATGAATTACAAAAACAAACACAATGACAGTGAAATAGAGAGCAATTCTTAAATAATTCATTCAGGGCTTGTGATGCAACGTGGATTTACCACATCTACACCCCGAGCTGAGTGAGACATAAGGCTGGACACTTCGGGCTGATAACATTGGTGACGTTCGGTGAGCAAAGGCAACCCTTTGAAGTCATACTGCGTGGTACCCATTCCATGGGTCCCAACTCTCCAGGTTGAAGGGATTCTTCCTTCAGGTAAAACATGCATGGGCAACCCAGAATATGGTCCACCGTGTGACCGGGAAAACTTTTTAAATGCGTCTCAGTTTTCGTCCCCTCGTACTCAGTTTTACCATTCCAGACGCTTTACTAACACTTTCCCAACTTGGAGAGTCAGTGTCTTTAACCTCCTGTTTGGCACAGTTTGGAATTTCTGCGCAAGATGAACAGGAATAGGGAGAACCAATGAGAGATTAGCTGTAGGTGTCTGCACGAACAAATTTAACGCTCATTTCCCACCAGGAAGAGGAATTAGCCAAAGGCTCAGCATGCCGTGTCGGAACCAGATTAGGGCCTGAAGCAATCCTGCGGTTTTGCGGCCAGCTCACAAGAAAGCGAGTTGAAGAAAGGAGCTCAGGGGCACTGTAATTCACAAACCTGCAGAGTTATAAATGACAGCTATCGTCCAAAAATATATTGAAGTAAGGCTGCAAAGAGGACTTGAACGCGGGGCAGAATTCCAGGAATACGATTTCAGGAGGTAGACGGGAAGTCCTCTGAAAGTATAGGAGAAGAGGCAGAACCTCGACAATGATGCACTTGGTCAAAAAGGGCATATGCGTTTCTTCCAGGGCCCTTATTAAAGAGGGTAGGAGGCTCCCAGCATGCTTCAGTGGCCAACAGAGGGCCTACGTCACCAAGGCGACATGAGCCATCCAGGCAGGAGTGACCTCACATCAGAGGGCCCACCTCACAGAAGGGTAAGGAACCCAGTCAAGATCAGACTCTCACCAGAGTGCCCACATAAGCAAGGGGCTGGGAACCAGGCAGGAGTGTCCTCACACCCGTGGGGCCACATCATCGAAAGTTGAGGTACCCAGCACATGTGGCCTCAAACCAGAGGACCCACATCACCATGGGTCTCGGAGCGAGGCAGGCAGGATTAACCTCAAAACACATGGCCCATTGTATAAAAAAGGTGAGGAATCCAGCAGTTGGAACATCCCAGCAGGCGGCCCAGAGCACCGAGGCTATGGGATCCAGGCAGTGATGAACTCACAACAGAGGGCCCTCATCGTGATACTGTAAGCAACCCAGCCGTTGTAACCTCAGAGCACAAGGCCCACATCCCCATGGGGAAGGGAACCAAGCAGGAGTGTCTTCGCACCAGTGGGCACACATCAGAAAAGGTGGGGAGCCCAGCAGTTAGGGCCGGACGCCAGAGGGCCCTCATCACTGAGGAGAGGAGGCTCGCAGCAAGCTCCAACTGCTACCAGAAGGCCGACGTCGCCAATGCAGGGTGTGCCAGCCAGGCAGGAGTGACCTCAGAACAGAGGGCCAACCACACAAAAGTGTGAGGAACCCAAAGAGGATCAGACTCTCACCGGAGGGCCCACATCACCAAGGGAATGGAAACCAGGCAGGAGTGTTCTCACACCAGTGTGGTCACATCACCGAAATGTGATGGCCCCAGCACACGTGGCCTCAAACTACAGGACACACATCACCAAGGGGCTGGGAGTGAGGCAGGCAGGAGGAGCCTCCAAACAGAGGGCCCATAGCGTAAAAAAGGTGAGGATCCCGCAGTTGGAACCTCCCAGCAGGTGGCCAGGAGCAGCGAGGCTATGGGATCCAGGCCTGACTGAACTCAAAACAGAGGGCCCTCATTATGAAACTGTGAGCAACCCAGCCGTTGGGACCTTAGAGCAGAAGGCCCACATTCCCATGGGGTTGGGATCCTGGCAGGAGTGTACTCGCACCACAGGGCGCACATCAGAAACTTTTGGGAGCCCAGGAGTTAGGGTCTGACGCCAGAGGGCCCTCATTACCGAGGGGAGGAGACTCCCAGCAGGCACCAACTCCCAACTGAGGGCCCACGTCGCCACGTTGACGTGTGCCAGCCAGGCAGGGGTGACCTCACAGCAGAGGGCCTACCTCACAGAAGGGTGAGGAACCCAGCCAGGATAAGACTCTCACCAGAGGGCCCACATCACCAAGGGGATCGGAACAAGGCAGGAGTGTCCTCACACCAGTGTGGCCACATTATAGAAAGGTGAGGAACCCAGCACATGTGGCCTAAACCAGAGGACCCACATTTCCAAGGTGCTCCGAGTGAGGCAGGCAGGAGTAGCCTAACAACACAGGGCCCACAGAATACAAAATGTGAGGAATCCAGCAGTTTGAACCTCCCAGCAGGTGGCCCAGAGCATGGAGTCTATGGGATCCAGGCCACAGTGAACTCACAGCAGAGGGCCCACATCATGAAACTGTGAGCAACCCAGCCAGTGGGACCTCAGAGCAGAAGGCCCACATCCCCATGGGGATGGGAACATCGCAGGAGTGTCCTCGCACAACTTAGCACGTATCAGAAAATGTGGGAACCCAGCAGTTATGGCCTGGCACCAGAGGGCCCTCATCACGGAGGAGAGGAGGCTACCAGTAGGCTCCAAATGCCACCAGAGGGCCGACGTCACCAAGGCAATGGGAGCAAGCCAGGCAGGAGTTACCTCACAGCAGAGGGCCCACCTCACAGAAGTGTGAGGAGCCCAAACAGGATCAGACTCTAACCAGAGCGCCCACATCACCAAGGGGATGGAAACCAGGCAGGAGTGTCCTCACACCAGTGGGGCCACATCAGCGAAAGGTGAGGAACACAGCACATGTGGCCTCAAACAAGGGGACACACATCACGAAAGGGCTGGGAGTGAGGCATGCAGGAGGAGACTCACAACAGAGCGCCCATAGAATAAAAAAGGTGAGGAACCCCGCAGTCGGAAGCTCCATGAAGGTGGCCCAGAGCACCGAGGCTATGGGATCCATGCCGGAGTGAACTCACAGCAGAGGGCCCACATTCTGACACTGTGAGCAACCCAGCCGTTGGGACCTCAGGGCAGAAAGCCCACATCCCCATGGGGATGGGACCCTGGCTGGAGTGTACTCGCACGACAGGGCGCACATCAGAAAATTTTGGGAGCCCATGAGTTAGGGCCTGACGCCAGAGGGCCCTCATTACCGAGGGGAGGAGACTCCCAGCAGGCACCAACTCCCAACTGAGGGCCCACATCGCCAAGGTGACGTGTGCCAGCCAGGCAGGAGTGACCTCACAGCAGAGGGCCCACCTCCCAGAAGTGTGAGGAATCCAGACAGGATCAGACTCTCACCAGAGGGCCCCCATCACCAAGGGGATGGGAACCAGGCAGGAGTGTCCTCACACCAGTGGGGCCACATCAATAAAGGTGAGGAAACCGGTACATGTGGCCTTAAACCAGAGGACCTACATCACAAATGGGCTGGGAGTGAGTCAGGAAGTAGGAGCATGAAAACACAGGACCCAAAGAATAAAAAAGGTAAGGAATCCAGCAGTAGGAACCTCCCAGCAGGCCGCTCAGAGCACAGAGGCTATGGGATCTAGCCCTGGGTGAACTAACACCAGAGAGCCAACATCATGAAACGGTGAACAACACAGGTTTTGGGAACTTAGAGCAGAAGGCCCACATGCCCATGGGGATGGGAACCTCGCAGGAGTGTCCTCGCACCACTTAGCACGTATCAGAAAATGTGGGTACCCAGCAGTTAGGGCCTGAGGCAAGAGGGCCCCCATCACCGAGGGGAGGTTCCCAGCAGGCTCCAACTGCCACAAGAGGGCCGATGTTGCCCAGGTGGGGTGTGCCAGCCAGGCAGGAGTGACCTCACAGCAGAGGGCCCCCCTCACAGAAGGGTGAGGAACCCAGCCAGGATCAGACTCTCACCAGAGGGCCCACATCATCAAGGGGATAGGAACCAGGCAGGAGTGTCCTCACACCAGTGGGGCCACATCATCGAAAGGCGAGGGACCCAGCATACGTGGCCTCAAACCAGAGGACACACATCACCAAGGGGCTGGGAGTGAGGCAGGCAGGAGGAGTCTCAAAACAGAGGGCCCATAGAAGAAAAAAGGTGAGGAATCCCGCAGTTGTAACCTCCCAGCAGGTGGCCAGGAGCAGCGAGGCTATGGGATCCAGGCCGGAGAGAACTCACAGCAGAGGACCCTCATCATGAAACTGAGCAACCCAAGGTTGGGACCTCAGAGCAGAAGGCCCACATTCCCATGGGGTTGGGAACCTGGCAGGAGTGTACTCGAACCACAGGGCGCATATCAGAAAATATTGGGAGCCCAGGAGTTAGGGTCTGACGCCAGAGGGCCCTCATTACCGAGGGGAGGAGACACCCAGCAGGCACCAAATCCCACCAGAGGGCCGACGTCGCCAAGGCGGGGTGTGCCAGCCAGGCAGGAGTGACCTCAGAGAAGAGGGCCCACCTCACAGAAGTGTGAGGAACCCAACCAGGATCAGACTCTCACCGGAGGGCCCACATCACCAAGGGGATGGGAACCAGGCAGGAGTGTCCTCACACCAGTGGGGCCACATCAGCCAAAGGTGAGGAACCCAGCACATGTGGCCTCAAACCACAGGACACACATCACCAAGGGGCTAGGAGTGAGGCAGGTGTCTGGAGGGGCACATTTAACTCTAATTTCCCACCAGGAAGTGGAATGAACCAAAGTCTCAGAGTGCCGTGCCGGACCCTGATTACGGCCTGAAGCAAACCTGCGGTTCTGTGGCCAGTTTTCAAGGAAACGAGTTAAGAAAGGAAATCACGGGCACTGTAATTCACAAACCTGCAGTGTTATAAATGACAGCTATTGGCAAAATTATATGGAAGTAAGTCTGCAAAGAGGACTTGAAAACGAGGCAGAATTGCAGGAATCATATTTCAGGAGGTAGATTGGAATTGCATTTAAAGCATGTGAAAAGCGGCAGATCTTTGACAGTGATGCACTTGGACAAAAGTGCGTAAACATTTTTTCCTGAATATATTCAGGAAAAAACACATATGCCCTTTTTGGCCAACCAAGCACTCGAGCAATGGAAATCCGCACTACAATGAAGTCTCATTTCCCATTCGTCAAAAGGGCCATCTGAAAAAAGTGTAAAAACCAGAAACACAGGACAGGCCATGGAGAACAGGGAGCCTTGTTATGCTGATGGGCGGGATGTAAATTGCCAACAGACACTCTGGAGATGTTTATGGTGTATCCTGAAACATCTGAAAAACAAAGCTACAGACCCTAGGGCACTTCCACTTTTGGCCCTATAGCTTAGGAAAATTAAAATCAACAAGACACAGCCAACACCAAATTTAGGGCTGCTGTGTTTACAAGAACCTTGAGTCCAGTACAAATTAAATATCCCAGAAAGAAAAAAATGGATAAAGGAGTTGTGCTACTTACGTACAACGGAATATCACTCAGCAATGAAATCAATGTCATCAGGCCTGTAGCAGCAAATTGAGTGGATTTAAGTATGATGATTCTAAGAGAAATAGGTCACACAGAGAAAGAGAATTATCATAAGATATCACTAATAGAGAGAGTGTAAACTTGGCTACACATAAACTGAATTCCAAAACCGAACAGAGTCTCACATTTAGATAAAAACTTATGCTTGCTTAAGGGGAAAGTTGAGTTGGGGTGCTGTATAAAACCAGAGATTGAAATTAGCACACATACCGTTCCATAAGCCAAATATGTAATAGACAAGACCTACTCTTTGCTCAACGAAATAGACTCATCCATGGTGTATCACCTCACACATGTTAGAATGGGCATCATCAGAAAATCTACAAACAACAAATGCTGGAAAGGGTGTGGAGATAAGGAACCCTCTTCCACTATTGTTGGGAATGTAAATTGATACAGTCACTGTGGAGAACATTATGGAGTTTCTTATAAAACTAAGAATAGAATTACCATATGATACAGCAATCCCACTACTGGGCATATACCCAGACAAAACCATAAATCAAAAAGAGACATTCACCGCAATGTTCATTGCATCACTATTTACAATATCCAGGTAATGGAAGCAACCTAAATGCCCACAGACAGACGAATGCATAAAGATGTGGTACATATATAAAATGGAATATTACTAAGCCATAAAAAGGAATGAAATTGGGTCATTTGTAGAGACGTTGATGGATCTAGAGACTGTCATACAGAGTGAAGTAAGTCAGAAAGAGAAAAACAAATCTTGTCTATTAATGCATATATGTGGAACCTAGAAAAATTGTACAGATGAACCGTTTTGCCAGGCAGAAACAGAGCAACAGATGTAGACAACAAACGTATGGACACCAAGGGGGGAAAGCTGTTGGGGGGTGGTGGTGGGAGGAGTTGAGAGATTGGGATTGGCATGTATACATTTATATGTATAAAATAGATAACCAAAAACAACCTGCTGTATAAAAAAATAAAATAAAATTCAAATTGCAAAAAGTAAAACAGAAAAAATATTCTTCCCTTCACATACATGTATTTACATGAATAAATTATTTCCATGCTTATATCTGTAAATACAAAAAAGAGGAATAAAATCTACCTTGAACCAAAAACGAAAAAAAGAAAAAAAAACAGAACCCACCAGTTACACAGAGGAAAACCATATCAGGGCACTTGCTCCAGTTGTAAACAATTCTGAAGTTGGTCAGTGGTGGGGAATCATCTCCCATTCAGCCAGCAGGCCCCACGCAACAAGCGTCCTCATTGCAAAGCTGGGGGACCGTGCCGAGGCATCTGTGAGTAAACGTGGGCTGAGCCCCAGGCCAGCTGCTGCTGAAATGTTCCCACCCTTCCCAGGTAAAACACCTGAATATGTACAAGGACTTGAAAGCCTAGAGGAAGGGCCATGGAGCCACATGAGTGAGAGCATGCCAGCCGACTTGGTGCCTGCAGGCCAGCCAGGATGGTCCTGGCCCTGGGTGCTCTTCTGGAAGCTTTCCATTTCCCTGCCTGAGATACCCCTGCTGTCCCGGCCCCCACTGCTTTCTTCCTCACTCACCTCTGCCCAGGGAGAAATTCCAGCGGCAGGTATGGGTGACACATCCTCTTCTTTAGCAGGTGGCATCTTGGCAACTGCTGCAGAAAGTCCAGCAGAGCCCCACTCACACTGGGCCACCCACAAAGCCGTGGCCTCTCACTCCCTCCCACCAGTCCAGCCCCAAGACTGCTGACAGGGCAGAGAAAATGGCGTCAGGCACAGCTGCAGGGGCTCTTGCTGCCTGGAGCGGTGTTTATATTGATCTGAACCCAGGCACACCTGGGGAGGTCTGGCCGGCACGGCCGGGCTTCCCAGGCCAGCCAATAATCACCCCTCAGGGGCTCACAGTTGCAGAAACTGGAACTTGCTGAATCGGCCAGGTCCAAGGAACAGGTGTGGGCTCCTGAGAGTCAGGATAGACAAGGGGCTGCAGCTCTGGCTTGTTTTCTAATTATATTATCTGGCCCATGAGTGGGAGACAACTTCAAGAAAACCCTCTCCTAATGAGAGGAACCCAGGAGTCAGGGAGAGGAGGGGTGGCTGGTGGGTGGAGACAGAGGCCTGGTGCCCCGGGTGCAGTGGAAGTCTCTGGAAGACCAGGTGGAAGGAGGCCACACAGAGTGATGCCCAGGGTCACAGACCTGTCGGAGCTGCTGTTTGTTAGTTCAAGTCCTGCTCTGAGGTGCTCTGTGTCAGATCTGAGTGACAGGTGAGCTGGGAGTGCTCTGCAATGAGGGCGATATGCACGGTTCCTGTGTTCCCAGCCCTGCCATGGTACCTGCAAGGGTAGCTCTGTATCCTGGGAGAGACCTGACCACGAGAGCCCCATGGGCTGCAGGGGAACCTGCCCAGGGAACCCCATATCCTGGGAGGGGCCTGAACACGAGAGCCCCGTGGGCTGGGGTGGGGGTGGGGTACCTGCCCAGGTGAGCTCCATATCCTGGGATTGGCCTGACCTCGAGAGCCCCATGGGCTGCTGGAGTCCTGGTAAAGGATGTCAGGACAGTCAGTGAAGCCACCGAGGATAGACCTCCAGTAGTTCCTAAATCCTACACCCTTCTGGTCATGCTACCAACCACCAGGACATGGTATTCTGTATTAGTCTTCAATGATGCCTTCTTTTGTATTCTATTAGTCCCAGAGTCACAAGAAATTTTGGCTTGTGAGTGGCAGGACTCAACATACAACTAAAACAATACTTCCGGGCCGTGTTGCCCCAAGGGTTCAAAAATTCCCACACCATCTTTGGGGAAAGCTCAGCTAAAGAACTAAAAGTTCTACCTCTGGAAAAGGAAACACTCCTTCAATATGCAGACGACATTCTGATCGCCAGCCCTACTAAGGAGACCTCTGAACTACAAAGCCAATAAAGGATACAAGTTGTCCAAGACAAAGCTCAAATATCACAGACTACGGTGACCTGCCTGGGCTTCATTCTCACAGAAGGTCGGAGAAGCCCATCCCAGGAAAGGGAAGAAACAATTTACAGCCTTACCCATTTCTGAAACTAGAAGACAGCTTAGGGGTTCCTGGGGAGGCCAGGGTTTGCTGCTTCTGGATCCCTAACTACAGTCTACTAGCTGGGCCCCTATATGAAACACTGAAAGGAAAAGATGATGATCCTTTTGAATAGAATGCAGAAGTGGCCTTTCAAGAATGGAAAGAGCAGTCAATTCAGACCCTTGCCCTGGAACTCCCTAATTTAGCTAAACCCTTTGACCTTTACATTCCTGGTGAACGGTGAATCGCCATTGGAGTATTAGTGCAAAACCTGGGACCACTTGAAATGGAACAATGCAAGAATGCGATCCAGGTAGGATAAACTACGGTCACCAAGGGGCTTGGCCCACCGCCACATCTGGCCAAGATACTGGCAGTATCTGAAAACCTGGAAGTCAGCAGCCCAAAAGGCCACCTCCCTCCGAAGGGAAAAGGACCCCACGTGGTGATCCTAACACCCAACCATGCCCTGAAGTTGCAGGGTTGGCTCCATGGGCACACTGACCTTGAGCGAGGAGGCCCTCCAACTCCAACCTCCATAGAGATAACCGGGGCAAAGTGGCACCATGAAGACTCGTGTGAAGGTGTCTGCACGGGCAAATTTAACGCTCATTTCGCAACAGGAAGAGGAATTAACCAAAGGCTCAGCATGCCGTGCCGGAACCAGATTAGGGCCTGAAGCAATCCTGCGGGTTTGCGGCCAGCTCACAAGAAAGCGAGTTGAAGAAAGGAGCTCAGGGACACTGTAATTCACAAACCTGCAGAGTTATAAATGACAGCTATCACCCAAAAATATATTGAAGGAAGGCTGCGAAGAGGACTTGAAAGCGGGGCAGAATTGCAAGAAAACGATTTCAGGGGGTAGACTGGAATTGCATTTAAAGCATAGGAAAAGAGGCAGAACGTCGACAATGATGCACTTGGCCAAAAAGGGCGTATGCGTTTTTTCCTGAATATATTCAGGAAAAAACGCATACGCCCTTTTTGGCCAACCAAGCAAGCATGTTAAAGAAATCTGCACTACAATGAAGTCTCACTGCCCCCCGTTCAAAAGGGCCATCTGAAGAAAGTGTAAAATCCAGAAAGGCAGCACAGGCCATGGAGAACAGGGAGCCTTGTTATGCTGATGGGCGGGATGTAAATTGCCAACAGCCACTCTGGAGATGTGTATGGTGTTTCCTCAAAAACCTAAAAAACAAAGCAACGGAGCCTAAGGCATTACCACTTATTTTCCTATAGCTTAGGGAAATTAAAATCAAAAACACACAGCCACCGCAAAGTTTCTGTTTACGGCTCTGTTTACAAGAACCTCGTCTATGGTACAAGTTAAATATCCCAGAAAGCGAAAAATGGATAAAGAAGTGTGGTACGTACGTACAAAGGAATATCACTCACCAATGAAATCTATGTCATCAGGCCCGTCGTGGCATAATGAGTGGATTCAGGTACGATGATTCTAAGTGAAATAAGTCACACAGAAAATGAAACATCATAAGATATCACTAATACACGGAATGTAAACTTGGCTACACATGAACTGAATTACAAAACAGAACAGGGTCTCAAATTTAGAAAACCAACTTATGCTTGCTTAAGGGGAAAGGTGAGTTGGGGTGCTGCATAAAACCAGAGATAGAAATTAGCACAGATACCTTTCCATAAGCCAAATATGTAATAGTCAAGACCTAGCCCTTGCTCAACGAAATGGACTAAACACCCCATATTCAACGCCTAGGATTACACATGACTAGTAAGAATCTTCAAACCCATGGATTTATATGTCTCCGTAAGTGACTCAAGGGTGTGTACAGCGGCATGAATGCAGCAGAGAAAATCCGATAAAACCCATTATCAAAATGAATTACAAAAACAAACACAATGACAGTGAAATAGAGAGCAATTCTTAAATAATTCATTCAGGGCTTGTGATGCAACCTGGATTTACCACATCTCCACCCAGAGCTGAGTGAGACATAAGGCTGGACACTTCGGCCTGATAGCATTGGTGAGGTTCGATGAGCAAATGCAGACCCTTTGAAGTCATACTGCATGGTACCCATTCCATGGGTCCCAACTCTCCAGGTTTAAGGGATTCTTCCTTCAGCTAAAACATGCATGGGAAACCCACAGTATGGTGCACCGTGTGACCGGGAAACCTTTTCAAATGCATCTCAGTTTTCATCCCCTTTTACTCGGGTTCACGATTGAAGACCCTTTACTAATACTCTCCCCACTTAGAGAGTCAGTGCCTTTAACCTCCTGTTTGGCACAGTTTGCAATTTCTGCGCAAGATGAACAAGAATAGGGAGAACCAATGAGAGACTAGCTCTAGGTGTCTGCACGTTCAAATATAACACTCATTTCCCACCAGGAAGAGGAATTTACCAAAGGATCAGCATGCTGTGCCGGAACCAGATTAGGGCATGAAGCAATCCTGCGGGTTTGCGGCCAGCTCACAAGAAAGCGAGTAGAAGAAAGGAGCTCAGGCGCACTGTCATTCACAAACCTGCAGAGTTATAAATGTCAGCTATTGTCCAAAAATGTATTGAAGTAAGGCTGCGTAGAGGACTTGAAAGCGGGGCAGAATTGCAGGAAAACGAGTTCAGGGGCAGACTGGAATTGCATTTAAAGCATAAGGAAAGAGACAGAAAGTCGACAATGATGCACTTGGTCAAAAAGGGCGTATGCGTTTTTTCCTGAATATATTCAAGAAAAAACACATACGCCCTTTTTGGCCAAACAAGCAAGCCTGTAAAGAAATATGCATTACAATGAAGTCTCACTGCCCCCCTGTCAAAAGGGACATCTGAAAAAAGTGAAAAATCCAGAAAGGCAGGACAGGCCATGGAGAACAGGGAGCCTTGTTATGCTGATGGGCGGGATGTAAATTGCCAACAGCCACTCTGGAGAAGTGTATGGTGTTTCCTCAAACACCTAAAAAACTAAGCAACGGAGCCTACGGCACTTCAACTTATGGTTCTATAGCTTAGGGAAATTAAAATCAAAAAGACACAGCCACCCATAAATTTTGGACGGCTCTGCTTACAAGAACCTCATTTACGGTACAAGTGAAATATCCCAGAAAGCAAAAAATGGATAAAGAAGTTGTTGTACGTACGTACAATGGAATATCACTCAGCAATGAAATCTATGTCATGAGGCCCGTCGCGGCATAATGAGTGGATTCAGGTACGATCATTCTAAGTTAACTAAGTCACACAGAAAAAGAAACACCATAAGATATCTCAAATACACGGAATGCAAACATGGCTGCACATGAACTCAATTACAAAACAGAAAAGGGTCTCAAATTTAGAAAACCAACTTATGCTTGCTTAAGGGGAAAGGTGAGTTGTGGTGCTGCATAAAACCAGAGATTGAAATTAGCACAGATACCTTTCCATAAGCAAATATGTAATAGTCAGGACCTACTCCTTGCTCCACGAAATGGACTCAACACCCCATATTCAATGCCTAGGAATATACCTGACTAGTAAGAATCTGAAAACCCATGGATTTATATGTCTCCATAAGAGAATCAAGCATGTGTACAGCAGCATAAACGCAGCAGTGAAAATCCGATAAATCCCATTATCAAAATAAATTACAAAAACAAAACACAATGACAGTGAAATAGAGAGCAATTCTTAAATAATTCATTCAGGGCTTGTGATGCAACGTGGATTTACCACATCTACACCCCGAGCTGAGTGAGACATAAGGCTGGACACTTCGGGCTGATAGCATTGGTGACGTTCGGTGAGCAAAGGCAACCCTTTGAAGTCATACTGCGTGGTACCCATTCCATGGGTCCCAACTCTCCAGGTTGAAGGGATTCTTCCTTCAGGTAAAACATGCATGGGCAACCCAGAATATGGTCCACCGTGTGACCGGGAAAACTTTTTAAATGCGTCTCAGTTTTCGTCCCCTCGTACTCGGTTTTACCATTCCAGACGCTTTACTAACACTCTCCCCACTTGGAGAGTCAGTGCCTTTAACCTCCTGTTTGGCACAGTTTGGAATTTCTGCGCAAGATGAACAGGAATAGGGAGAACCAATGAGAGATTAGCTGTAGGTGTCTGCACGAACAAATTTAACGCTCATTTCCCACCAGGAAGAGGAATTAGCCAAAGGCTCAGCATGCCGTGTTGGAACCAGATTAGGGCCTGGAGCAATCCTGCGGTTTTGCGGCCAGCTCACAAGAAAGCGAGTTGAAGAAAGGAGCTCAGGGGCACTGTAATTCACAAACCTGCAGAGTTATAAATGACAGCTATCGTCCAAAAATATATTGAAGTAAGGCTGCAAAGAGGACTTGAACGCGGGGCAGAATTCCAGGAATACGATTTCAGGAGGTAGACGGGAAGTCCTCTGAAAGTATAGGAGAAGAGGCAGAACCTCGACAATGATGCACTTGGTCAAAAAGTGCATATGCGTTTCCTCCAGGGCACTTATTAAAGAGGGTAGGAGGCTCCCAGCATGCTTCAGTGGCCAACAGAGGGCCTACGTCACCAAGGCGACATGAGCCATCCAGGCAGGAGTGACCTCACATCAGAGGGCCCACCTCACAGAAGGGTAAGGAACCCAGTCAAGATCAGACTCTCACCAGAGTGCCCACATAAGCAAGGGGCTGGGAACCAGGCAGGAGTGTCCTCACACCCGTGGGGCCACATCATCGAAAGTTGAGGTACCCAGCACATGTGGCCTCAAACCAGAGGACCCACATCACCATGGGTCTCGGAGCGAGGCAGGCAGGATTAACCTCAAAACACATGGCCCATTGTATAAAAAAGGTGAGGAATCCAGCAGTTGGAACATCCCAGCAGGCGGCCCAGAGCACCGAGGCTATGGGATCCAGGCAG
This sequence comes from Delphinapterus leucas, assembly GCF_059928025.1. Classification (NCBI taxonomy): domain Eukaryota; kingdom Metazoa; phylum Chordata; class Mammalia; order Artiodactyla; family Monodontidae; genus Delphinapterus; species Delphinapterus leucas. Next base: position 5,847,635 of record NW_028322237.1, read on the forward strand.
TGATGAACTCACAACAGAGGGCCCTCATCGTGATACAGTAAGCAACCCAGCCGTTGTAACCTCAGAGCACAAGGCCCACATCCCCATGGGGAAGGGAACCAAGCAGGAGTGTCATCGCACCAGTGGGCACACATCAGAAAAGGTGGGGAGCCCAGCAGTTAGGGCCGGACGCCAGAGGGCCCTCATCACTGAGGAGAGGAGGCTCCCAGCAAGCTCCAACTGCTACCAGAAGGCCGATGTCGCCAATGCAGGGTGTGCCAGCCAGGCAGGAGTGACCTCAGAGCAGAGGGCCAACCACACAAAAGTGTGAGGAACCCAAAGAGGATCAGACTCTCACCGGAGGGCCCACATCACCAAGGGAATGGAAACCAGGCAGGAGTGTCCTCACACCAGTGGGGTCACATCACCGAAATGTGACGGACCCAGCACACGTGGCCTCAAACTACAGGACACACATCACCAAGGGGCTGGGAGTGAGGCAGGCAGGAGGAGCCTCCAAACAGAGGGCCCATAGCGTAAAAAAGGTGAGGGATCCCGCAGTTGGAACCTCCCAGCAGGTGGCCAGGAGCAGCGAGGCTATGGGATCCAGGCCTGACTGAACTCAAAACAGAGGGCCCTCATTATGAAACTGTGAGCAACCCAGCCGTTGGGACCTTAGAGCAGAAGGCCCACATTCCCATGGGGTTGGGATCCTGGCAGGAGTGTACTCGCACCACAGGGCGCACATCAGAAACATTTGGGAGCCCAGGAGTTATGGTGTGACGCCAGAGGGCCCTCATTACCGAGGGGAGGAGACTCCCAGCAGGCACCAAATCCCAACTGAGGGCCCACGTCGCCACGTTGACGTGTGCCAGCCAGGCAGGAGTGACCTCACAGCAGAGGGCCTACCTCACAGAAGGGTGAGGAACCCAGCCAGGATAAGACTCTCACCAGAGGGCCCACATCACCAACGGGATCGGAACAAGGCAGGAGTGTCCTCACACCAGTGTGGCCACATTATAGAAAGGTGAGGAACCCAGCACATGTGGCCTAAACCAGAGGACCCACATTTCCAAGGTGCTCCGAGTGAGGCAGGCAGGAGTAGCCTAAAAACACAGGGCCCACAGAATACAAAATGTGAGGAATCCAGCAGTTTGAACCTCCCAGCAGGTGGCCCAGAGCATGGAGTCTATGGGATCCAGGCCACAGTGAACTCACAGCAGAGGGCCCACATCATGAAACTGTGAGCAACCCAGCCAGTGGGACCTCAGAGCAGAAGGCCCACATCCCCATGGGGATGGGAACATCGCAGGAGTGTCCTCGCACAACTTAGCACGTATCAGAAAATGTGGGAACCCAGCAGTTATGGCCTGGCACCAGAGGGCCCTCATCACGGAGGAGAGGAGGCTACCAGTAGGCTCCAAATGCCACCAGAGGGCCGACGTCACCAAGGCAATGGGAGCAAGCCAGGCAGGAGTTACCTCACAGCAGAGGGCCCACCTCACAGAAGTGTGAGGAGCCCAAACAGGATCAGACTCTAACCAGAGCGCCCACATCACCAAGGGGATGGAAACCAGGCAGGAGTGTCCTCACACCAGTGGGGCCACATCAGCGAAAGGTGAGGAACACAGCACATGTGGCCTCAAACAAGGGGACACACATCACGAAAGGGCTGGGAGTGAGGCATGCAGGAGGAGACTCACAACAGAGCGCCCATAGAATAAAAAAGGTGAGGAACCCCGCAGTCGGAAGCTCCAAGAAGGTGGCCCAGAGCACCGAGGCTATGGGATCCATGCCGGAGTGAACTCACAGCAGAGGGCCCACATTCTGACACTGTGAGCAACCCAGCCGTTGGGACCTCAGGGCAGAAAGCCCACATCCCCATGGGGATGGGACCCTGGCTGGAGTGTACTCGCACGACAGGGCGCACATCAGAAAATTTTGGGAGCCCATGAGTTAGGGCCTGACGCCAGAGGGCCCTCATTACCGAGGGGAGGAGACTCCCAGCAGGCACCAACTCCCAACTGAGGGCCCACATCGCCAAGGTGACGTGTGCCAGCCAGGCAGGAGTGACCTCACAGCAGAGGGCCCACCTCCCAGAAGTGTGAGGAATCCAGACAGGATCAGACTCTCACCAGAGGGCCCCCATCACCAAGGGGATGGGAACCAGGCAGGAGTGTCCTCACACCAGTGGGGCCACATCAATAAAGGTGAGGAAACCGGTACATGTGGCCTTAAACCAGAGGACCTACATCACAAATGGGCTGGGAGTGAGTCAGGAAGTAGGAGCATGAAAACACAGGACCCAAAGAATAAAAAAGGTAAGGAATCCAGCAGTAGGAACCTCCCAGCAGGCCGCTCAGAGCACAGAGGCTATGGGATCTAGCCCTGGGTGAACTAACACCAGAGAGCCAACATCATGAAACGGTGAACAACACAGGTGTTGGGACCTTAGAGCAGAAGGCCCACATGCCCATGGGGATGGGAACCTCGCAGGAGTGTCCTCGCACCACTTAGCACGTATCAGAAAATGTGGGTACCCAGCAGTTAGGGCCTGAGGCAAGAGGGCCCCCATCACCGAGGGGAGGTTCCCAGCAGGCTCCAACTGCCACAAGAGGGCCGATGTTGCCCAGGTGGGGTGTGCCAGCCAGGCAGGAGTGACCTCACAGCAGAGGGCCCCCCTCACAGAAGGGTGAGGAACCCAGCCAGGATCAGACTCTCACCAGAGGGCCCACATCATCAAGGGGATAGGAACCAGGCAGGAGTGTCCTCACACCAGTGGGGCCACATCATCGAAAGGCGAGGGACCCAGCATACGTGGCCTCAAACCAGAGGACACACATCACCAAGGGGCTGGGAGTGAGGCAGGCAGGAGGAGTCTCAAAACAGAGGGCCCATAGAAGAAAAAAGGTGAGGAATCCCGCAGTTGTAACCTCCCAGCAGGTGGCCAGGAGCAGCGAGGCTATGGGATCCAGGCCGGAGAGAACTCACAGCAGAGGACCCTCATCATGAAACTGAGCAACCCAAGGTTGGGACCTCAGAGCAGAAGGCCCACATTCCCATGGGGTTGGGAACCTGGCAGGAGTGTACTCGAACCAAAGGGCGCATATCAGAAAATATTGGGAGGCCAGGAGTTAGGGTCTGACGCCAGAGGGCCCTCATTACCGAGGGGAGGAGACACCCAGCAGGCACCAAATCCCACCAGAGGGCCGACGTCGCCAAGGCGGGGTGTGCCAGCCAGGCAGGAGTGACCTCAGAGAAGAGGGCCCACCTCACAGAAGTGTGAGGAACCCAACCAGGATCAGACTCTCACCGGAGGGCCCACATCACCAAGGGGATGGGAACCAGGCAGGAGTGTCCTCACACCAGTGGGGCCACATCAGCCAAAGGTGAGGAACCCAGCACATGTGGCCTCAAACCACAGGACACACATCACCAAGGGGCTAGGAGTGAGGCAGGTGTCTGGAGGGGCACATTTAACTCTAATTTCCCACCAGGAAGTGGAATGAACCAAAGTCTCAGAGTGCCGTGCCGGACCCTGATTACGGCCTGAAGCAAACCTGCGGTTCTGTGGCCAGTTTTCAAGGAAACGAGTTAAGAAAGGAAATCACGGGCACTGTAATTCACAAACCTGCAGTGTTATAAATGACAGCTATTGGCAAAATTATATGGAAGTAAGTCTGCAAAGAGGACTTGAAAACGAGGCAGAATTGCAGGAATCATATTTCAGGAGGTAGATTGGAATTGCATTTAAAGCATGTGAAAAGCGGCAGATCTTTGACAGTGATGCACTTGGACAAAAGTGCGTAAACATTTTTTCCTGAATATATTCAGGAAAAAACACATATGCCCTTTTTGGCCAACCAAGCACTCGAGAAATGGAAATCCGCACTACAATGAAGTCTCATTTCCCATTCGTCAAAAGGGCCATCTGAAAAAAGTGTAAAAACCAGAAACACAGGACAGGCCATGGAGAACAGGGAGCCTTGTTATGCTGATGGGCGGGATGTAAATTGCCAACAGACACTCTGGAGATGTTTATGGTGTATCCTGAAACATCTGAAAAACAAAGCTACAGACCCTAGGGCACTTCCACTTTTGGCCCTATAGCTTAGGAAAATTAAAATCAACAAGACACAGCCAACACAAAATTTAGGGCTGCTGTGTTTACAAGAACCTTGAGTCCAGTACAAATTAAATATCCCAGAAAGAAAAAAATGGATAAAGGAGTTGTGCTACTTACGTACAACGGAATATCACTCAGCAATGAAATCAATGTCATCAGGCCTGTAGCAGCAAATTGAGTGGATTTAAGTATGATGATTCTAAGAGAAATAGGTCACACAGAGAAAGAGAATTATCATAAGATATCACTAATAGAGAGAGTGTAAACTTGGCTACACATAAACTGAATTCCAAAACCGAACAGAGTCTCACATTTAGATAAAAACTTATGCTTGCTTAAGGGGAAAGTTGAGTTGGGGTGCTGTATAAAACCAGAGATTGAAATTAGCACACATACCGTTCCATAAGCCAAATATGTACTAGACAAGACCTACTCTTTGCTCAACGAAATAGACTCATCCATGGTGTATCACCTCACACCTGTTAGAATGGGCATCATCAGAAAATCTACAAACAACAAATGCTGGAAAGGGTGTGGAGATAAGGAACCCTCTTCCACTATTGTTGGGAATGTAAATTGATACAGTCACTGTGGAGAACATTATGGAGTTTCTTATAAAACTAAGAATAGAATTACCATATGATACAGCAATCCCACTACTGGGCATATACCCAGACAAAACCATAAATCAAAAAGAGACATTCACCACAATGTTCATTGCATCACTATTTACAATATCCACGTAATGGAAGCAACCTAAATGCCCACAGACAGACGAATGCATAAAGATGTGGTACATATATAAAATGGAATATTACTAAGCCATAAAAAGGAATGAAATTGGGTCATTTGTAGAGACGTTGATGGATCTAGAGACTGTCATACAGAGTGAAGTAAGTCAGAAAGAGAAAAACAAATCTTGTCTATTAATGCATATATGTGGAACCTAGAAAAATTGTACAGATGAACCGTTTTGCCAGGCAGAAATAGAGCAACAGATGTAGACAACAAACGTATGGACACCAAGGAGGGAAAGCTGTTGGGGGGTGGTGGTGGGGGGAGTTGAGAGATTGGGATTGGCATGTATACATTTATATGTATAAAATAGATAACCAAAAAGAACCTGCTGTATAAAAAAATAAAATAAAATTCAAATTACAAAAAGTAAAACAGAAAAAATATTCTTCCCTTCACATACATGTATTTATATGAATAAATTATTTCCATGCTTATATCTGTAAATACAAAAAAGAGGAATAAAATCTACCTTGAACCAAAAACGAAAAAAAGAAAAAAAAACAGAACCCACCAGTTACACAGAGGAAAACCGTATCAGGGCACTTGCTCCAGTTGTAAACAATTCTGAAGTTGGTCAGTGGTGGGGAATCATCTCCCATTCAGCCAGCAGGCCCCACGCAACAAGCGTCCTCATTGCAAAGCTGGGGGACCGTGCCGAGGCATCTGTGAGTAAACGTGGGCTGAGCCCCAGGCCAGCTGCTGCTGAAATGTTCCCACCCTTCCCAGGTAAAACACCTGAATATGTACAAGGACTTGAAAGCCTAGAGGAAGGGCCATGGAGCCACATGAGTGACAGCATGCCAGCCGACTTGGTGCCTGCAGGCCAGCCAGGATGGTCCTGGCCCTGGGTGCTCTTCTGGAAGCTTTCCATTTCCCTGCCTGAGATACCCCTGCTGTCCCGGCCCCCACTGCTTTCTTCCTCACTCACCTCTGCCCAGGGAGAAATTCCAGCGGCAGGTATGGGTGACACATCCTCTTCTTTAGCAGGTGGCATCTTGGCAACTGCTGCAGAAAGTCCAGCAGAGCCCCACTCACACTGGGCCACCCACAAAGCCGTGGCCTCTCACTCCCTCCCACCAGTCCAGCCCCAAGACTGCTGACAGGGCAGAGAAAATGGCGTCAGGCACAGCTGCAGGGGCTCTTGCTGCCTGGAGCGGTGTTTATATTGATCTGAACCCAGGCACACCTGGGGAGGTCTGGCCGGCACGGTCGGGCTTCCCAGGCCAGCCAATAATCACCCCTCAGGGGCTCACAGTTGCAGAAACTGGAACTTGCTGAATCGGCCAGGTCCAAGGAACAGGTGTGGGCTCCTGAGAGTCAGGATAGACAAGGGGCTGCAGCTCTGGCTTGTTTTCTAATTATATTATCTGGCCCATGAGTGGGAGACAACTTCAAGAAAACCCTCTCCTAATGAGAGGAACCCAGGAGTCAGGGAGAGGAGGGGTGGCTGGTGGGTGGAGACAGAGGCCTGGTGCCCCGGGTGCAGTGGAAGTCTCTGGAAGACCAGGTGGAGGGAGGCCACACAGAGTGATGCCCAGGGTCACAGACCTGTCGGAGCTGCTGTTTGTTAGTTCAATTCCTGCTCTGAGGTGCTCTGTGTCAGATCTGAGTGACAGGTGGCTGGGAGTGCTCTGCAATGAGGGCGATATGCAGGGTTCCTGTGTTCCCAGCCCTGCCATGGTACCTGCAAGGGTAGCTCTGTATCCTGGGAGGGGCCTGACCACGAGAGCCCCATGGGCTGAGGGGAACCTGCCCAGGGAACCCCATATCCTGGGAGGGGCCTGACCTCGAGAGCCCCATGGGCTGCTGGAGTCCTGGTAAATGATGTCAGTACAGTCAGTGAAGCCACCGAGGATATACCTCCAGTAGTTCCTAAATCCTACACCCTGCTGGTCATTCTACCAACCACCAGGACATGGTATTCTGTATTAGTCTTCAATGATGCCTTCTTTTGTATTCTATTAGTCCCAGAGTCACAAGAAATTTTGGCTTGTGAGTGGCAGGACTCAACATACAACTAAAACAATACTTCCGGGCCGTGTTGCCCCAAGGGTTCAAAAATTCCCACACCATCTTTGGGGAAAGCTCAGCTAAAGAACTAAAAGTTCTACCTCTGGAAAAAGAAACACACCTTCAATATGCAGACGACATTCTGATCGCCAGCCCTACTAAGAAGACCTCTGAACTACCAAGCCAATAAAGGATACAAGTTGTCCAAGAAAAAGCTCAAATATCACAGACTACGGTGACCTGCCTGGGCTTCATTCTCACAGAAGGTCGGAGAAGCCCATCCCAGGAAAGGGAAGAAACAATTTACAGCCTTACCCATTTCTGAAACTAGAAGACAGCTTAGGGGTTCCTGGGGAGGCCAGGGTTTGCTGCTTCTGGATCCCTAACTACAGTCTACTAGCTGGGCCTCTATATGAAACACTGAAAGGAAAAGATGATGATCCTTTTGAATAGAATGGAGAAGTGGCCTTTCAAGAATGGAAAGAGCAGTCAATTCAGACCCTTGCCCTGGAACTCCCTAATTTAGCTAAACCCTTTGACCTTTACATTCCTGGTGAACGGTGAATCGCCATTGGAGTATTAGTGCAAAACCTGGGACCACTTGAAATGGAACAATGCAAGAATGCGATCCAGGTAGGATAAACTACGGTCACCAAGGGGCTTGGCCCACCGCCACATCTGGCCAAGATACTGGCAGTATCTGAAAACCTGGAAATCAGCAGCCCAAAAGGCCACCTCCCTCCGAAGGGAAAAGGACCCCACGTGGTGATCCTAACACCCAACCATGCCCTGAAGTTGCAGGGTTGGCTCCATGGGCACACTGACCTTGAGCGAGGAGGCCCTCCAACTCCAACCTCCATAGAGTTAACCGGGGCAAAGTGGCACCATGAAGACTCGTGTGAAGGTGTCTGCACGGGCAAATTTAACGCTCATTTCCCACCAGGAAGAGGAATTAACCAAAGGCTCAGCATGCCGTGCCGGAACCAGATTAGGGCCTGAAGCAATCCTGTGGGTTTGCGGCCAGCTCACAAGAAAGCGAGTTGAAGAAAGGAGCTCAGGGACACTGTAATTCACAAACCTGCAGTGTTATAAATGACAGCTATCACCCAAAAATATATTGAAGGAAGGCTGCGAAGAGGACTTGAAAGCGGGGCAGAATTGCAAGAAAACGATTTCAGGGGGTAGACTGGAATTGCATTTAAAGCATAGGAAAAGAGGCAGAACGTCGACAATGATGCACTTGGCCAAAAAGGGCGTATGCGTTTTTTCCTGAATATATTCAGGAAAAAACGCATACGCCCTTTTTGGCCAACCAAGCAAGCATGTTAAAGAAATCTGCACTACAATGAAGTCTCACTGCCCCCCATTCAAAAGGGCCATCTGAAAAAAGTGTAAAATCCAGAAAGGCAGCACAGGCCATGGAGAACAGGGAGCCTTGTTATGCTGATGGGCGGGATGTAAATTGCCAACAGCCACTCTGGAGATGTGTATGGTGTTTCCTCAAAAACCTAAAAAACAAAGCAACGGAGCCTACGGCATTACCACTTATGTTCCTATAGCTTAGGGAAATTAAAATCAAAAACACACAGCCACCGCAAAGTTTCTGTTTACGGGTCTGTTTACAAGAACCTCGTCTACGGTACAAGTTAAATATCCCAGAAAGCGAAAAATGGATAAAGAAGTGTGGTACGTACGTACAAAGGAATATCACTCACCAATGAAATCTATGTCATAAGGCCCGTCGCGGCATAATGAGTCGATTCAGGTACGATGATTCTAAGTGAAATAAGTCACACAGAAAATGAAACATCATAAGATATCACTAATACACGGAATGTAAACTTGGCTACACATGAACTGAATTACAAAACAGAACAGGGTCTCAAATTTAGAAAACCACCTTATGCTTGCTTAAGGGGAAAAGTGAGTTGGGGTGCTGCATAAAACCAGAGATAGAAATTAGCACAGATACCTTTCCATAAGCCAAATATGTAATAGTCAAGACCTAGCCCTTGCTCAACGAAATGGACTAAACACCCCGTATTCAACGCCTAGGAATACACCTGACTAGTAAGTATCTTCAAACCCATGGATTTATATGTCTCCATAAGAGACTCAAGTGTGTGTACAGCGGCATGAATGCAGCAGAGAAAATCCGATAAATCCCATTATCAAAATGAATTACAAAAACAAACACAATGACAGTGAAATAGAGAGCAATTCTTAAATAATTCATTCAGGGCTTGTGATGCAACGTGGATTTACCACATCTACACCCCGAGCTGAGTGAGACATAAGGCTGGACACTTCGGGCTGATAACATTGGTGACGTTCGGTGAGCAAAGGCAACCCTTTGAAGTCATACTGCGTGGTACCCATTCCATGGGTCCCAACTCTCCAGGTTGAAGGGATTCTTCCTTCAGGTAAAACATGCATGGGAAACCCACAGTACGGTGCACTGTGTGACCGGGAAACGTTTTCAAATGCATCTCAGTTTTCGTCCCCTTTTACTCGGGTTCACCATTCCAGACCGTTTACTAACACTCTCCCCACTTGGAGAGTCAGTGCCTTTAACCTCCTGTTTGGCACAGTTTGCAATTTCTGCGCAAGATGAACAGGAATAGGGAGAACCAATGAGAGACTAGCTGTAGGTGTCTGGACGGGCAAATGGAACGCTCATTTCCCACCAGGAAGAGGAATTAACCAAAGGCTCAGCATGCCGTGCCGGAACCAGATTAGGGCCTGAAGCATTCCTGCGGGTTTGCGGCCAGCTCACAAGAAAGCGAGTTGAAGAAAGGAGCTCAGGGGCACTGTAATTCACAAACCTGCAGAGTTATAAATGACAGCTATCGTCCAAAAATATATTGAAGGAAGGCTGCGAAGAGGACTGGAAAGCGGGGCAGAATTGCAGGAAAACGATTTCAGGGGGTAGACTGGAATTGCATTTAAAGCATAGGAAAAGAGGCAGAACGTCGACAATGATGCACTTGGCCAAAAAGGGCGTATGCGTTTTTTCCTGAATATATTCAGGAAAAATCGCATACGCCCTTTTTGGCCAACCAAGCCAGCATGTTAAGGAAATCTGCACTACAAAGAAGTCTCACTGCCCCCAGGTCAAAAGGGCCATCTGAAAAAAGTGTAAAATCCAGAAAGACAGCACAGGCCATGGAGAACAGGGAGCCTTGTTATGCTGATGGGCGGGATGTAAATTGCCAACAGCCACTCTGGAGAAATGTATGGTGTTTCCTCAAACACCTAAAAAACTAAGCAACGGAGCCTACGGCACTTCAACTTATGGTTCTATAGCTTAGGGAAATTAAAATCAAAAAGACGCAGCCACCCATAAATTTTGGACGGCTCTGCTTACAAGAACCTCATTTACGGTACAAGTGAAATATCCCAGAAAGCAAAAAATGGATAAAGAAGTTGTTGTACGTACGTACAATGGAATATCACTCAGCAATGAAATCTATGTCATGAGGCCCGTCGCGGCATAATGAGTGGATTCAGGTACGATCATTCTAAGTTAACTAAGTCACACAGAAAAAGAAACACCATAAGATATCTCAAATACACGGAATGCAAACATGGCTGCACATGAACTCAATTACAAAACAGAAAAGGGTCTCAAATTTAGAAAACCAACTTATGCTTGCTTAAGGGGAAAGGTGAGTTGTGGTGCTGCATAAAACCAGAGATTGAAATTAGCACAGATACCTTTCCATAAGCAAATATGTAATAGTCAGGACCTACTCCTTGCTCCACGAAATGGACTCAACACCCCATATTCAATGCCTAGGAATATACCTGACTAGTAAGAATCTGAAAACCCATGGATTTATATGTCTCCATAAGAGAATCAAGCATGTGTACAGCGGCATAAACGCAGCAGTGAAAATACGATAAATCCCATTATCAAAATAAATTACAAAAACAGAACACAATGACAGTGAAATAGAGAGCAATTCTTAAATAATTCATTCAGGGCTTGTGATGCAACGTGGATTTACCACATCTACACCCCGAGCTGAGGGAGACATAAGGCTGGACACTTCGGGCTGATAGCATTGGTGACGTTCGGTGAGCAAAGGCAACCCTTTGAAGTCATACTGCGTGGTACCCATTCCATGGGTCCCAACTCTCCAGGTTTAAGGGATTCTTCCTTCAGGTAAAACATGCATGGGCAACCCAGAATATGGTGCACCATGTGACCGGGAAAACTTTTTAAATGCGTCTCAGTTTTCGTCCCCTCGTACTCGGTTTTACCATTCCAGACGCTTTACTAACACTCTCCCCACTTGGAGAGTCAGTGCCTTTAACCTCCTGTTTGGCACAGTTTGGAATTTCTGCGCAAGATGAACAGGAATAGGGAGAACCAATGAGAGATTAGCTGTAGGTGTCTGCACGAAAAAATTTAACGCTCATTTCCCACCAGGAAGAGGAATTAGCCAAAGGCTCAGCATGCCGTGTCGGAACCAGATTAGGGCCTGAAGCAATCCTGCGGTTTTGCGGCCAGCTCACAAGAAAGCGAGTTGAAGAAAGGAGCTCAGGGGCACTGTAATTCACAAACCTGCAGAGTTATAAATGACAGCTATCGTCCAAAAATATATTGAAGTAAGGCTGCAAAGAGGACTTGAACGCGGGGCAGAATTCCAGGAACACGATTTCAGGAGGTAGACGGGAAGTCCTCTGAAAGTATAGGAGAAGAGGCAGAACCTCGACAATGATGCACTTGGTCAAAAAGGGCATATGCGTTTCTTGCAGGGCCCTTATGAAAGAGGGTAGGAGGCTCCCAGCATGCTTCAGTGGCCAACAGAGGGCCTACGTCGCCAAGGCGACATGAGCCATCCAGGCAGGAGTGACCTCACATCAGAGGGCCCACCTCACAGAAGGGTAAGGAACCCAGTCAAGATCAGACTCTCACCAGAGTGCCCACATAAGCAAGGGGCTGGGAACCAGGCAGGAGTGTCCTCACACCCGTGGGGCCACATCATCGAAAGTTGAGGTACCCAGCACATGTGGCCTCAAACCAGAGGACCCACATCACCATGGGTCTCGGAGCGAGGCAGGCAGGATTAACCTCAAAACACATGGCCCATTGTATAAAAAAGGTGAGGAATCCAGCAGTTGGAACATCCCAGCAGGTGGCCCAGAGCACCGAGGCTATGGGATCCAGGCAGTGATGAACTCACAACAGAGGGCCCTCATCGTGATACTGTAAGCAACCCAGCCGTTGTAACCTCAGAGCACAAGGCCCACATCCCCATGGGGAAGGGAACCAAGCAGGAGTGTCATCGCACCAGTGGGCACACATCAGAAAAGGTGGGGAGCCCAGCAGTTAGGGCCGGACGCCAGAGGGCCCTCATCACTGAGGAGAGGTGGCTCCCAGCAAGCTCCAACTGCTACCAGAAGGCCGACGTCACCAATGCAGGGTGTGCCAGCCAGGCAGGAGTGACCTCAGAGCAGAGGGCCAACCACACAAAAGTGTGAGGAACCCAAAGAGGATCAGACTCTCACCGGAGGGCCCACATCACCAAGGGAATGGAAACCAGGCAGGAGTGTTCTCACACCAGTGTGGTCACATCACCGAAATGTGACGGACCCAGCACACGTGGCCTCAAACTACAGGACACACATCACCAAGGGGCTGGGAGTGAGGCAGGCAGGAGGAGTCTCAAAACAGAGGGCCCATAGAAGGAAAAAGGTGAGGAATCCCGCAGTTGGAACCTCCCCGCAGGTGGCCAGGAGCAGCGAGCCTATGGGGTCCATGCCGGAGTGAACTCACACCAGAGGGCCCTCATCATGAAACTGAACAACGTACCATTGGGACCTCAGAGCAGAAGACACACATTCCCATGGGGTTGGGATCCTGGCAGGAGTGTACTTGCACCACAGGGCGCACATCAGAAAATTTTGGGAGCCCAGGAGTTAGGGTCTGACGCCAGAGGGCCCTCATTACCGAGGGGAGGAGACTCCCAGCAGGCACCAACTCCCAACTGAGGGCCCACATCGCCAAGTTGACGTGTGCCAGCCAGGCAGGAGTGACCTCACAGCAGAGGGCCTACCGCACAGAAGGGTGAGGAACCCAGCCAGGATAAGACTCTCACCAGAGGGCCCACATCACCAAGGGGATCGGAACAAGGCAGGAGTGTCCTCACACCAGTGTGGCCACATTATAGAAAGGTGAGGAACCCAGCACATGTGGCCTAAACCAGAGGACCCACATTTCCAAGGTGCTCCGAGTGAGGCAGGCAGGAGTAGCCTAACAACACAGGGCCCACAGAATAAAAAATGTGAGGAATCCAGCAGTTTGAACCTCCCAGCAGGTGGCCCAGAGCATGGAGTCTATGGGATCCAGGCCACAGTGAACTCACAGCAGAGGGCCCACATCATGAAACTGTGAGCAACCCAGCCAGTGGGACCTCAGAGCAGAAGGCCCACATCCCCATGGGGATGGGAACCTCGCAGGAGTGTCCTCGCACAACTTAGCACGTATCAGAAAATGTGGGAACCCAGCAGTTATGGCCTGGCGCCAGAGGGCCCTCATCACGGAGGAGAGGAGGCTACCAGCAGGCTCCAAATGCCACCAGAGGGCCGACGTCACCAAGGCAATGGGAGCAAGCCAGGCAGGAGTTACCTCACAGCAGAGGGCCCACCTCACAGAAGTGTGAGGAATCCAGACAGGATCAGACTCTCACCAGAGGGCCCACATCACCAAGGGGATGGGAACCAGGCAGGAGTGTCCTCACACCAGTGGGGCCACATCAATAAAGGTGAGGAAACTGGTACATGTGGCCTTAAACAAGAGGACCTACATCACAAATGGGCTGGGAGTGAGTCAGGAAGTAGGAGCATGAAAACACAGGACACAAAGAATAAAAAAGGTAAGGAATCCAGCAGTAGGAACCTCCCAGCAGGCCGCTCAGAGCACAGAGGCTATGGGATCTAGGCCTGGGTGAACTAACACCAGAGAGCCAACATCATGAAACGGTGAAGAACACAGGTGTTGGGACCTTAGAGCAGAAGGCCCACATGTCCATGGGGATGGGAACCTCGCAGGAGTGTCCTCGCACCACTTAGCACGTATCAGAAAATGTGGGTACCCAGCAGTTAGGGCCTGAGGCAAGAGGGCCCCCATCACCGAGGGGAGGTTCCCAGCAGGCTCCAACTGCCACAAGAGGGCCGATGTTGCCCAGGTGGGGTGTGCCAGCCAGGCAGGAGTGACCTCACAGCAGAGGGCCCCCCTCACAGAAGGGTGAGGAACCCAGCCAGGATCAGACTCTCACCAGAGGGCCCACATCATCAAGGGGATAGGAACCAGGCAGGAGTGTCCTCACACCAGTGGGGCCACATCATCGAAAGGCGAGGGACCCAGCATACGTGGCCTCAAACCAGAGGACACACATCACCAAGGGGCTGGGAGTGAGGCAGGCCGGAGGAGTCTCAAAACAGAGGGTCCATAGAAGAAAAAAGGTGAGGAATCCCGCAGTTGTAACCTCCCAGCAGGTGGCCAGGAGCAGCGAGGCTATGGGATCCAGGCCGGAGAGAACTCACAGCAGAGGGCCCTCATCATGAAACTGAGCAACCCACGGTTGGGACCTCAGAGCAGAAGGCCCACATTCCCATGGGGTTGGGAACCTGGCAGGAGTGTACTCGAACCACAGGGCGCATATCAGAAAATATTGGGAGCCCAGGAGTTAGGGTCTGACGCCAGAGGGCCCTCATTACCGAGGGGAGGAGACACCCAGCAGGCACCAAATCCCACCAGAGGGCCGACGTCGCCAAGGCGGGGTGTGCCAGCCAGGCAGGAGTGACCTCAGAGAAGAGGGCCCACCTCACAGAAGTGTGAGGAACCCAACCAGGATCAGACTCTCACCGGAGGGCCCACATCACCAAGGGGATGGGAACCAGGCAGGAGTGTCCTCACACCAGTGGGGCCACATCAGCCAAAGGTGAGGAACCCAGCACATGTGGCCTCAAACCACAGGACACACATCACCAAGGGGCTAGGAGTGAGGCAGGTGTCTGGAGGGGCACATTTAACTCTAATTTCCCACCAGGAAGTGGAATGAACCAAAGTCTCAGAGTGCCGTGCCGGACCCTGATTACGGCCTGAAGCAAACCTGCGGTTCTGTGGCCAGTTTTCAAGGAAACGAGTTAAGAAAGGAAATCACGGGCACTGTAATTCACAAACCTGCAGTGTTATAAATGACAGCTATTGGCAAAATTATATGGAAGTAAGTCTGCAAAGAGGACTTGAAAACGAGGCAGAATTGCAGGAATCATATTTCAGGAGGTAGATTGGAATTGCATTTAAAGCATGTGAAAAGCGGCAGATCTTTGACAGTGATGCACTTGGACAAAAGTGCGTAAACATTTTTTCCTGAATATATTCAGGAAAAAACACATATGCCCTTTTTGGCCAACCAAGCACTCGAGAAATGGAAATCCGCACTACAATGAAGTCTCATTTCCCATTCGTCAAAAGGGCCATCTGAAAAAAGTGTAAAAACCAGAAACACAGGACAGGCCATGGAGAACAGGGAGCCTTGTTATGCTGATGGGCGGGATGTAAATTGCCAACAGACACTCTGGAGATGTTTATGGTGTATCCTGAAACATCTGAAAAACAAAGCTACAGACCCTAGGGCACTTCCACTTTTGGCCCTATAGCTTAGGAAAATTAAAATCAACAAGACACAGCCAACACAAAATTTAGGGCTGCTGTGTTTACAAGAACCTTGAGTCCAGTACAAATTAAATATCCCAGAAAGAAAAAAATGGATAAAGGAGTTGTGCTACTTACGTACAACGGAATATCACTCAGCAATGAAATCAATGTCATCAGGCCTGTAGCAGCAAATTGAGTGGATTTAAGTATGATGATTCTAAGAGAAATAGGTCACACAGAGAAAGAGAATTATCATAAGATATCACTAATAGAGAGAGTGTAAACTTGGCTACACATAAACTGAATTCCAAAACCGAACAGAGTCTCACATTTAGATAAAAACTTATGCTTGCTTAAGGGGAAAGTTGAGTTGGGGTGCTGTATAAAACCAGAGATTGAAATTAGCACACATACCGTTCCATAAGCCAAATATGTAATAGACAAGACCTACTCTTTGCTCAACGAAATAGACTCATCCATGGTGTATCACCTCACACCTGTTAGAATGGGCATCATCAGAAAATCTACAAACAACAAATGCTGGAAAGGGTGTGGAGATAAGGAACCCTCTTCCACTATTGTTGGGAATGTAAATTGATACAGTCACTGTGGAGAACATTATGGAGTTTCTTATGAAACTAAGAATAGAATTACCATATGATACAGCAATCCCACTACTGGGCATATACCCAGACAAAACCATAAATCAAAAAGAGATATTCACCGCAATGTTCATTGCATCACTATTTACAATATCCAGGTAATGGAAGCAACCTAAATGCCCACAGACAGACGAATGCATAAAGAAGTGGTACATATATAAAATGGAATATTACTAAGCCATAAAAAGGAATGAAATTGGGTCATTTGTAGAGACGTTGATGGATCTAGAGACTGTCATACAGAGTGAAGTAAGTCAGAAAGAGAAAAACAAATCTTGTCTATTAATGCCTATATGTGGAACCTAGAAAAATTGTACAGATGAACCGTTTTGCAAGGCAGAAATAGAGCAACAGATGTAGACAACAAACGTATGGGCACCAAGGGGGGAAAGCTGTTGGGGGGTGGTGGTGGGAGGAGTTGAGAGATTGGGATTGGCATGTATACATTTATATGTATAAAATAGATAACCAAAAAGAACCTGCTGTATAAAAACATAAAATAAAATTCAAATTACAAAAATAAAACAGAAAAAATATTCTTCCCTTCACATACATGTATTTATATGAATAAATTATTTCCATGCTTATATCTGTAAATACAAAAAAGAGGAATAAAATCTACCTTGAACCAAAAACGAAAAAAAGAAAAAAAAACAGAACCCACCAGTTACACAGAGAAAAACCGTATCAGGGCACTTGCTCCAGTTGTAAACAATTCTGAAGTTGGTCAGTGGTGGGGAATCATCTCCCATTCAGCCAGCAGGCCCCACGCAACAAGCGTCCTCATTGCAAAGCTGGGGGACCGTGCCGAGGCATCTGTGAGTAAACGTGGGCTGAGCCCCAGGCCAGCTGCTGCTGAAATGTTCCCACCCTTCCCAGGTAAAACACCTGAATATGTACAAGGACTTGAAAGCCTAGAGGAAGGGCCATGGAGCCACATGAGTGACAGCATGCCAGCCGACTTGGTGCCTGCAGGCCAGCCAGGATGGTCCTGGCCCTGGGTGCTCTTCTGGAAGCTTTCCATTTCCCTGCCTGAGATACCCCTGCTGTCCCGGCCCCCACTGCTTTCTTCCTCACTCACCTCTGCCCAGGGAGAAATTCCAGCGGCAGGTATGGGTGACACATCCTCTTCTTTAGCAGGTGGCATCTTGGCAACTGCTGCAGAAAGTCCAGCAGAGCCCCACTCACACTGGGCCACCCACAAAGCCGTGGCCTCTCACTCCCTCCCACCAGTCCAGCCCCAAGACTGCTGACAGGGCAGAGAAAATGGCGTCAGGCACAGCTGCAGGGGCTCTTGCTGCCTGGAGCGGTGTTTATATTGATCTGAACCCAGGCACACCTGGGGAGGTCTGGCCGGCACGGTCGGGCTTCCCAGGCCAGCCAATAATCACCCCTCAGGGGCTCACAGTTGCAGAAACTGGAACTTGCTGAATCGGCCAGGTCCAAGGAACAGGTGTGGGCTCCTGAGAGTCAGGATAGACAAGGGGCTGCAGCTCTGGCTTGTTTTCTAATTATATTATCTGGCCCATGAGTGGGAGACAACTTCAAGAAAACCCTCTCCTAATGAGAGGAACCCAGGAGTCAGGGAGAGGAGGGGTGGCTGGTGGGTGGAGACAGAGGCCTGGTGCCCCGGGTGCAGTGGAAGTCTCTGGAAGACCAGGTGGAGGGAGGCCACACAGAGTGATGCCCAGGGTCACAGACCTGTCGGAGCTGCTGTTTGTTAGTTCAAGTCCTGCTCTGAGGTGCTCTGTGTCAGATCTGAGTGACAGGTGAGCTGGGAGTGCTCTGCAATGAGGGCGATATGCACGGTTCCTGTGTTCCCAGCCCTGCCATGGTACCTGCAAGGGTAGCTCTGTATCCTGGGAGGGGCCTGACCACGAGAGCCCCATGGGCTGCAGGGGAACCTGCCCAGGGAACCCCATATCCTGGGAGGGGCCTGAACACGAGAGCCCCATGGGCTGGGGTGGGGGTGGGGTACCTGCCCAGGTGAGCTCCATATCCTGGGATTGGCCTGACCTCGAGAGCCCCATGGGCTGCTGGAGTCCTGGTAAAGGATGTCAGGACAGTCAGTGAAGCCACCGAGGATATACCTCCAGTAGTTCCTAAATCCTACACCCTGCTGGTCATTCTACCAACCACCAGGACATGGTATTCTGTATTAGTCTTCAATGATGCCTTCTTTTGTATTCTATTAGTCCCAGAGTCACAAGAAATTTTGGCTTGTGAGTGGCAGGACTCAACATACAACTAAAACAATACTTCCGGGCCGTGTTGCCCCAAGGGTTCAAAAATTCCCACACCATCTTTGGGGAAAGCTCAGCTAAAGAACTAAAAGTTCTACCTCTGGAAAAAGAAACACACCTTCAATATGCAGACGACATTCTGATCGCCAGCCCTACTAAGGAGACCTCTGAACTACCAAACCAATAAAGGATACAAGTTGTCCAAGACAAAGCTCAAATATCACAGACTACGGTGACCTGCCTGGGCTTCATTCTCACAGAAGGTGGAGAAGCCCATCCCAGGAAAGGGAAGAAACAATTTACAGCCTTACCCATTTCTGAAACTAGAAGACAGCTTAGGGGTTCCTGGGGAGGCCAGGGTTTGCTGCTTCTGGATCCCTAACTACAGTCTACTAGCTGGGCCTCTATATGAAACACTGAAAGGAAAAGATGATGATCCTTTTGAATAGAATGCAGAAGTGGCCTTTCAAGAATGGAAAGAGCAGTCAATTCAGACCCTTGCCCTGGAACTCCCTAATTTAGCTAAACCCTTTGACCTTTACATTCCTGGTGAACGGTGAATCGCCATTGGAGTATTAGTGCAAAACCTGGGACCACTTGAAATGGAACAATGCAAGAATGCGATCCAGGTAGGATAAACTACGGTCACCAAGGGGCTTGGCCCACCGCCACATCTGGCCAAGATACTGGCAGTATCTGAAAACCTGGAAATCAGCAGCCCAAAAGGCCACCTCCCTCCGAAGGGAAAAGGACCCCACGTGGTGATCCTAACACCCAACCATGCCCTGAAGTTGCAGGGTTGGCTCCATGGGCACACTGACCTTGAGCGAGGAGGCCCTCCAACTCCAACCTCCATAGAGATAACCGGGGCAAAGTGGCACCATGAAGACTCGTGTGAAGGTGTCTGCACGGGCAAATTTAACGCTCATTTCCCACCAGGAAGAGGAATTAACCAAAGGCTCAGCATGCCGTGCCGGAACCAGATTAGGGCCTGAAGCAATCCTGCGGGTTTGCGGCCAGCTCACAAGAAAGCGAGTTGAAGAAAGGAGCTCAGGGACACTGTAATTCACAAACCTGCAGAGTTATAAATGACAGCTATCACCCAAAAATATATTGAAGGAAGGCTGCGAAGAGGACTTGAAAGCGGGGCAGAATTGCAAGAAAACGATTTCAGGGGGTAGACTGGAATTGCATTTAAAGCATAGGAAAAGAGGCAGAACGTCGACAATGATGCACTTGGCCAAAAAGGGCGTATGCGTTTTTTCCTGAATATATTCAGGAAAAAACGCATACGCCCTTTTTGGCCAACCAAGCAAGCATGTTAAAGAAATCTGCACTACAATGAAGTCTCACTGCCCCCCGTTCAAAAGGGCCATCTGAAAAAAGTGTAAAATCCAGAAAGGCAGCACAGGCCATGGAGAACAGGGAGCCTTGTTATGCTGATGGGCGGGATGTAAATTGCCAACAGCCACTCTGGAGATGTGTATGGTGTTTCCTCAAAAACCTAAAAAACAAAGCAACGGAGCCTACGGCATTACCACTTATTTTCCTATAGCTTAGGGAAATTAAAATCAAAAACACACAGCCACCGCAAAGTTTCTGTTTACGGGTCTGTTTACAAGAACCTCGTCTACGGTACAAGTTAAATATCCCAGAAAGCGAAAAATGGATAAAGAAGTGTGGTACGTACGTACAAAGGAATATCACTCACCAATGAAATCTATGTCATAAGGCTCGTCGCGGCATAATGAGTGGATTCAGGTACGATGATTCTAAGTGAAATAAGTCACACAGAAAATGAAACATCATAAGATATCACTAATACACGGAATGTAAACTTGGCTACACATGAACTGAATTACAAAACAGAACAGGGTCTCAAATTTAGAAAACCAACTTATGCTTGCTTAAGGGGAAAGGTGAGTTGTGGTGCTGCATAAAACCAGAGATAGAAATTAGCACAGATACCTTTCCATAAGCCAAATATGTAATAGTCAAGACCTAGCCCTTGCTCAACGAAATGGACTAAACACCCCATATTCAACGCCTAGGATTACACATGACTAGTAAGAACCTTCAAACCCATGGATTTATATGTCTCCGTAAGAGACTCAAGTGTGTGTACAGCGGCATGAATGCAGCAGAGAAAATCCGATAAAACCCATTATCAAAATGAATTACAAAAACAAACACAATGACAGTGAAATAGAGAGCAATTCTTAAATAATTCATTCAGGGCTTGTGATGCAACCTGGATTTACCACATCTACACCCAGAGCTGAGTGAGACATAAGGCTGGACACTTCGGGCTGATAGCATTGGTGAGGTTCGATGAGCAAATGCAGACCCTTTGAAGTCATACTGCATGGTACCCATTCCATGGGTCCCAACTCTCCAGGTTTAAGGGATTCTTCCTTCAGCTAAAACATGCATGGGAAACCCACAATACAGTGCACTGTGTGACCGGGAAACGTTTTCAAATGCATCTCAGTTTTCGTCCCCTTTTACTCGGGTTCACCATTCCAGACCGTTTACTAACACTCTCCCCACTTGGAGAGTCAGTGCCTTTAACCTCCTGTTTGGCACAGTTTGCAATTTCTGCGCAAGATGAACAGGAATAGGGAGAACCAATGAGAGACTAGCTGTAGGTGTCTGGACGGGCAAATGGAACGCTCATTTCCCACCAGGAAGAGGAATTAACCAAAGGCTCAGCATGCCGTGCCAGAACCAGATTAGGGCCTGAAGCATTCCTGCGGGTTTGCGGCCAGCTCACAAGAAAGCGAGTTGAAGAAAGGAGCTCAGGGGCACTGTAGTTCACAAACCTGCAGAGTTATAAATGACAGCTATCGTCCAAAAATATATTGAAGGAAGGCTGCGAAGAGGACTGGAAAGCGGGGCAGAATTGCAGGAAAACGAGTTCAGGGGGTAGACTGGAATTGCATTTAAAGCATAGGAAAAGAGGCAGAACGTCGACAATGATGCACTTGGCCAAAAAGGGCGTATGCGTTTTTTCCTGAATATATTCAGGAAAAAACGCATACGCCCTTTTTGGCCAACCAAGCCAGCATGTTAAAGAAATCTGCACTACAAAGAAGTCTCACTGCCCCCAGGTCAAAAGGGCCATCTGAAAAAAGTGTAAAATCCAGAAAGACAGCACAGGCCATGGAGAACAGGGAGCCTTGTTATGCTGATGGGCGGGATGTAAATTGCCAACAGCCACTCTGGAGAAGTGTATGGTGTTTCCTGAAACACCTAAGAAACAAAGCAACGGAGACTACGGCACTTCCACTTATGGTCTTATAGATCACGAAAATTAAAATCAAAAACAGACAGCCACCCCAAAGTTTCAGACGGCTCTGTTTACAGGAATCTCGTCTACGGTACAAGTTAAATATCCCAGAATGTGAAAAATGGATAAAGAAGTTGTGGTACACACATTCAATGGAATATCACTCAGCAATGAAATCTATGTCATCAGGCCCATCGTGGCATAATGAGTGGATTCAGGTACGATGATTCTAAGTGAAATAAGTCACACAGAAAATGAAACATCATAAGATATCACTAATACACGGAATGTAAACTTGGCTACACATGAACTGAATTACAAAACAGAACAGGGTCTCAAATTTAGAAAACCACCTTATGCTTGCTTAAGGGGAAAAGTGAGTTGGGGTGCTGCATAAAACCAGAGATAGAAATTAGCACAGATACCTTTCCATAAGCCAAATATGTAATAGTCAGGACCTAGCCCTTGCTCAACGAAATGGACTAAACACCCCATATTCAACGCCTAGGAATACACCTGACTAGTAAGTATCTTCAAACCCATGGATTTATATGTCTCCATAAGAGACTCAAGTGTGTGTACAGCGGCATGAATGCAGCAGAGAAAATCCGATAAATCCCATTATCAAAATGAATTACAAAAACAAACACAATGACAGTGAAATAGAGAGCAATTCTTAAATAATTCATTCAGGGCTTGTGATGCAACCTGGACTTACCACATCTACAACCAGAGCTGAGTGAGACATAAGGCTGTACACTTCGGCCTGATAGCATTGGTGAGGTTCGTTGAGAAAATGCAGGCCCTTTGAAGTCATACTGCATGGTACCCATTCCATGGGTCCCAACTCTCCAGGTTTAAGGGATTCTTCCTTCAGCTAAAACATGCATGGGAAACCCACAGTACGGTGCACCGTGTGACCGGGAAACCTTTTCAAATGCATCTCAGTTTTCGTCCCCTTTTACTCGGGTTCACGATTGAAGATCCTTTACTAACACTCTCCCCACTTAGAGAGTCAGTGCCTTTAACCTCCTGTTTGGCACAGTTTGCAATTTCTGCGCAAGATGAACAAGAATAGGGAGAACCAATGAGAGACTAGCTCTAGGTGTCTGCACGTTCAAATATAACACTCATTTCCCACCAGGAAGAGGAATTTACCAAAGGATCAGCATGCCGTGCCGGAACCAGATTAGGGCATGAAGCAATCCTGCGGGTTTGCGGCCAGCTCACAAGAAAGCGAGTAGAAGAAAGGAGCTCAGGCGCACTGTCATTCACAAACCTGCAGAGTTATAAATGTCAGCTATTGTCCAAAAATGTATTGAAGTAAGGCTGCGTAGAGGACTTGAAAGCGGGGCAGAATTGCAGGAAAACGAGTTCAGGGGCAGACTGGAATTGCATTTAAAGCATAAGGAAAGAGACAGAAAGTCGACAATGATGCACTTGGTCAAAAAGGGCGTATGCGTTTTTTCCTGAATATATTCAAGAAAAAACACATACGCCCTTTTTGGCCGAACAAGCAAGCCTGTAAAGAAATCTGCATTACAATGAAGTCTCACTGCCCCCCTGTCAAAAGGGACATCTGAAAAAAGTGAAAAATCCAGAAAGGCAGGACAGGCCATGGAGAACAGGGAGCCTTGTTATGCTGATGGGCGGGATGTAACTTGCCAACAGCCACTCTGGAGAAGTGTATGGTGTTTCCTCAAACACCTAAAAAACTAAGCAACGGAGCCTACGGCACTTCAACTTATGGTTCTATAGCTTAGGGAAATTAAAATCAAAAAGACACAGCCACCCATAAATTTTGGACGGCTCTGCTTACAAGAACCTCATTTACGGTACAAGTGAAATATCCCAGAAAGCAAAAAATGGATAAAGAAGTTGTTGTACGTACGTACAATGGAATATCACTCAGCAATGAAATCTAAGTCATGAGGCCCGTCGCGGCATAATGAGTGGATTCAGGTACGATCATTCTAAGTTAACTAAGTCACACAGAAAAAGAAACACCATAAGATATCTCAAATACACGGAATGCAAACATGGCTGCACATGAACTCAATTACAAAACAGAAAAGGGTCTCAAATTTGGAAAACCAACTTATGCTTGCTTAAGGGGAAAGGTGAGTTGTGGTGCTGCATAAAACCAGAGATTGAAATTAGCACAGATACCTTTCCATAAGCAAATATGTAATAGTCAGGACCTACTCCTTGCTCCACGAAATGGACTCAACACCCCATATTCAATGTCTAGGAATATACCTGACTAGTAAGAATCTGAAAACCCATGGATTTATATGTCTCCATAAGAGAATCAAGCATGTGTACAGCGGCATAAACGCAGCAGTGAAAATCCGATAAATCCCATTATCAAAATAAATTACAAAAACAAAACACAATGACAGTGAAATAGAGAGCAATTCTTAAATAATTCATTCAGGGCTTGTGATGCAACGTGGATTTACCACATCTACACCCCGAGCTGAGGGAGACATAAGGCTGGACACTTCGGGCTGATAGCATTGGTGACGTTCGGTGAGCAAAGGCAACCCTTTGAAGTCATACTGCGTGGTACCCATTCCATGGGTCCCAACTCTCCAGGTTGAAGGGATTCTTCCTTCAGGTAAAACATGCATGGGCAACCCAGAATATGGTCCACCGTGTGACCGGGAAAACTTTTTAAATGCGTCTCAGTTTTCGTCCCCTCGTACTCGGTTTTACCATTCCAGACGCTTTACTAACACTCTCCCCACTTGGAGAGTCAGTGCCTTTAACCTCCTGTTTGGCACAGTTTGGAATTTCTGCGCAAGATGAACAGGAATAGGGAGAACCAATGAGAGATTAGCTGTAGGTGTCTGCACGAACAAAATTAACGCTCATTTCCCACCAGGAAGAGGAATTAGCCAAAGGCTCAGCATGCCGTGTCGGAACCAGATTAGGGCCTGAAGCAATCCTGCGGGCTTGCGGCCAGCTCACAAGAAAGCGAGTTGAAGAAAGGAGCTCAGGGGCACTGTAATTCACAAACCTGCAGAGTTATAAATGACAGCTATCGTCCAAAAATATATTGAAGTAAGGCTGCAAAGAGGACTTGAACGCGGGGCAGAATTCCAGGAATACGATTTCAGGTGGTAGACGGGAAGTCCTCTGAAAGTATAGGAGAAGAGGCAGAACCTCGACAATGATGCACTTGGTCAAAAAGGGCATATGCGTTTCTTCCAGGGCCCTTATTAAAGAGGGTAGGAGGCTCCCAGCATGCTTCAGTGGCCAACAGAGGGCCTACGTCGCCAAGGCGACATGAGCCATCCAGGCAGGAGTGACCTCACATCAGAGGGCCCACCTCACAGAAGGGTAAGGAACCCAGTCAAGATCAGACTCTCACCAGAGTGCCCACATAAGCAAGGGGCTGGGAACCAGGCAGGAGTGTCCTCACACCCGTGGGGCCACATCATCGAAAGTTGAGGTACCCAGCACATGTGGCCTCAAACCAGAGGACCCACATCACCATGGGTCTCGGAGCGAGGCAGGCAGGATTAACCTCAAAACACATGGCCCATTGTATAAAAAAGGTGAGGAATCCAGCAGTTGGAACATCCCAGCAGGCGGCCCAGAGCACCGAGGCTATGGGATCCAGGCAGTGATGAACTCACAACAGAGGGCCCTCATCGTGATACTGTAAGCAACCCAGCCGTTGTAACCTCAGAGCACAAGGCCCACATCCCCATGGGGAAGGGAACCAAGCAGGAGTGTCATCGCACCAGTGGGCACACATCAGAAAAGGTGGGGAGCCCAGCAGTTAGGGCCGGACGCCAGAGGGCCCTCATCACTGAGGAGAGGAGGCTCCCAGCAAGCTCCAACTGCTACCAGAAGGCCGACGTCGCCAATGCAGGGTGTGCCAGCCAGGCAGGAGTGACCTCAGAGCAGAGGGCCAACCACACAAAAGTGTGAGGAACCCAAAGAGGATCAGACTCTCACCGGAGGGCCCACATCACCAAGGGAATGGAAACCAGGCAGGAGTGTTCTCACACCAGTGTGGTCACATCACCGAAATGTGACGGACCCAGCACACGTGGCCTCAAACTACAGGACACACATCACCAAGGGGCTGGGAGTGAGGCAGGCAGGAGGAGCCTCCAAACAGAGGGCCCATAGCGTAAAAAAGGTGAGGAATCCCGCAGTTGGAACCTCCCAGCAGGTGGCCAGGAGCAGCGAGGCTATGGGATCCAGGCCTGACTGAACTCAAAACAGAGGGCCCTCATTATGAAACTGTGAGCAACCCAGCCGTTGGGACCTTAGAGCAGAAGGCCCACATTCCCATGGGTTTGGGATCCTGGCAGGAGTGTACTCGCACCACAGGGCGCACATCAGAAAATTTTGGGAGCCCATGAGTTAGGGTCTGACGCCAGAGGGCCCTCATTACCGAGGGGAGGAGACTCCCAGCAGGCACCAACTCCCAACTGAGGGCCCACGTCGCCACGTTGACGTGTGCCAGCCAGGCAGGAGTGACCTCACAGCAGAGGGCCTACCTCACAGAAGGGTGAGGAACCCAGCCAGGATAAGACTCTCACCAGAGGGCCCACATCACCAAGGGGATCGGAACAAGGCAGGAGTGTCCTCACACCAGTGTGGCCACATTATAGAAAGGTGAGGAACCCAGCACATGTGGCCTAAACCAGAGGACCCACATTTCCAAGGTGCTCCGAGTGAGGCAGGCAGGAGTAGCCTAACAACACAGGGCCCACAGAATAAAAAATGTGAGGAATCCAGCAGTTTGAACCTCCCAGCAGGTGGCCCAGAGCATGGAGTCTATGGGATCCAGGCCACAGTGAACTCACAGCAGAGGGCCCACATCATGAAACTGTGAGCAACCCAGCCAGTGGGACCTCAGAGCAGAAGGCCCACATCCCCATGGGGATGGGAACCTCGCAGGAGTGTCCTCGCACAACTTAGCACGTATCAGAAAATGTGGGAACCCAGCAGTTATGGCCTGGCGCCAGAGGGCCCTCATCACGGAGGAGAGGAGGCTACCAGCAGGCTCCAAATGCCACCAGAGGGCCGACGTCACCAAGGCAATGGGAGCAAGCCAGGCAGGAGTTACCTCACAGCAGAGGGCCCACCTCACAGAAGTGTGAGGAGCCCAAACAGGATCAGACTCTAACCAGAGCGCCCACATCACCAAGGGGATGGAAACCAGGCAGGAGTGTCCTCACACCAGTGGGGCCACATCAGCGAAAGGTGAGGAACACAGAACATGTGGCCTCAAACAAGGGGACACACATCACGAAAGGGCTGGGAATGAGGCATGCAGGAGGAGACTCACAACAGAGCGCCCATAGAATAAAAAAGGTGAGGAACCCCGCAGTTGGAAGCTCCAAGCAGGTGGCCCAGAGCACCGAGGCTATGGGATCCATGCCGGAGTGAACTCACAGCAGAGGGCCCACATTCTGACACTGTGAGCAACCCAGCCGTTGGGACCTCAGGGCAGAAAGCCCACATCCCCATGGGGATGGGACCCTGGCTGGAGTGTACTCGCCCGACAGGGCGCACATCAGAAAATTTTGGGAGCCCATGACTTAGGGCCTGACGCCAGAGGGCCCTCATTACCTAGGGGAGGAGATTCCCAGCAGGCACCAACTCCCAACTGAGGGCCCACATCGCCAAGGTGACGTGTGCCAGCCAGGCAGGAGTGACCTCACAGCAGAGGGCCCACCTCCCAGAAGTGTGAGGAATCCAGACAGGATCAGACTCTCACCAGAGGGCCCCCATCACCAAGGGGATGGGAACCAGGCAGGAGTGTCCTCACACCAGTGGGGCCACATCAATAAAGGTGAGGAAACCGGTACATGTGGCCTTAAACCAGAGGACCTACATCACAAATGGGCTGGGAGTGAGTCAGGAAGTAGGAGCATGAAAACACAGGACCCAAAGTATAAAAAAGGTAAGGAATCCAGCAGTAGGAACCTCCCAGCAGGCCGCTCAGAGCACAGAGGCTATGGGATCTAGGCCTGGGTGAACTAACACCAGAAAGCCAACATCATGAAACGGTGAACAACACAGGTGTTGGGACCATAGAGCAGAAGGCCCACATGCCCATGGGGATGGGAACCTCGCAGGAGTGTCCTCGCACCACTTAGCACGTATCAGAAAATGTGGGTACCCAGCAGTTAGGGCCTGAGGCAAGATGGACCCCATCACCGAGGGGAGGTTCCCAGCAGGCTCCAACTGCCACAAGAGGGCCGATGTTGCCCAGGTGGGGTGTGCCAGCCAGGCAGGAGTGACCTCACAGCAGAGGGCCCCCCTCACAGAAGGGTGAGGAACCCAGCCAGGATCAGACTCTCACCAGAGGGCCCACATCATCAAGGGGATAGGAACCAGGCAGGAGTGTCCTCACACCAGTGGGTCCACATCATCGAAAGGCGAGGGACCCAGCATACGTGGCCTCAAACCAGAGGACACACATCACCAAGGGGCTGGGAGTGAGGCAGGCAGGAGGAGCCTCAAAACAGAGGGTCCATAGAAGAAAAAAGGTGAGGAATCCCGCAGTTGTAACCTCCCAGCAGGTGGCCAGGAGCAGCGAGGCTATGGGATCCAGGCCGGAGAGAACTCACAGCAGAGGGCCCTCATCATGAAACTGAGCAACCCACGGTTGGGACCTCTGAGCAGAAGGCCCACATTCCCATGGGGTTGGGAAACTGGCAGGAGTGTACTCGAACCACAGGGCGCATATCAGAAAATATTGGGAGCCCAGGAGTTAGGGTCTGACGCCAGAGGGCCCTCATTACCGAGGGGAGGAGACACCCAGCAGGCACCAAATCCCACCAGAGGGCCGACGTCGCCAAGGCGGGGTGTGCCAGCCAGGCAGGAGTGACCTCAGAGAAGAGGGCCCACCTCACAGAAGTGTGAGGAACCCAACCAGGATCAGACTCTCACCAGAGGGCCCACATCACCAAGGGGATGGGAACCAGGCAGGAGTGTCCTCACACCAGTGGGGCCACATCAGCCAAAGGTGAGGAACCCAGCACATGTGGCCTCAAACCACAGGACACACATCACCAAGGGGCTAGGAGTGAGGCAGGTGTCTGGAGGGGCACATTTAACTCTAATTTCCCACCAGGAAGTGGAATGAACCAAAGTCTCAGAGTGCCGTGCCGGACCCTGATTATGGCCTGAAGCAAACCTGCGGTTCTGTGGCCAGTTTTCAAGGAAACGAGTTAAGAAAGGAAATCACGGGCACTGTAATTCACAAAACTGCAGTGTTATAAATGACAGTTATTGGCAAAATTATATGGAAGTAAGTCTGCAAAGAGGACTTGAAAACGAGGCAGAATTGCAGGAATCATATTTCAGGAGGTAGATTGGAATTGCATTTAAAGCATGTGAAAAGCGGCAGATCTTTGACAGTGATGCACTTGGACAAAAGTGCGTAAACATTTTTTCCTGAATATATTCAGGAAAAAACACATATGCCCTTTTTGGCCAACCAAGCACTCGAGAAATGGAAATCCGCACTACAATGAAGTCTCATTTCCCATTCGTCAAAAGGGCCATCTGAAAAAAGTGTAAAAACCAGAAACACAGGACAGGCCATGGAGAACAGGGAGCCTTGTTATGCTGATGGGCGGGGTGTAAATTGCCAACAGACACTCTGGAGATGTTTATGGTGTATTCTGAAACATCTGAAAAACAAAGCTACAGACCCTAGGGCACTTCCACTTTTGGCCCTATAGCTTAGGAAAATTAAAATCAACAAGACACAGCCAACACAAAATTTAGGGCTGCTGTGTTTACAAGAACCTTGAGTCCAGTACAAATTAAATATCCCAGAAAGAAAAAAATGGATAAAGGAGTTGTGCTACTTACGTACAACGGAATATCACTCAGCAATGAAATCAATGTCATCAGGCCTGTAGCAGCAAATTGAGTGGATTTAAGTATGATGATTCTAAGAGAAATAGGTCACACAGAGAAAGAGAATTATCATGAGATATCACTAATAGAGAGAGTGTAAACTTGGCTACACATAAACTGAATTCCAAAACCGAACAGAGTCTCACATTTAGATAAAAACTTATGCTTGCTTAAGGGGAAAGTTGAGTTGGGGTGCTGTATAAAACCAGAGATTGAAATTAGCACACATACCGTTCCATAAGCCAAATATGTAATAGACAAGACCTACTCTTTGCTCAACGAAATAGACTCATCCATGGTGTATCACCTCACACCTGTTAGAATGGGCATCATCAGAAAATCTACAAACAACAAATGCTGGAAAGGGTGTGGAGATAAGGAACCCTCTTCCACTATTGTTGGGAATGTAAATTGATACAGTCACTGTGGAGAACATTATGGAGTTTCTTATGAAACTAAGAATAGAATTACCATATGATACAGCAATCCCACTACTGGGCATATACCCAGACAAAACCATAAATCAAAAAGAGATATTCACCGCAATGTTCATTGCATCACTATTTACAATATCCAGGTAATGGAAGCAACCTAAATGCCCACAGACAGACGAATGCATAAAGATGTGGTACATATATAAAATGGAATATTACTAAGCCATAAAAAGGAATGAAATTGGGTCATTTGTAGAGACGTTGATGGATCTAGAGACTGTCATACAGAGTGAAGTAAGTCAGAAAGAGAAAAACAAATCTTGTCTATTAATGCATATATGTGGAACCTAGAAAAATTGTACAGATGAACCGTTTTGCAAGGCAGAAATAGAGCAACAGATGTAGACAACAAACGTATGGGCACCAAGGGGGGAAAGCTGTTGGGGGGTGGTGGTGGGAGGAGTTGAGAGATTGGGATTGGCATGTATACATTTATATGTATAAAATAGATAACCAAAAAGAACCTGCTGTATAAAAAAATAAAATAAAATTCAAATTACAAAAAGTAAAACAGAAAAAATATTCTTCCCTTCACATACATGTATTTATATGAATAAATTATTTCCATGCTTATATCTGTAAATACAAAAAAGAGGAATAAAATCTACCTTGAACCAAAAACGAAAAAAAGAAAAAAAAACAGAACCCACCAGTTACACAGAGAAAAACCGTATCAGGGCACTTGCTCCAGTTGTAAACAATTCTGAAGTTGGTCAGTGGTGGGGAATCATCTCCCATTCAGCCAGCAGGCCCCACGCAACAAGCGTCCTCATTGCAAAGCTGGGGGACCGTGCCGAGGCATCTGTGAGTAAACGTGGGCTGAGCCCCAGGCCAGCTGCTGCTGAAATGTTCCCACCCTTCCCAGGTAAAACACCTGAATATGTACAAGGACTTGAAAGCCTAGAGGAAGGGCCATGGAGCCACATGAGTGACAGCATGCCAGCCGACTTGGTGCCTGCAGGCCAGCCAGGATGGTCCTGGCCCTGGGTGCTCTTCTGGAAGCTTTCCATTTCCCTGCCTGAGATACCCCTGCTGTCCCGGCCCCCACTGCTTTCTTCCTCACTCACCTCTGCCCAGGGAGAAATTCCAGCGGCAGGTATGGGTGACACATCCTCTTCTTTAGCAGGTGGCATCTTGGCAACTGCTGCAGAAAGTCCAGCAGAGCCCCACTCACACTGGGCCACCCACAAAGCCGTGGCCTCTCACTCCCTCCCACCAGTCCAGCCCCAAGACTGCTGACAGGGCAGAGAAAATGGCGTCAGGCACAGCTGCAGGGGCTCTTGCTGCCTGGAGCGGTGTTTATATTGATCTGAACCCAGGCACACCTGGGGAGGTCTGGCCGGCACGGTCGGGCTTCCCAGGCCAGCCAATAATCACCCCTCAGGGGCTCACAGTTGCAGAAACTGGAACTTGCTGAATCGGCCAGGTCCAAGGAACAGGTGTGGGCTCCTGAGAGTCAGGATAGACAAGGGGCTGCAGCTCTGGCTTGTTTTCTAATTATATTATCTGGCCCATGAGTGGGAGACAACTTCAAGAAAACCCTCTCCTAATGAGAGGAACCCAGGAGTCAGGGAGAGGAGGGGTGGCTGGTGGGTGGAGACAGAGGCCTGGTGCCCCGGGTGCAGTGGAAGTCTCTGGAAGACCAGGTGGAGGGAGGCCACACAGAGTGATGCCCAGGGTCACAGACCTGTCGGAGCTGCTGTTTGTTAGTTCAAGTCCTGCTCTGAGGTGCTCTGTGTCAGATCTGAGTGACAGGTGAGCTGGGAGTGCTCTGCAATGAGGGCGATATGCACGGTTCCTGTGTTCCCAGCCCTGCCATGGTACCTGCAAGGGTAGCTCTGTATCCTGGGAGGGGCCTGACCACGAGAGCCCCATGGGCTGCAGGGGAACCTGCCCAGGGAACCCCATATCCTGGGAGGGGCCTGAACACGAGAGCCCCATGGGCTGGGGTGGGGGTGGGGTACCTGCCCAGGTGAGCTCCATATCCTGGGATTGGCCTGACCTCGAGAGCCCCATGGGCTGCTGGAGTCCTGGTAAAGGATGTCAGGACAGTCAGTGAAGCCACCGAGGATATACCTCCAGTAGTTCCTAAATCCTACACCCTGCTGGTCATTCTACCAACCACCAGGACATGGTATTCTGTATTAGTCTTCAATGATGCCTTCTTTTGTATTCTATTAGTCCCAGAGTCACAAGAAATTTTGGCTTGTGAGTGGCAGGACTCAACATACAACTAAAACAATACTTCCGGGCCGTGTTGCCCCAAGGGTTCAAAAATTCCCACACCATCTTTGGGGAAAGCTCAGCTAAAGAACTAAAAGTTCTACCTCTGGAAAAAGAAACACACCTTCAATATGCAGACGACATTCTGATCGCCAGCCCTACTAAGGAGACCTCTGAACTACCAAACCAATAAAGGATACAAGTTGTCCAAGAAAAAGCTCAAATATCACAGACTACGGTGACCTGCCTGGGCTTCATTCTCACAGAAGTTGGAGAAGCCCATCCCAGGAAAGGGAAGAAACAATTTACAGCCTTACCCATTTCTGAAACTAGAAGACAGCTTAGGGGTTCCTGGGGAGGCCAGGGTTTGCTGCTTCTGGATCCCTAACTACAGTCTACTAGCTGGGCCTCTATATGAAACACTGAAAGGAAAAGATGATGATCCTTTTGAATAGAATGCAGAAGTGGCCTTTCAAGAATGGAAAGAGCAGTCAATTCAGACCCTTGCCCTGGAACTCCCTAATTTAGCTAAACCCTTTGACCTTTACATTCCTGGTGAACGGTGAATCTCCATTGGAGTATTAGTGCAAAACCTGGGACCACTTGAAATGGAACAATGCAAGAATGCGATCCAGGTAGGATAAACTACGGTCACCAAGGGGATTGGCCCACCGCCACATCTGGCCAAGATACTGGCAGTATCTGAAAACCTGGAAATCAGCAGCCCAAAAGGCCACCTCCCTCCGAAGGGAAAAGGACCCCACGTGGTGATCCTAACACCCAACCATGCCCTGAAGTTGCAGGGTTGGCTCCATGGGCACACTGACCTTGAGTGAGGAGGCCCTCCAACTCCAACCTCCATAGAGATAACCGGGGCAAAGTGGCACCATGAAGACTCGTGTGAAGGTGTCTGCACGGGCAAATTTAACGCTCATTTCCCACCAGGAAGAGGAATTAACCAAAGGCTCAGCATGCCGTGCCGGAACCAGATTAGGGCCTGAAGCAATCCTGCGGGTTTGCGGCCAGCTCACAAGAAAGCGAGTTGAAGAAAGGAGCTCAGGGACACTGTAATTCACAAACCTGCAGAGTTATAAATGACAGCTATCACCCAAAAATATATTGAAGGAAGGCTGCGAAGAGGACTTGAAAGCGGGGCAGAATTGCAAGAAAACGATTTCAGGGGGTAGACTGGAATTGCATTTAAAGCATAGGAAAAGAGGCAGAACGTCGACAATGATGCACTTGGCCAAAAAGGGCGTATGCGTTTTTTCCTGAATATATTCAGGAAAAAACGCATACGCCCTTTTTGGCCAACCAAGCAAGCATGTTAAAGAAATCTGCACTACAATGAAGTCTCACTGCTCCCCATTCAAAAGGGCCATCTGAAAAAAGTGTAAAATCCAGAAAGGCAGCACAGGCCATGGAGAACAGGGAGCCTTGTTATGCTGATGGGCGGGATGTAAATTGCCAACAGCCACTCTGGAGATGTGTATGGTGTTTCCTCAAAAACCTAAAAAACAAAGCAACGGAGCCTATGGCATTACCACTTATTTTCCTATAGCTTAGGGAAATTAAAATCAAAAACACACAGCCACCGCAAAGTTTCTGTTTACGGCTCTGTTTACAAGAACCTCGTCTACGGTACAAGTTAAATATCCCAGAAAGCGAAAAATGGATAAAGAAGTGTGGTACGTACATACAAAGGAATATCACTCACCAATGAAATCTATGTCATCAGGCCCGTCGCGGCATAATGAGTGGATTCACGTACGATGATTCTAAGTGAAATAAGTCACACAGAAAATGAAACATCATAAGATATCACTAATACACCGAATGTAAACTTGGCTACACATGAACTGAATTACAAAACAGAACAGGGTCTCAAATTTAGAAAACCTACTTATGCTTGCTTAAGGGGAAAGGTGAGTTGTGGTGCTGCATAAAACCAGAGATAGAAATTAGCACAGATACCTTTCCATAAGCCAAATATGTAATAGTCAAGACCTAACCCTTGCTCAATGAAATGGACTAAACACCCCATATTCAACGCCTAGGATTACACATGAGTAGTAAGAACCTTCAAACCCATGGATTTATATGTCTCCGTAAGAGACTCAAGTGTGTGTACAGCGGCATGAATGCAGCAGAGAAAATCCGATAAAACCCATTATCAAAATGAATTACAAAAACAAACACAATGACAGTGAAATAGAGAGCAATTCTTAAATAATTCATTCAGGGCTTGTGATGCGACCTGGATTTACCACATCTACACCCAGAGCTGAGTGAGACATAAGGCTGGACACTTCGGGCTGATAGCATTGGTGAGGTTCGATGAGCAAATGCAGACCCTTTGAAGTCATACTGCATGGTACCCATTCCATGGGTCCCAACTCTCCAGGTTTAAGGGATTCTTCCTTCAGCTAAAACATGCATGGGAAACCCACAGTATGGTGCACCGTGTGACCGGGAAACCTTTTCAAATGCATCTCAGTTTTCGTCCCCTTTTACTCGGGTTCACGATTCAAGACCCTTTATTAATACTCTCCCCACTTAGAGAGTCAGTGCCTTTAACCTCCTGTTTGGCACAGTTTGCAATTTCTGCACAAGATGAACAAGAATAGGGAGAACCAATGAGAGACTAGCTCTAGGTGTCTGCACGTTCAAATATAACACTCATTTCCCACCAGGAAGAGGAATTTACCAAAGGATCAGCATGCTGTGCCGGAACCAGATTAGGGCATGAAGCAATCCTGCGGGTTTGCGGCCAGCTCACAAGAAAGCGAGTAGAAGAAAGGAGCTCAGGCGCACTGTCATTCACAAACCTGCAGAGTTATAAATGTCAGCTATTGTCCAAAAATGTATTGAAGTAAGGCTGCGTAGAGGACTTGAAAGCGGGGCAGAATTGCAGGAAAACGAGTTCAGGGGCAGACTGGAATTGCATTTAAAGCATAAGGAAAGAGACAGAAAGTCGACAATGATGCACTTGGTCAAAAAGGGCGTATGCGTTTTTTCCTGAATATATTCAAGAAAAAACACATACGCCCTTTTTGGCCAAACAAGCAAGCCTGTAAAGAAATCTGCATTACAATGAAGTCTCACTGCCCCCCTGTCAAAAGGGACATCTGAAAAAAGTGAAAAATCCAGAAAGGCAGGACAGGCCATGGAGAACAGGGAGCCTTGTTATGCTGATGGGCGGGATGTAACTTGCCAACAGCCACTCTGGAGAAGTGTATGGTGTTTCCTCAAACACCTAAAAAACTAAGCAATGGAGCCTACGGCACTTCAACTTATGGTTCTATAGCTTAGGGAAATTAAAATCAAAAAGACACAGCCACCCATAAATTTTGGACGGCTCTGCTTACAAGAACCTCATTTACGGTACAAGTGAAATATCCCAGAAAGCAAAAAATGGATAAAGAAGTTGTTGTACGTACGTACAATGGAATATCACTCAGCAATGAAATCTATGTCATCAGGCCCGTCGCGGCATAATGAGTGGATTCAGGTACGATCATTCTAAGTTAACTAAGTCACACAGAAAAAGAAACACCATAAGATATCTCAAATACACGGAATGCAAACATGGCTGCACATGAACTCAATTACAAAACAGAAAAGGGTCTCAAATTTAGAAAACCAACTTATGCTTGCTTAAGGGGAAAGGTGAGTTGTGGTGCTGCATAAAACCAGAGATTGAAATTAGCACAGATACCTTTCCATAAGCAAATATGTAATAGTCAGGACCTACTCCTTGCTCCACGAAATGGACTCAACACCCCATATTCAATGCCTAGGAATATACCTGACTAGTAAGAATCTGAAAACCCATGGATTTATATGTCTCCATAAGAGAATCAAGCATGTGTACAGCGGCATAAACGCAGCAGTGAAAATCCGATAAATCCCATTATCAAAATAAATTACAAAAACAAAACACAATGACAGTGAAATAGAGAGTAATTCTTAAATAATTCATTCAGGGCTTGTGATGCAACGTGGATTTACCACATCTACACCCCGAGCTGAGGGAGACATAAGGCTGGACACTTCGGGCTGATAGCATTGGTGACGTTCGGTGAGCAAAGGCAACCCTTTGAAGTCATACTGCGTGGTACCCATTCCATGGGTCCCAACTCTCCAGGTTGAAGGGATTCTTCCTTCAGGTAAAACATGCATGGGCAACCCAGAATATGGTCCACCGTGTGACCGGGAAAACTTTTTAAATGCGTCTCAGTTTTCGTCCCCTCGTACTCGGTTTTACCATTCCAGACGCTTTACTAACACTCTCCCCACTTGGAGAGTCAGTGCCTTTAACCTCCTGTTTGGCACAGTTTGGAATTTCTGCGCAAGATGAACAGGAATAGGGAGAACCAATGAGAGACTAGCTGTAGGTGTCTGGACGGGCAAATGGAACGCTCATTTCCCACCAGGAAGAGGAATTAGCCAAAGGCTCAGCATGCCGTGTCGGAACCAGATTAGGGCCTGAAGCAATCCTGCGGTTTTGCGGCCAGCTCACAAGAAAGCGAGTTGAAGAAAGGAGCTCAGGGGCACTGTAATTCACAAACCTGCAGAGTTATAAATGACAGCTATCGTCCAAAAATATATTGAAGTAAGGCTGCAAAGAGGACTTGAACGCGGGGCAGAATTCCAGGAATACGATTTCAGGAGGTAGACGGGAAGTCCTCTGAAAGTATAGGAGAAGAGGCAGAACCTCGACAATGATGCACTTGGTCAAAAAGGGCATATGCGTTTCTTCCAGGGCCCTTATTAAAGAGGGTAGGAGGCTCCCAGCATGCTTCAGTGGCCAACAGAAGGCCTACGTCACCAAGGCGACATGAGCCATCCAGACAGGAGTGACCTCACATCAGAGGGCCCACCTCACAGAAGGGTAAGGAACCCAGTCAAGATCAGACTCTCACCAGAGTGCCCACATAAGCAAGGGGCTGGGAACCAGGCAGGAGTGTCCTCACACCCGTGGGGCCACATCATCGAAAGTTGAGGTACCCAGCACATGTGGCCTCAAACCAGAGGACCCACATCACCATGGGTCTCGGAGCGAGGCAGGCAGGATTAACCTCAAAACACATGGCCCATTGTATAAAAAAGGTGAGGAATCCAGCAGTTGGAACATCCCAGCAGGCGGCCCAGTGCACCGAGGCTATGGGATCCAGGCAGTGATGAACTCACAACAGAGGGCCCTCATCGTGATACTGTAAGCAACCCAGCCGTTGTAACCTCAGAGCACAAGGCCCACATCCCCATGGGGAAGGGAACCAAGCAGGAGTGTCATCGCACCAGTGGGCACACATCAGAAAAGGTGGGGAGCCCAGCAGTTAGGGCCGGACGCCAGAGGGCCCTCATCACTGAGGAGAGGAGGCTCCCAGCAAGCTCCAACTGCTACCAGAAGGCCGACGTCGCCAATGCGGGGTGTGCCAGCCAGGCAGGAGTGACCTCAGAGCAGAGGGCCAACCACACAAAAGTGTGAGGAACCCAAAGAGGATCAGACTCTCACCGGAGGGCCCACATCACCAAGGGAATGGAAACCAGGCAGGAGTGTTCTCACACCAGTGTGGTCACATCACCGAAATGTGACGGACCCAGCACACGTGGCCTCAAACTACAGGACACACATCACCAAGGGGCTGGGAGTGAGGCAGGCAGGAGGAGCCTCCAAACAGAGGGCCCATAGCGTAAAAAAGGTGAGGAATCCCGCAGTTGGAACCTCCCAGCAGGTGGCCAGGAGCAGCGAGGCTATGGGATCCAGGCCTGACTGAACTCAAAACAGAGGGCCCTCATTATGAAACTGTGAGCAACCCAGCCGTTGGGACCTTAGAGCAGAAGGCCCACATTCCCATGGGGTTGGGATCCTGGCAGGAGTGTACTCGCACCACAGGGCGCACATCAGAAAATTTTGGGAGCCCAGGAGTTAGGGTCTGACGCCAGAGGGCCCTCATTACCGAGGGGAGGAGACTCCCAGCAGGCACCAACTCCCAACTGAGGGCCCACGTCGCCACGTTGACGTGTGCCAGCCAGGCAGGAGTGACCTCACAGCAGAGGGCCTACCTCACAGAAGGGTGAGGAACCCAGCCAGGATAAGGCTCTCACCAGAGGGCCCACATCACCAAGGGGATCGGAACAAGGCAGGAGTGTCCTCACACCAGTGTGGCCACATTATAGAAAGGTGAGGAACCCAGCACATGTGGCCTAAACCAGAGGACCCACATTTCCAAGGTGCTCCGAGTGAGGCAGGCAGGAGTAGCCTAACAACACAGGGCCCACAGAATAAAAAATGTGAGGAATCCAGCAGTTTGAACCTCCCAGCAGGTGGCCCAGAGCATGGAGTCTATGGGATCCAGGCCACAGTGAACTCACAGCAGAGGGCCCACATCATGAAACTGTGAGCAACCCAGCCAGTGGGACCTCAGAGCAGAAGGCCCACATCCCCATGGGGATGGGAACCTCGCAGGAGTGTCCTCGCACAACTTAGCACGTATCAGAAAATGTGGGAACCCAGCAGTTATGGCCTGGCGCCAGAGGGCCCTCATCACGGAGGAGAGGAGGCTACCAGCAGGCTCCAAATGCCACCAGAGGGCCGACGTCACCAAGGCAATGGGAGCAAGCCAGGCAGGAGTTACCTCACAGCAGAGGGCCCACCTCACAGAAGTGTGAGGAATCCAGACAGGATCAGACTCTCACCAGAGGGCCCACATCACCAAGGGGATGGGAACCAGGCAGGAGTGTCCTCACACCAGTGGGGCCACATCAATAAAGGTGAGGAAACTGGTACATGTGGCCTTAAACCAGAGGACCTACATCACAAATGGGCTGGGAGTGAGTCAGGAAGTAGGAGCATGAAAACACAGGACCCAAAGAATAAAAAAGGTAAGGAATCCAGCAGTAGGAACCTCACAGCAGGCCGCTCAGAGCACAGAGGCTATGGGATCTAGGCCTGGGTGAACTAACACCAGAGAGCCAACATCATGAAACGGTGAACAACACAGGTGTTGGGACCTTAGAGCAGAAGGCCCACATGCCCATGGGGATGGGAACCTCACAGGAGTGTCCTCGCACCACTTAGCACGTATCAGAAAATGTGGGTACCCAGCAGTTAGGGCCTGAGGCAAGAGGGCCCCCATCACCGAGGGGAGGTTCCCAGCAGGCTCCAACTGCCACAAGAGGGCCGATGTTGCCCAGGTGGGGTGTGCCAGCCAGGCAGGAGTGACCTCACAGCAGAGGGCCCCCCTCACAGAAGGGTGAGGAACCCAGCCAGGATCAGACTCTCACCAGAGGGCCCACATCATCAAGGGGATAGGAACCAGGCAGGAGTGTCCTCACACCAGTGGGTCCACATCATCGAAAGGCGAGGGACCCAGCATACGTGGCCTCAAACCAGAGGACACACATCACCAAGGGGCTGGGAGTGAGGCAGGCAGGAGGAGTCTCAAAACAGAGGGCCCATAGAAGAAAAAAGGTGAGGAATCCCGCAGTTGTAACCTCCCAGCAGCTGGCCAGGAGCAGCGAGGCTATGGGATCCAGGCCGGAGAGAACTCACAGCAGAGGGCCCTCATCATGAAACTGAGCAACCCACGGTTGGGACCTCAGAGCAGAAGGCCCACATTCCCATGGGGTTGGGAACCTGGCAGGAGTGTACTCGAACCACAGGGCGCATATCAGAAAATATTGGGAGCCCAGGAGTTAGGGTCTGACTCCAGAGGGCCCTCATTACCAAGGGGAGGAGACACCCAGCAGGCACCAAATCCCACCAGAGGGCCGACGTCACCAAGGCGGGGTGTGCCAGCCAGGCAGGAGTGACCTCAGAGAAGAGGGCCCACCTCACAGAAGTGTGAGGAACCCAACCAGGATCAGACTCTCACCGGAGGGCCCACATCACCAAGGGGATGGGAACCAGGCAGGAGTGTCCTCACACCAGTGGGGCCACATCAGCCAAAGGTGAGGAACCCAGCACATGTGGCCTCAAACCACAGGACACACATCACCAAGGGCCTAGGAGTGAGGCAGGTGTCTGGAGGGGCACATTTAACTCTAATTTCCCACCAGGAAGTGGAATGAACCAAAGTCTCAGAGTGCCGTGCCGGACCCTGATTACGGCCTGAAGCAAACCTGCGGTTCTGTGGCCAGTTTTCAAGGAAACGAGTTAAGAAAGGAAATCACGGGCACTGTAATTCACAAACCTGCAGTGTTATAAATGACAGCTATTGGCAAAATTATATGGAAGTAAGTCTGCAAAGAGGACTTGAAAACGAGGCAGAATTGCAGGAATCATATTTCAGGAGGTAGATTGGAATTGCATTTAAAGCATGTGAAAAGCGGCAGATCTTTGACAGTGATGCACTTGGACAAAAGTGCGTAAACATTTTTTCCTGAATATATTCAGGAAAAAACACATATGCCCTTTTTGGCCAACCAAGCACTCGAGAAATGGAAATCCGCACTACAATGAAGTCTCATTTCCCATTCGTCAAAAGGGCCATCTGAAAAAAGTGTAAAAACCAGAAACACAGGACAGGCCATG
The DNA here is from genome assembly GCF_059928025.1 of Delphinapterus leucas. NCBI lineage: Eukaryota > Metazoa > Chordata > Mammalia > Artiodactyla > Monodontidae > Delphinapterus > Delphinapterus leucas. The sequence goes on from NW_028322237.1 coordinate 5,888,571, forward strand.
GAGAACAGGGAGCCTTGTTATGCTGATGGGCGGGATGTAAATTGCCAACAGACACTCTGGAGATGTTTATGGTGTATCCTGAAACATCTGAAAAACAAAGCTACAGACCCTAGGGCACTTCCACTTTTGGCCCTATAGCTTAGGAAAATTAAAATCAACAAGACACAGCCAACACAAAATTTAGGGCTGCTGTGTTTACAAGAACCTTGAGTCCAGTACAAATTAAATATCCCAGAAAGAAAAAAATGGATAAAGGAGTTGTGCTACTTACGTACAACGGAATATCACTCAGCAATGAAATCAATGTCATCAGGCCTGTAGCAGCAAATTGAGTGGATTTAAGTATGATGATTCTAAGAGAAATAGGTCACACAGAGAAAGAGAATTATCATAAGATATCACTAATAGAGAGAGTGTAAACTTGGCTACACATAAACTGAATTCCAAAACCGAACAGAGTCTCACATTTAGATAAAAACTTATGCTTGCTTAAGGGGAAAGTTGAGTTGGGGTGCTGTATAAAACCAGAGATTGAAATTAGCACACATACCGTTCCATAAGCCAAATATGTAATAGACAAGACCTACTCTTTGCTCAACGAAATAGACTCATCCATGGTGTATCACCTCACACCTGTTAGAATGGGCATCATCAGAAAATCTACAAACAACAAATGCTGGAAAGGGTGTGGAGATAAGGAACCCTCTTCCACTATTGTTGGGAATGTAAATTGATACAGTCACTGTGGAGAACATTATGGAGTTTCTTATAAAACTAAGAATAGAATTACCATATGATACAGCAATCCCACTACTGGGCATATACCCAGACAAAACCATAAATCAAAAAGAGACATTCACCGCAATGTTCATTGCATCACTATTTACAATATCCAGGTATAGGAAGCAACCTAAATGCCCACAGACAGAAGAATGCATAAAGATGTGGTACATATATAAAATGGAATATTACTAAGCCATAAAAAGGAATGAAATTGGGTCATTTGTAGAGACGTTGATGGATCTAGAGACTGTCATACAGAGTGAAGTAAGTCAGAAAGAGAAAAACAAATCTTGTCTATTAATGCATATATGTGGAACCTAGAAAAATTGTACAGATGAACCGTTTTGCCAGGCAGAAATAGAGCAACAGATGTAGACAACAAACGTATGGACACCAAGGGGGGAAAGCTGTTGGGGGGTGGTGGTGGGAGGAGTTGAGAGATTGGGATTGGCATGTATACATTTATATGTATAAAATAGATAACCAAAAAGAACCTGCTGTATAAAAAAATAAAATAAAATTCAAATTACAAAAAGTAAAACAGAAAAAATATTCTTCCCTTCACATACATGTATTTATATGAATAAATTATTTCCATGCTTATATCTGTAAATACAAAAAAGAGGAATAAAATCTACCTTGAACCAAAAACGAAAAAAAGAAAAAAAAACAGAACCCACCAGTTACACAGAGGAAAACCGTATCAGGGCACTTGCTCCAGTTGTAAACAATTCTGAAGTTGGTCAGTGGTGGGGAATCATCTCCCATTCAGCCAGCAGGCCCCACGCAACAAGCGTCCTCATTGCAAAGCTGGGGGACCGTGCCGAGGCATCTGTGAGTAAACGTGGGCTGAGCCCCAGGCCAGCTGCTGCTGAAATGTTCCCACCCTTCCCAGGTAAAACACCTGAATATGTACAAGGACTTGAAAGCCTAGAGGAAGGGCCATGGAGCCACATGAGTGACAGCATGCCAGCCGACTTGGTGCCTGCAGGCCAGCCAGGATGGTCCTGGCCCTGGGTGCTCTTCTGGAAGCTTTCCATTTCCCTGCCTGAGATACCCCTGCTGTCCCGGCCCCCACTGCTTTCTTCCTCACTCACCTCTGCCCAGGGAGAAATTCCAGCGGCAGGTATGGGTGACACATCCTCTTCTTTAGCAGGTGGCATCTTGGCAACTGCTGCAGAAAGTCCAGCAGAGCCCCACTCACACTGGGCCACCCACAAAGCCGTGGCCTCTCACTCCCTCCCACCAGTCCAGCCCCAAGACTGCTGACAGGGCAGAGAAAATGGCGTCAGGCACAGCTGCAGGGGCTCTTGCTGCCTGGAGCGGTGTTTATATTGATCTGAACACAGGCACACCTGGGGAGGTCTGGCCGGCACGGTCGGGCTTCCCAGGCCAGCCAATAATCACCCCTCAGGGGCTCACAGTTGCAGAAACTGGAACTTGCTGAATCGGCCAGGTCCAAGGAACAGGTGTGGGCTCCTGAGAGTCAGGATAGACAAGGGGCTGCAGCTCTGGCTTGTTTTCTAATTATATTATCTGGCCCATGAGTGGGAGACAACTTCAAGAAAACCCTCTCCTAATGAGAGGAACCCAGGAGTCAGGGAGAGGAGGGGTGGCTGGTGGGTGGAGACAGAGGCCTGGTGCCCCGGGTGCAGTGGAAGTCTCTGGAAGACCAGGTGGAGGGAGGCCACACAGAGTGATGCCCAGGGTCACAGACCTGTCGGAGCTGCTGTTTGTTAGTTCAAGTCCTGCTCTGAGGTGCTCTGTGTCAGATCTGAGTGACAGGTGAGCTGGGAGTGCTCTGCAATGAGGGCGATATGCACGGTTCCTGTGTTCCCAGCCCTGCCATGGTACCTGCAAGGGTAGCTCTGTATCCTGGGAGGGGCCTGACCACGAGAGCCCCATGGGCTGCAGGGGAACCTGCCCAGGGAACCCCATATCCTGGGAGGGGCCTGAACACGAGAGCCCCATGGGCTGGGGTGGGGGTGGGGTACCTGCCCAGGTGAGCTCCATATCCTGGGATTGGCCTGACCTCGAGAGCCCCATGGGCTGCTGGAGTCCTGGTAAAGGATGTCAGGACAGTCAGTGAAGCCACCGAGGATATACCTCCAGTAGTTCCTAAATCCTACACCCTGCTGGTCATTCTACCAACCACCAGGACATGGTATTCTGTATTAGTCTTCAATGATGCCTTCTTTTGTATTCTATTAGTCCCAGAGTCACAAGAAATTTTGGCTTGTGAGTGGCAGGACTCAACATACAACTAAAACAATACTTCCGGGCCGTGTTGCCCCAAGGGTTCAAAAATTCCCACACCATCTTTGGGGAAAGCTCAGCTAAAGAACTAAAAGTTCTACCTCTGGAAAAAGAAACACACCTTCAATATGCAGACGACATTCTGATCGCCAGCCCTACTAAGGAGACCTCTGAACTACCAAACCAATAAAGGATACAAGTTGTCCAAGAAAAAGCTCAAATATCACAGACTACGGTGACCTGCCTGGGCTTCATTCTCACAGAAGGTGGAGAAGCCCATCCCAGGAAAGGGAAGAAACAATTTACAGCCTTACCCATTTCTGAAACTAGAAGACAGCTTAGGGGTTCCTGGGGAGGCCAGGGTTTGCTGCTTCTGGATCCCTAACTACAGTCTACTAGCTGGGCCTCTATATGAAACACTGAAAGGAAAAGATGATGATCCTTTTGAATAGAATGCAGAAGTGGCCTTTCAAGAATGGAAAGAGCAGTCAATTCAGACCCTTGCCCTGGAACTCCCTAATTTAGCTAAACCCTTTGACCTTTACATTCCTGGTGAACGGTGAATCGCCATTGGAGTATTAGTGCAAAACCTGGGACCACTTGAAATGGAACAATGCAAGAATGCGATCCAGGTAGGATAAACTACGGTCACCAAGGGGCTTGGCCCACCGCCACATCTGGCCAAGATACTGGCAGTATCTGAAAACCTGGAAATCAGCAGCCCAAAAGGCCACCTCCCTCCGAAGGGAAAAGGACCCCACGTGGTGATCCTAACACCCAACCATGCCCTGAAGTTGCAGGGTTGGCTCCATGGGCACACTGACCTTGAGCGAGGAGGCCCTCCAACTCCAACCTCCATAGAGATAACCGGGGCAAAGTGGCACCATGAAGACTCGTGTGAAGGTGTCTGCACGGGCAAATTTAACGCTCATTTCCCACCAGGAAGAGGAATTAACCAAAGGCTCAGCATGCCGTGCCGGAACCAGATTAGGGCCTGAAGCAATCCTGCGGGTTTGCGGCCAGCTCACAAGAAAGCGAGTTGAAGAAAGGAGCTCAGGGACACTGTAATTCACAAACCTGCAGAGTTATAAATGACAGCTATCACCCAAAAATATATTGAAGGAAGGCTGCGAAGAGGACTTGAAAGCGGGGCAGAATTGCAAGAAAACGATTTCAGGGGGTAGACTGGAATTGCATTTAAAGCATAGGAAAAGAGGCAGAACGTCGACAATGATGCACTTGGCCAAAAAGTGCGTATGCGTTTTTTCCTGAATATATTCAGGAAAAAACGCATACGCCCTTTTTGGCCAACCAAGCAAGCATGTTAAAGAAATCTGCACTACAATGAAGTCTCACTGCCCCCCGTTCAAAAGGGCCATCTGAAAAAAGTGTAAAATCCAGAAAGGCAGCACAGGCCATGGAGAACAGGGAGCCTTGTTATGCTGATGGGCGGGATGTAAATTGCCAACAGCCACTCTGGAGATGTGTATGGTGTTTCCTCAAAAACCTAAAAAACAAAGCAACGGAGCCTACGGCATTACCACTTATTTTCCTATAGCTTAGGGAAATTAAAATCAAAAACACACAGCCACCGCAAAGTTTCTGTTTACGGCTCTGTTTACAAGAACCTCGTCTACGGTACAAGTTAAATATCCCAGAAAGCGAAAAATGGATAAAGAAGTGTGGTACGTACGTACAAAGGAATATCACTCACCAATGAAATCTATGTCATAAGGCTCGTCGCGGCATAATGAGTGGATTCAGGTACGATGATTCTAAGTGAAATAAGTCACACAGAAAATGAAACATCATAAGATATCACTAATACACGGAATGTAAACTTGGCTACACATGAACTGAATTACAAAACAGAACAGGGTCTCAAATTTAGAAAACCAACTTATGCTTGCTTAAGGGGAAAGGTGAGTTGTGGTGCTGCATAAAACCAGAGATAGAAATTAGCACAGATACCTTTCCATAAGCCAAATATGTAATAGTCAAGACCTAGCCCTTGCTCAACGAAATGGACTAAACACCCCATATTCAACGCCTAGGATTACACATGACTAGTAAGAACCTTCAAACCCATGGATTTATATGTCTCCGTAAGAGACTCAAGTGTGTGTACAGCGGCATGAATGCAGCAGAGAAAATCCGATAAAACCCATTATCAAAATGAATTACAAAAACAAACACAATGACAGTGAAATAGAGAGCAATTCTTAAATAATTCATTCAGGGCTTGTGATGCAACCTGGATTTACCACATCTACACCCAGAGCTGAGTGAGACATAAGGCTGGACACTTCGGGCTGATAGCATTGGTGAGGTTCGATGAGCAAATGCAGACCCTTTGAAGTCATACTGCATGGTACCCATTCCATGGGTCCCAACTCTCCAGGTTGAAGGGATTCTTCCTTCAGCTAAAACATGCATGGGAAACCCACAATACAGTGCACTGTGTGACCGGGAAACGTTTTCAAATGCATCTCAGTTTTCGTCCCCTTTTACTCGGGTTCACCATTCCAGACCGTTTACTAACACTCTCCCCACTTGGAGAGTCAGTGCCTTTAACCTCCTGTTTGGCACAGTTTGCAATTTCTGCGCAAGATGAACAGGAATAGGGAGAACCAATGAGAGACTAGCTGTAGGTGTCTGGACGGGCAAATGGAACGCTCATTTCCCACCAGGAAGAGGAATTAACCAAAGGCTCAGCATGCCGTGCCAGAACCAGATTAGGGCCTGAAGCATTCCTGCGGGTTTGCGGCCAGCTCACAAGAAAGCGAGTTGAAGAAAGGAGCTCAGGGGCACTGTAGTTCACAAACCTGCAGAGTTATAAATGACAGCTATCGTCCAAAAATATATTGAAGGAAGGCTGCGAAGAGGACTGGAAAGCGGGGCAGAATTGCAGGAAAACGAGTTCAGGGGGTAGACTGGAATTGCATTTAAAGCATAGGAAAAGAGGCAGAACGTCGACAATGATGCACTTGGCCAAAAAGGGCGTATGCGTTTTTTCCTGAATATATTCAGGAAAAAACGCATACGCCCTTTTTGGCCAACCAAGCCAGCATGTTAAAGAAATCTGCACTACAAAGAAGTCTCACTGCCCCCAGGTCAAAAGGGCCATCTGAAAAAAGTGTAAAATCCAGAAAGACAGCACAGGCCATGGAGAACAGGGAGCCTTGTTATGCTGATGGGCGGGATGTAACTTGCCAACAGCCACTCTGGAGAAGTGTATGGTGTTTCCTGAAACACCTAAGAAACAAAGCAACGGAGACTACGGCACTTCCACTTATGGTCTTATAGATCACGAAAATTAAAATCAAAAACAGACAGCCACCCCAAAGTTTCAGACGGCTCTGTTTACAGGAATCTCGTCTACGGTACAAGTTAAATATCCCAGAATGTGAAAAATGGATAAAGAAGTTGTGGTACACACATTCAATGGAATATCACTCAGCAATGAAATCTATGTCATCAGGCCCATCGTGGCATAATGAGTGGATTCAGGTACGATGATTCTAAGTGAAATAAGTCACACAGAAAATGAAACATCATAAGATATCACTAATACACGGAATGTAAACTTGGCTACACATGAACTGAATTACAAAACAGAACAGGGTCTCAAATTTAGAAAACCACCTTATGCTTGCTTAAGGGGAAAAGTGAGTTGGGGTGCTGCATAAAACCAGAGATAGAAATTAGCACAGATACCTTTCCATAAGCCAAATATGTAATAGTCAGGACCTAGCCCTTGCTCAACGAAATGGACTAAACACCCCATATTCAACGCCTAGGAATACACCTGACTAGTAAGTATCTTCAAACCCATGGATTTATATGTCTCCATAAGAGACTCAAGTGTGTGTACAGCGGCATGAATGCAGCAGAGAAAATCCGATAAATCCCATTATCAAAATGAATTACAAAAACAAACACAATGACAGTGAAATAGAGAGCAATTCTTAAATAATTCATTCAGGGCTTGTGATGCAACCTGGACTTACCACATCTACAACCAGAGCTGAGTGAGACATAAGGCTGTACACTTCGGCCTGATAGCATTGGTGAGGTTCGTTGAGAAAATGCAGGCCCTTTGAAGTCATACTGCATGGTACCCATTGCATGGGTCCCAACTCTCCAGGTTTAAGGGATTCTTCCTTCAGCTAAAACATGCATGGGAAACCCACAGTACGGTGCACCGTGTGACCGGGAAACCTTTTCAAATGCATCTCAGTTTTCGTCCCCTTTTACTCGGGTTCACGATTGAAGATCCTTTACTAACACTCTCCCCACTTAGAGAGTCAGTGCCTTTAACCTCCTGTTTGGCACAGTTTGCAATTTCTGCGCAAGATGAACAAGAATAGGGAGAACCAATGAGAGACTAGCTCTAGGTGTCTGCACGTTCAAATATAACACTCATTTCCCACCAGGAAGAGGAATTTACCAAAGGATCAGCATGCCGTGCCGGAACCAGATTAGGGCATGAAGCAATCCTGCGGGTTTGCGGCCAGCTCACAAGAAAGCGAGTAGAAGAAAGGAGCTCAGGCGCACTGTCATTCACAAACCTGCAGAGTTATAAATGTCAGCTATTGTCCAAAAATGTATTGAAGTAAGGCTGCGTAGAGGACTTGAAAGCGGGGCAGAATTGCAGGAAAACGAGTTCAGGGGCAGACTGGAATTGCATTTAAAGCATAAGGAAAGAGACAGAAAGTCGACAATGATGCACTTGGTCAAAAAGGGCGTATGCGTTTTTTCCTGAATATATTCAAGAAAAAACACATACGCCCTTTTTGGCCGAACAAGCAAGCCTGTAAAGAAATCTGCATTACAATGAAGTCTCACTGCCCCCCTGTCAAAAGGGACATCTGAAAAAAGTGAAAAATCCAGAAAGGCAGGACAGGCCATGGAGAACAGGGAGCCTTGTTATGCTGATGGGCGGGATGTAACTTGCCAACAGCCACTCTGGAGAAGTGTATGGTGTTTCCTCAAACACCTAAAAAACTAAGCAACGGAGCCTACGGCACTTCAACTTATGGTTCTATAGCTTAGGGAAATTAAAATCAAAAAGACACAGCCACCCATAAATTTTGGACGGCTCTGCTTACAAGAACCTCATTTACGGTACAAGTGAAATATCCCAGAAAGCAAAAAATGGATAAAGAAGTTGTTGTACGTACGTACAATGGAATATCACTCAGCAATGAAATCTAAGTCATGAGGCCCGTCGCGGCATAATGAGTGGATTCAGGTACGATCATTCTAAGTTAACTAAGTCACACAGAAAAAGAAACACCATAAGATATCTCAAATACACGGAATGCAAACATGGCTGCACATGAACTCAATTACAAAACAGAAAAGGGTCTCAAATTTGGAAAACCAACTTATGCTTGCTTAAGGGGAAAGGTGAGTTGTGGTGCTGCATAAAACCAGAGATTGAAATTAGCACAGATACCTTTCCATAAGCAAATATGTAATAGTCAGGACCTACTCCTTGCTCCACGAAATGGACTCAACACCCCATATTCAATGTCTAGGAATATACCTGACTAGTAAGAATCTGAAAACCCATGGATTTATATGTCTCCATAAGAGAATCAAGCATGTGTACAGCGGCATAAACGCAGCAGTGAAAATCCGATAAATCCCATTATCAAAATAAATTACAAAAACAAAACACAATGACAGTGAAATAGAGAGCAATTCTTAAATAATTCATTCAGGGCTTGTGATGCAACGTGGATTTACCACATCTACACCCCGAGCTGAGGGAGACATAAGGCTGGACACTTCGGGATGATAGCATTGGTGACGTTCGGTGAGCAAAGGCAACCCTTTGAAGTCATACTGCGTGGTACCCATTCCATGGGTCCCAACTCTCCAGGTTGAAGGGATTCTTCCTTCAGGTAAAACATGCATGGGCAACCCAGAATATGGTCCACCGTGTGACCGGGAAAACTTTTTAAATGCGTCTCAGTTTTCGTCCCCTCGTACTCGGTTTTACCATTCCAGACGCTTTACTAACACTCTCCCCACTTGGAGAGTCAGTGCCTTTAACCTCCTGTTTGGCACAGTTTGGAATTTCTGCGCAAGATGAACAGGAATAGGGAGAACCAATGAGAGATTAGCTGTAGGTGTCTGCACGAACAAAATTAACGCTCATTTCCCACCAGGAAGAGGAATTAGCCAAAGGCTCAGCATGCCGTGTCGGAACCAGATTAGGGCCTGAAGCAATCCTGCGGGCTTGCGGCCAGCTCACAAGAAAGCGAGTTGAAGAAAGGAGCTCAGGGGCACTGTAATTCACAAACCTGCAGAGTTATAAATGACAGCTATCGTCCAAAAATATATTGAAGTAAGGCTGCAAAGAGGACTTGAACGCGGGGCAGAATTCCAGGAATACGATTTCAGGTGGTAGACGGGAAGTCCTCTGAAAGTATAGGAGAAGAGGCAGAACCTCGACAATGATGCACTTGGTCAAAAAGGGCATATGCGTTTCTTCCAGGGCCCTTATTAAAGAGGGTAGGAGGCTCCCAGCATGCTTCAGTGGCCAACAGAGGGCCTACGTCGCCAAGGCGACATGAGCCATCCAGGCAGGAGTGACCTCACATCAGAGGGCCCACCTCACAGAAGGGTAAGGAACCCAGTCAAGATCAGACTCTCACCAGAGTGCCCACATAAGCAAGGGGCTGGGAACCAGGCAGGAGTGTCCTCACACCCGTGGGGCCACATCATCGAAAGTTGAGGTACCCAGCACATGTGGCCTCAAACCAGAGGACCCACATCACCATGGGTCTCGGAGCGAGGCAGGCAGGATTAACCTCAAAACACATGGCCCATTGTATAAAAAAGGTGAGGAATCCAGCAGTTGGAACATCCCAGCAGGCGGCCCAGAGCACCGAGGCTATGGGATCCAGGCAGTGATGAACTCACAACAGAGGGCCCTCATCGTGATACTGTAAGCAACCCAGCCGTTGTAACCTCAGAGCACAAGGCCCACATCCCCATGGGGAAGGGAACCAAGCAGGAGTGTCATCGCACCAGTGGGCACACATCAGAAAAGGTGGGGAGCCCAGCAGTTAGGGCCGGACGCCAGAGGGCCCTCATCACTGAGGAGAGGAGGCTCCCAGCAAGCTCCAACTGCTACCAGAAGGCCGACGTCGCCAATGCAGGGTGTGCCAGCCAGGCAGGAGTGACCTCAGAGCAGAGGGCCAACCACACAAAAGTGTGAGGAACCCAAAGAGGATCAGACTCTCACCGGAGGGCCCACATCACCAAGGGAATGGAAACCAGGCAGGAGTGTTCTCACACCAGTGTGGTCACATCACCGAAATGTGACGGACCCAGCACACGTGGCCTCAAACTACAGGACACACATCACCAAGGGGCTGGGAGTGAGGCAGGCAGGAGGAGCCTCCAAACAGAGGGCCCATAGCGTAAAAAAGGTGAGGAATCCCGCAGTTGGAACCTCCCAGCAGGTGGCCAGGAGCAGCGAGGCTATGGGATCCAGGCCTGACTGAACTCAAAACAGAGGGCCCTCATTATGAAACTGTGAGCAACCCAGCCGTTGGGACCTTAGAGCAGAAGGCCCACATTCCCATGGGTTTGGGATCCTGGCAGGAGTGTACTCGCACCACAGGGCGCACATCAGAAAATTTTGGGAGCCCATGAGTTAGGGTCTGACGCCAGAGGGCCCTCATTACCGAGGGGAGGAGACTCCCAGCAGGCACCAACTCCCAACTGAGGGCCCACGTCGCCACGTTGACGTGTGCCAGCCAGGCAGGAGTGACCTCACAGCAGAGGGCCTACCTCACAGAAGGGTGAGGAACCCAGCCAGGATAAGACTCTCACCAGAGGGCCCACATCACCAAGGGGATCGGAACAAGGCAGGAGTGTCCTCACACCAGTGTGGCCACATTATAGAAAGGTGAGGAACCCAGCACATGTGGCCTAAACCAGAGGACCCACATTTCCAAGGTGCTCCGAGTGAGGCAGGCAGGAGTAGCCTAACAACACAGGGCCCACAGAATAAAAAATGTGAGGAATCCAGCAGTTTGAACCTCCCAGCAGGTGGCCCAGAGCATGGAGTCTATGGGATCCAGGCCACAGTGAACTCACAGCAGAGGGCCCACATCATGAAACTGTGAGCAACCCAGCCAGTGGGACCTCAGAGCAGAAGGCCCACATCCCCATGGGGATGGGAACCTCGCAGGAGTGTCCTCGCACAACTTAGCACGTATCAGAAAATGTGGGAACCCAGCAGTTATGGCCTGGCGCCAGAGGGCCCTCATCACGGAGGAGAGGAGGCTACCAGCAGGCTCCAAATGCCACCAGAGGGCCGACGTCACCAAGGCAATGGGAGCAAGCCAGGCAGGAGTTACCTCACAGCAGAGGGCCCACCTCACAGAAGTGTGAGGAGCCCAAACAGGATCAGACTCTAACCAGAGCGCCCACATCACCAAGGGGATGGAAACCAGGCAGGAGTGTCCTCACACCAGTGGGGCCACATCAGCGAAAGGTGAGGAACACAGCACATGTGGCCTCAAACAAGGGGACACACATCACGAAAGGGCTGGGAATGAGGCATGCAGGAGGAGACTCACAACAGAGCGCCCATAGAATAAAAAAGGTGAGGAACCCCGCAGTTGGAAGCTCCAAGCAGGTGGCCCAGAGCACCGAGGCTATGGGATCCATGCCGGAGTGAACTCACAGCAGAGGGCCCACATTCTGACACTGTGAGCAACCCAGCCGTTGGGACCTCAGGGCAGAAAGCCCACATCCCCATGGGGATGGGACCCTGGCTGGAGTGTACTCGCCCGACAGGGCGCACATCAGAAAATTTTGGGAGCCCATGACTTAGGGCCTGACGCCAGAGGGCCCTCATTACCTAGGGGAGGAGATTCCCAGCAGGCACCAACTCCCAACTGAGGGCCCACATCGCCAAGGTGACGTGTGCCAGCCAGGCAGGAGTGACCTCACAGCAGAGGGCCCACCTCCCAGAAGTGTGAGGAATCCAGACAGGATCAGACTCTCACCAGAGGGCCCCCATCACCAAGGGGATGGGAACCAGGCAGGAGTGTCCTCACACCAGTGGGGCCACATCAATAAAGGTGAGGAAACCGGTACATGTGGCCTTAAACCAGAGGACCTACATCACAAATGGGCTGGGAGTGAGTCAGGAAGTAGGAGCATGAAAACACAGGACCCAAAGTATAAAAAAGGTAAGGAATCCAGCAGTAGGAACCTCCCAGCAGGCCGCTCAGAGCACAGAGGCTATGGGATCTAGGCCTGGGTGAACTAACACCAGAAAGCCAACATCATGAAACGGTGAACAACACAGGTGTTGGGACCATAGAGCAGAAGGCCCACATGCCCATGGGGATGGGAACCTCGCAGGAGTGTCCTCGCACCACTTAGCACGTATCAGAAAATGTGGGTACCCAGCAGTTAGGGCCTGAGGCAAGATGGACCCCATCACCGAGGGGAGGTTCCCAGCAGGCTCCAACTGCCACAAGAGGGCCGATGTTGCCCAGGTGGGGTGTGCCAGCCAGGCAGGAGTGACCTCACAGCAGAGGGCCCCCCTCACAGAAGGGTGAGGAACCCAGCCAGGATCAGACTCTCACCAGAGGGCCCACATCATCAAGGGGATAGGAACCAGGCAGGAGTGTCCTCACACCAGTGGGTCCACATCATCGAAAGGCGAGGGACCCAGCATACGTGGCCTCAAACCAGAGGACACACATCACCAAGGGGCTGGGAGTGAGGCAGGCAGGAGGAGTCTCAAAACAGAGGGTCCATAGAAGAAAAAAGGTGAGGAATCCCGCAGTTGTAACCTCCCAGCAGGTGGCCAGGAGCAGCGAGGCTATGGGATCCAGGCCGGAGAGAACTCACAGCAGAGGGCCCTCATCATGAAACTGAGCAACCCACGGTTGGGACCTCTGAGCAGAAGGCCCACATTCCCATGGGGTTGGGAAACTGGCAGGAGTGTACTCGAACCACAGGGCGCATATCAGAAAATATTGGGAGCCCAGGAGTTAGGGTCTGACGCCAGAGGGCCCTCATTACCGAGGGGAGGAGACACCCAGCAGGCACCAAATCCCACCAGAGGGCCGACGTCGCCAAGGCGGGGTGTGCCAGCCAGGCAGGAGTGACCTCAGAGAAGAGGGCCCACCTCACAGAAGTGTGAGGAACCCAACCAGGATCAGACTCTCACCAGAGGGCCCACATCACCAAGGGGATGGGAACCAGGCAGGAGTGTCCTCACACCAGTGGGGCCACATCAGCCAAAGGTGAGGAACCCAGCACATGTGGCCTCAAACCACAGGACACACATCACCAAGGGGCTAGGAGTGAGGCAGGTGTCTGGAGGGGCACATTTAACTCTAATTTCCCACCAGGAAGTGGAATGAACCAAAGTCTCAGAGTGCCGTGCCGGACCCTGATTATGGCCTGAAGCAAACCTGCGGTTCTGTGGCCAGTTTTCAAGGAAACGAGTTAAGAAAGGAAATCACGGGCACTGTAATTCACAAAACTGCAGTGTTATAAATGACAGTTATTGGCAAAATTATATGGAAGTAAGTCTGCAAAGAGGACTTGAAAACGAGGCAGAATTGCAGGAATCATATTTCAGGAGGTAGATTGGAATTGCATTTAAAGCATGTGAAAAGCGGCAGATCTTTGACAGTGATGCACTTGGACAAAAGTGCGTAAACATTTTTTCCTGAATATATTCAGGAAAAAACACATATGCCCTTTTTGGCCAACCAAGCACTCGAGAAATGGAAATCCGCACTACAATGAAGTCTCATTTCCCATTCGTCAAAAGGGCCATCTGAAAAAAGTGTAAAAACCAGAAACACAGGACAGGCCATGGAGAACAGGGAGCCTTGTTATGCTGATGGGCGGGGTGTAAATTGCCAACAGACACTCTGGAGATGTTTATGGTGTATCCTGAAACATCTGAAAAACAAAGCTACAGACCCTAGGGCACTTCCACTTTTGGCCCTATAGCTTAGGAAAATTAAAATCAACAAGACACAGCCAACACAAAATTTAGGGCTGCTGTGTTTACAAGAACCTTGAGTCCAGTACAAATTAAATATCCCAGAAAGAAAAAAATGGATAAAGGAGTTGTGCTACTTACGTACAACGGAATATCACTCAGCAATGAAATCAATGTCATCAGGCCTGTAGCAGCAAATTGAGTGGATTTAAGTATGATGATTCTAAGAGAAATAGGTCACACAGAGAAAGAGAATTATCATGAGATATCACTAATAGAGAGAGTGTAAACTTGGCTACACATAAACTGAATTCCAAAACCGAACAGAGTCTCACATTTAGATAAAAACTTATGCTTGCTTAAGGGGAAAGTTGAGTTGGGGTGCTGTATAAAACCAGAGATTGAAATTAGCACACATACCGTTCCATAAGCCAAATATGTAATAGACAAGACCTACTCTTTGCTCAACGAAATAGACTCATCCATGGTGTATCACCTCACACCTGTTAGAATGGGCATCATCAGAAAATCTACAAACAACAAATGCTGGAAAGGGTGTGGAGATAAGGAACCCTCTTCCACTATTGTTGGGAATGTAAATTGATACAGTCACTGTGGAGAACATTATGGAGTTTCTTATGAAACTAAGAATAGAATTACCATATGATACAGCAATCCCACTACTGGGCATATACCCAGACAAAACCATAAATCAAAAAGAGATATTCACCGCAATGTTCATTGCATCACTATTTACAATATCCAGGTAATGGAAGCAACCTAAATGCCCACAGACAGACGAATGCATAAAGAAGTGGTACATATATAAAATGGAATATTACTAAGCCATAAAAAGGAATGAAATTGGGTCATTTGTAGAGACGTTGATGGATCTAGAGACTGTCATACAGAGTGAAGTAAGTCAGAAAGAGAAAAACAAATCTTGTCTATTAATGCCTATATGTGGAACCTAGAAAAATTGTACAGATGAACCGTTTTGCAAGGCAGAAATAGAGCAACAGATGTAGACAACAAACGTATGGGCACCAAGGGGGGAAAGCTGTTGGGGGGTGGTGGTGGGAGGAGTTGAGAGATTGGGATTGGCATGTATACATTTATATGTATAAAATAGATAACCAAAAAGAACCTGCTGTATAAAAACATAAAATAAAATTCAAATTACAAAAATAAAACAGAAAAAATATTCTTCCCTTCACATACATGTATTTATATGAATAAATTATTTCCATGCTTATATCTGTAAATACAAAAAAGAGGAATAAAATCTACCTTGAACCAAAAACGAAAAAAAGAAAAAAAAACAGAACCCACCAGTTACACAGAGAAAAACCGTATCAGGGCACTTGCTCCAGTTGTAAACAATTCTGAAGTTGGTCAGTGGTGGGGAATCATCTCCCATTCAGCCAGCAGGCCCCACGCAACAAGCGTCCTCATTGCAAAGCTGGGGGACCGTGCCGAGGCATCTGTGAGTAAACGTGGGCTGAGCCCCAGGCCAGCTGCTGCTGAAATGTTCCCACCCTTCCCAGGTAAAACACCTGAATATGTACAAGGACTTGAAAGCCTAGAGGAAGGGCCATGGAGCCACATGAGTGACAGCATGCCAGCCGACTTGGTGCCTGCAGGCCAGCCAGGATGGTCCTGGCCCTGGGTGCTCTTCTGGAAGCTTTCCATTTCCCTGCCTGAGATACCCCTGCTGTCCCGGCCCCCACTGCTTTCTTCCTCACTCACCTCTGCCCAGGGAGAAATTCCAGCGGCAGGTATGGGTGACACATCCTCTTCTTTAGCAGGTGGCATCTTGGCAACTGCTGCAGAAAGTCCAGCAGAGCCCCACTCACACTGGGCCACCCACAAAGCCGTGGCCTCTCACTCCCTCCCACCAGTCCAGCCCCAAGACTGCTGACAGGGCAGAGAAAATGGCGTCAGGCACAGCTGCAGGGGCTCTTGCTGCCTGGAGCGGTGTTTATATTGATCTGAACCCAGGCACACCTGGGGAGGTCTGGCCGGCACGGTCGGGCTTCCCAGGCCAGCCAATAATCACCCCTCAGGGGCTCACAGTTGCAGAAACTGGAACTTGCTGAATCGGCCAGGTCCAAGGAACAGGTGTGGGCTCCTGAGAGTCAGGATAGACAAGGGGCTGCAGCTCTGGCTTGTTTTCTAATTATATTATCTGGCCCATGAGTGGGAGACAACTTCAAGAAAACCCTCTCCTAATGAGAGGAACCCAGGAGTCAGGGAGAGGAGGGGTGGCTGGTGGGTGGAGACAGAGGCCTGGTGCCCCGGGTGCAGTGGAAGTCTCTGGAAGACCAGGTGGAGGGAGGCCACACAGAGTGATGCCCAGGGTCACAGACCTGTCGGAGCTGCTGTTTGTTAGTTCAAGTCCTGCTCTGAGGTGCTCTGTGTCAGATCTGAGTGACAGGTGAGCTGGGAGTGCTCTGCAATGAGGGCGATATGCACGGTTCCTGTGTTCCCAGCCCTGCCATGGTACCTGCAAGGGTAGCTCTGTATCCTGGGAGGGGCCTGACCACGAGAGCCCCATGGGCTGCAGGGGAACCTGCCCAGGGAACCCCATATCCTGGGAGGGGCCTGAACACGAGAGCCCCATGGGCTGGGGTGGGGGTGGGGTACCTGCCCAGGTGAGCTCCATATCCTGGGATTGGCCTGACCTCGAGAGCCCCATGGGCTGCTGGAGTCCTGGTAAAGGATGTCAGGACAGTCAGTGAAGCCACCGAGGATATACCTCCAGTAGTTCCTAAATCCTACACCCTGCTGGTCATTCTACCAACCACCAGGACATGGTATTCTGTATTAGTCTTCAATGATGCCTTCTTTTGTATTCTATTAGTCCCAGAGTCACAAGAAATTTTGGCTTGTGAGTGGCAGGACTCAACATACAACTAAAACAATACTTCCGGGCCGTGTTGCCCCAAGGGTTCAAAAATTCCCACACCATCTTTGGGGAAAGCTCAGCTAAAGAACTAAAAGTTCTACCTCTGGAAAAGGAAACACTCCTTCAATATGCAGACGACATTCTGATCGCCAGCCCTACTAAGGAGACCTCTGAACTACCAAGCCAATAAAGGATACAAGTTGTCCAAGAAAAAGCTCAAATATCACAGACTACGGTGACCTGCCTGGGCTTCATTCTCACAGAAGGTCGGAGAAGCCCATCCCAGGAAAGGGAAGAAACAATTTACAGCCTTACCCATTTCTGAAACTAGAAGACAGCTTAGGGGTTCCTGGGGAGGCCAGGGTTTGCTGCTTCTGGATCCCTAACTACAATCTACTAGCTCGGCCTCTATATGAAACACTGAAAGGAAAAGATGATGATCCTTTTGAATAGAATGCAGAAGTGGCCTTTCAAGAATGGAAAGAGCAGTCAATTCAGACCCTTGCACAGGAACTCCCTAATTTAGCTAAACCCTTTGACCTTTACATTCCTGGTGAACGGTGAATCTCCATTGGAGTATTAGTGCAAAACCTGGGACCACTTGAAATGGAACAATGCAAGAATGCGCTCCAGGTAGGATAAACTACGGTCACCAAGGGGCTTGGCCCACCGCCACATCTGGCCAAGATACTGGCAGTATCTGAAAACCTGGAAATCAGCAGCCCAAAAGGCCACCTCCCTCCTAAGGGAAAAGGACCCCACGTGGTGATCCTAACACCCAACCATGCCCTGAAGTTGCAGGGTTGGCTCCATGGGCACACTGACCTTGAGTGAGGAGGCCCTCCAACTCCAACCTCCATAGAGATAACCGGGGCAAAGTGGTACCATGAAGACTCGTGTGAAGGTGTCTGCACGGGCAAATTTAACGCTCATTTCCCACCAGGAAGAGGAATTAACCAAAGGCTCAGCATGCCGTGCCGGAACCAGATTAGGGCCTGAAGCAATCCTGCGGGTTTGCGGCCAGCTCACAAGAAAGCGAGTTGAAGAAAGGAGCTCAGGGACACTGTAATTCACAAACCTGCAGAGTTATAAATGACAGCTATCACCCAAAAATATATTGAAGGAAGGCTGCGAAGAGGACTTGAAAGCGGGGCAGAATTGCAAGAAAACGATTTCAGGGGGTAGACTGGAATTGCATTTAAAGCATAGGAAAAGAGGCAGAACGTCGACAATGATGCACTTGGCCAAAAAGGGCGTATGCGTTTTTTCCTGAATATATTCAGGAAAAAACGCATACGCCCTTTTTGGCCAACCAAGCAAGCATGTTAAAGAAATCTGCACTACAATGAAGTCTCACTGCTCCCCATTCAAAAGGGCCATCTGAAAAAAGTGTAAAATCCAGAAAGGCAGCACAGGCCATGGAGAACAGGGAGCCTTGTTATGCTGATGGGCGGGATGTAAATTGCCAACAGCCACTCTGGAGATGTGTATGGTGTTTCCTCAAAAACCTAAAAAACAAAGCAACGGAGCCTATGGCATTACCACTTATTTTCCTATAGCTTAGGGAAATTAAAATCAAAAACACACAGCCACCGCAAAGTTTCTGTTTACGGCTCTGTTTACAAGAACCTCGTCTACGGTACAAGTTAAATATCCCAGAAAGCGAAAAATGGATAAAGAAGTGTGGTACGTACATACAAAGGAATATCACTCACCAATGAAATCTATGTCATCAGGCCCGTCGCGGCATAATGAGTCGATTCACGTACGATGATTCTAAGTGAAATAAGTCACACAGAAAATGAAACATCATAAGATATCACTAATACACCGAATGTAAACTTGGCTACACATGAACTGAATTACAAAACAGAACAGGGTCTCAAATTTAGAAAACCTACTTATGCTTGCTTAAGGGGAAAGGTGAGTTGTGGTGCTGCATAAAACCAGAGATAGAAATTAGCACAGATACCTTTCCATAAGCCAAATATGTAATAGTCAAGACCTAACCCTTGCTCAATGAAATGGACTAAACACCCCATATTCAACGCCTAGGATTACACATGAGTAGTAAGAACCTTCAAACCCATGGATTTATATGTCTCCGTAAGAGACTCAAGTGTGTGTACAGCGGCATGAATGCAGCAGAGAAAATCCGATAAAACCCATTATCAAAATGAATTACAAAAACAAACACAATGACAGTGAAATAGAGAGCAATTCTTAAATAATTCATTCAGGGCTTGTGATGCGACCTGGATTTACCACATCTACACCCAGAGCTGAGTGAGACATAAGGCTGGACACTTCGGGCTGATAGCATTGGTGAGGTTCGATGAGCAAATGCAGACCCTTTGAAGTCATACTGCATGGTACCCATTCCATGGGTCCCAACTCTCCAGGTTTAAGGGATTCTTCCTTCAGCTAAAACATGCATGGGAAACCCACAGTACAGTGCACTGTGTGACCGGGAAACGTTTTCAAATGCATCTCAGTTTTCGTCCCCTTTTACTCGGGTTCACCATTCCAGACCGTTTACTAACACTCTCCCCACTTGGAGAGTCAGTGCCTTTAACCTCCTGTTTGGCACAGTTTGCAATTTCTGCGCAAGATGAACAGGAATAGGGAGAACCAATGAGAGACTAGCTGTAGGTGTCTGGACGGGCAAATGGAACGCTCATTTCCCACCAGGAAGAGGAATTAACCAAAGGCTCAGCATGCCGTGCCAGAACCAGATTAGGGCCTGAAGCATTCCTGCGGGTTTGCGGCCAGCTCACAAGAAAGCGAGTTGAAGAAAGGAGCTCAGGGGCACTGTAATTCACAAACCTGCAGAGTTATAAATGACAGCTATCGTCCAAAAATATATTGAAGGAAGGCTGCGAAGAGGACTGGAAAGCGGGGCAGAATTGCAGGAAAACGATTTCAGGGGGTAGACTGGAATTGCATTTAAAGCATAGGAAAAGAGGCAGAACGTCGACAATGATGCACTTGGCCAAAAAGGGCGTATGCATTTTTTCCTGAATATATTCAGGAAAAAACGCATACGCCCTTTTTGGCCAACCAAGCCAGCATGTTATAGAAATCTGCACTACAAAGAAGTCTCACTGCCCCCAGGTCAAAAGGGCCATCTGAAAAAAGTGTAAAATCCAGAAAGACAGCACAGGCCATGGAGAACAGGGAGCCTTGTTATGCTGATGGGTGGGATGTAAATTGCCAACAGCCACTCTGGAGAAGTGTATGGTGTTTCCTGAAACACCTAAGAAACAAAGCAACGGAGACTACGGCACTTCCACTTATGGTCTTATAGATCACGGAAATTAAAATCAAAAACAGACAGCCACCCCAAAGTTTCAGATGGCTCTGTTTACAGGAATCTCGTCTACGGTACAAGTTAAATATCCCAGAATGTGAAAAATGGATAAAGAAGTTGTGGTACACACATTCAATGGAATATCACTCAGCAATGAAATCTATGTCATCAGGCCCATCGTGGCATAATGAGTGGATTCAGGTACGATGATTCTAAGTGAAATAAGTCACACAGAAAATGAAACATCATAAGATATCACTAATACACGGAATGTAAACTTGGCTACACATGAACTGAATTACAAAACAGAACAGGGTCTCAAATTTAGAAAACCACCTTATGCTTGCTTAAGGGGAAAAGTGAGTTGGGGTGCTGCATAAAACCAGAGATAGAAATTAGCACAGATACCTTTCCATAAGCCAAATATGTAATAGTCAAGACCTAGCCCTTGCTCAACGAAATGGACTAAACACCCCATATTCAACGCCTAGGAATACACCTGACTAGTAAGTATCTTCAAACCCATGGATTTATATGTCTCCATAAGAGACTCAAGTGTGTGTACAGCGGCATGAATGCAGCAGAGAAAATCCGATAAATCCCATTATCAAAATGAATTACAAAAACAAACACAATGACAGTGAAATAGAGAGCAATTCTTAAATAATTCATTCAGGGCTTGTGATGCAACCTGGATTTACCACATCTACAACCAGAGCTGAGTGAGACATAAGGCTGTACACTTCGGCCTGATAGCATTGGTGAGGTTCGTTGCGAAAATGCAGGCCCTTTGGAGTCATACTGCATGGTACCCATTCCATGGGTCCCAACTCTCCAGGTTTAAGGGATTCTTCCTTCAGCTAAAACATGCATGGGAAACCCACAGTATGGTGCACCGTGTGACCGGGAAACCTTTTCAAATGCATCTCAGTTTTCGTCCCCTTTTACTCGGGTTCACGATTCAAGACCCTTTATTAATACTCTCCCCACTTAGAGAGTCAGTGCCTTTAACCTCCTGTTTGGCACAGTTTGCAATTTCTGCACAAGATGAACAAGAATAGGGAGAACCAATGAGAGACTAGCTCTAGGTGTCTGCACGTTCAAATATAACACTCATTTCCCACCAGGAAGAGGAATTTACCAAAGGATCAGCATGCTGTGCCGGAACCAGATTAGGGCATGAAGCAATCCTGCGGGTTTGCGGCCAGCTCACAAGAAAGCGAGTAGAAGAAAGGAGCTCAGGCGCACTGTCATTCACAAACCTGCAGAGTTATAAATGTCAGCTATTGTCCAAAAATGTATTGAAGTAAGGCTGCGTAGAGGACTTGAAAGCGGGGCAGAATTGCAGGAAAACGAGTTCAGGGGCAGACTGGAATTGCATTTAAAGCATAAGGAAAGAGACAGAAAGTCGACAATGATGCACTTGGTCAAAAAGGGCGTATGCGTTTTTTCCTGAATATATTCAAGAAAAAACACATACGCCCTTTTTGGCCAAACAAGCAAGCCTGTAAAGAAATCTGCATTACAATGAAGTCTCACTGCCCCCCTGTCAAAAGGGACATCTGAAAAAAGTGAAAAATCCAGAAAGGCAGGACAGGCCATGGAGAACAGGGAGCCTTGTTATGCTGATGGGCGGGATGTAACTTGCCAACAGCCACTCTGGAGAAGTGTATGGTGTTTCCTCAAACACCTAAAAAACTAAGCAATGGAGCCTACGGCACTTCAACTTATGGTTCTATAGCTTAGGGAAATTAAAATCAAAAAGACACAGCCACCCATAAATTTTGGACGGCTCTGCTTACAAGAACCTCATTTACGGTACAAGTGAAATATCCCAGAAAGCAAAAAATGGATAAAGAAGTTGTTGTACGTACGTACAATGGAATATCACTCAGCAATGAAATCTATGTCATCAGGCCCGTCGCGGCATAATGAGTGGATTCAGGTACGATCATTCTAAGTTAACTAAGTCACACAGAAAAAGAAACACCATAAGATATCTCAAATACACGGAATGCAAACATGGCTGCACATGAACTCAATTACAAAACAGAAAAGGGTCTCAAATTTAGAAAACCAACTTATGCTTGCTTAAGGGGAAAGGTGAGTTGTGGTGCTGCATAAAACCAGAGATTGAAATTAGCACAGATACCTTTCCATAAGCAAATATGTAATAGTCAGGACCTACTCCTTGCTCCACGAAATGGACTCAACACCCCATATTCAATGCCTAGGAATATACCTGACTAGTAAGAATCTGAAAACCCATGGATTTATATGTCTCCATAAGAGAATCAAGCATGTGTACAGCGGCATAAACGCAGCAGTGAAAATCCGATAAATCCCATTATCAAAATAAATTACAAAAACAAAACACAATGACAGTGAAATAGAGAGTAATTCTTAAATAATTCATTCAGGGCTTGTGATGCAACGTGGATTTACCACATCTACACCCCGAGCTGAGGGAGACATAAGGCTGGACACTTCGGGCTGATAGCATTGGTGACGTTCGGTGAGCAAAGGCAACCCTTTGAAGTCATACTGCGTGGTACCCATTCCATGGGTCCCAACTCTCCAGGTTGAAGGGATTCTTCCTTCAGGTAAAACATGCATGGGCAACCCAGAATATGGTCCACTGTGTGACCGGGAAAACTTTTTAAATGCGTCTCAGTTTTCGTCCCCTCGTACTCGGTTTTACCATTCCAGACGCTTTACTAACACTCTCCCCACTTGGAGAGTCAGTGCCTTTAACCTCCTGTTTGGCACAGTTTGGAATTTCTGCGCAAGATGAACAGGAATAGGGAGAACCAATGAGAGATTAGCTGTAGGTGTCTGCACGAACAAATTTAACGCTCATTTGCCACCAGGAAGAGGAATTAGCCAAAGGCTCAGCATGCCGTGTCGGAACCAGATTAGGGCCTGAAGCAATCCTGCGGTTTTGCGGCCAGCTCACAAGAAAGCGAGTTGAAGAAAGGAGCTCAGGGGCACTGTAATTCACAAACCTGCAGAGTTATAAATGACAGCTATCGTCCAAAAATATATTGAAGTAAGGCTGCAAAGAGGACTTGAACGCGGGGCAGAATTCCAGGAATACGATTTCAGGAGGTAGACGGGAAGTCCTCTGAAAGTATAGGAGAAGAGGCAGAACCTCGACAATGATGCACTTGGTCAAAAAGGGCATATGCGTTTCTTCCAGGGCCCTTATTAAAGAGGGTAGGAGGCTCCCAGCATGCTTCAGTGGCCAACAGAAGGCCTACGTCACCAAGGCGACATGAGCCATCCAGACAGGAGTGACCTCACATCAGAGGGCCCACCTCACAGAAGGGTAAGGAACCCAGTCAAGATCAGACTCTCACCAGAGTGCCCACATAAGCAAGGGGCTGGGAACCAGGCAGGAGTGTCCTCACACCCGTGGGGCCACATCATCGAAAGTTGAGGTACCCAGCACATGTGGCCTCAAACCAGAGGACCCACATCACCATGGGTCTCGGAGCGAGGCAGGCAGGATTAACCTCAAAACACATGGCCCATTGTATAAAAAAGGTGAGGAATCCAGCAGTTGGAACATCCCAGCAGGCGGCCCAGTGCACCGAGGCTATGGGATCCAGGCAGTGATGAACTCACAACAGAGGGCCCTCATCGTGATACTGTAAGCAACCCAGCCGTTGTAACCTCAGAGCACAAGGCCCACATCCCCATGGGGAAGGGAACCAAGCAGGAGTGTCATCGCACCAGTGGGCACACATCAGAAAAGGTGGGGAGCCCAGCAGTTAGGGCCGGACGCCAGAGGGCCCTCATCACTGAGGAGAGGAGGCTCCCAGCAAGCTCCAACTGCTACCAGAAGGCCGACGTCGCCAATGCAGGGTGTGCCAGCCAGGCAGGAGTGACCTCAGAGCAGAGGGCCAACCACACAAAAGTGTGAGGAACCCAAAGAGGATCAGACTCTCACCGGAGGGCCCACATCACCAAGGGAATGGAAACCAGGCAGGAGTGTTCTCACACCAGTGTGGTCACATCACCGAAATGTGACGGACCCAGCACACGTGGCCTCAAACTACAGGACACACATCACCAAGGGGCTGGGAGTGAGGCAGGCAGGAGGAGCCTCCAAACAGAGGGCCCATAGCGTAAAAAAGGTGAGGAATCCCGCAGTTGGAACCTCCCAGCAGGTGGCCAGGAGCAGCGAGGCTATGGGATCCAGGCCTGACTGAACTCAAAACAGAGGGCCCTCATTATGAAACTGTGAGCAACCCAGCCGTTGGGACCTTAGAGCAGAAGGCCCACATTCCCATGGGGTTGGGATCCTGGCAGGAGTGTACTCGCACCACAGGGCGCACATCAGAAAATTTTGGGAGCCCAGGAGTTAGGGTCTGACGCCAGAGGGCCCTCATTACCGAGGGGAGGAGACTCCCAGCAGGCACCAACTCCCAACTGAGGGCCCACGTCGCCACGTTGACGTGTGCCAGCCAGGCAGGAGTGACCTCACAGCAGAGGGCCTACCTCACAGAAGGGTGAGGAACCCAGCCAGGATAAGGCTCTCACCAGAGGGCCCACATCACCAAGGGGATCGGAACAAGGCAGGAGTGTCCTCACACCAGTGTGGCCACATTATAGAAAGGTGAGGAACCCAGCACATGTGGCCTAAACCAGAGGACCCACATTTCCAAGGTGCTCCGAGTGAGGCAGGCAGGAGTAGCCTAACAACACAGGGCCCACAGAATAAAAAATGTGAGGAATCCAGCAGTTTGAACCTCCCAGCAGGTGGCCCAGAGCATGGAGTCTATGGGATCCAGGCCACAGTGAACTCACAGCAGAGGGCCCACATCATGAAACTGTGAGCAACCCAGCCAGTGGGACCTCAGAGCAGAAGGCCCACATCCCCATGGGGATGGGAACCTCGCAGGAGTGTCCTCGCACAACTTAGCACGTATCAGAAAATGTGGGAACCCAGCAGTTATGGCCTGGCGCCAGAGGGCCCTCATCACGGAGGAGAGGAGGCTACCAGCAGGCTCCAAATGCCACCAGAGGGCCGACGTCACCAAGGCAATGGGAGCAAGCCAGGCAGGAGTTACCTCACAGCAGAGGGCCCACCTCACAGAAGTGTGAGGAATCCAGACAGGATCAGACTCTCACCAGAGGGCCCACATCACCAAGGGGATGGGAACCAGGCAGGAGTGTCCTCACACCAGTGGGGCCACATCAATAAAGGTGAGGAAACTGGTACATGTGGCCTTAAACAAGAGGACCTACATCACAAATGGGCTGGGAGTGAGTCAGGAAGTAGGAGCATGAAAACACAGGACACAAAGAATAAAAAAGCTAAGGAATCCAGCAGTAGGAACCTCCCAGCAGGCCGCTCAGAGCACAGAGGCTATGGGATCTAGGCCTGGGTGAACTAACACCAGAGAGCCAACATCATGAAACGGTGAACAACACAGGTGTTGGGACCTTAGAGCAGAAGGCCCACATGTCCATGGGGATGGGAACCTCGCAGGAGTGTCCTCGCACCACTTAGCACGTATCAGAAAATGTGGGTACCCAGCAGTTAGGGCCTGAGGCAAGAGGGCCCCCATCACCGAGGGGAGGTTCCCAGCAGGCTCCAACTGCCACAAGAGGGCCGATGTTGGCCAGGTGGGGTGTGCCAGCCAGGCAGGAGTGACCTCACAGCAGAGGTCGCCCCTCACAGAAGGGTGAGGAACCCAGCCAGGATCAGACTCTCACCAGAGGGCCCAAATCATCAAGGGGATAGGAACCAGGCAGGAGTGTCCTCACACCAGTGGGGCCACATCATCAAATGGCGAGGGACCCAGCATACATGGCCTCAAACCAGAGGACACACATCACCAAGGGGCTGGGAGTTAGGCAGGCAGGAGGAGTCTCAAAACAGAGGGTCCATAGAAGAAAAAAGGTGAGGAATCCCGCAGTTGTAACCTCCCAGCAGGTGGCCAGGAGCAGCGAGGCTATGGGATCCAGGCCGGAGAGAACTCACAGCAGAGGGCCCTCATCATGAAACTGAGCAACCCACCGTTGGGACCTCAGAGCAGAAGGCCCACATTCCCATGGGGTTGGGAACCTGGCAGGAGTGTACTCGAACCACAGGGCGCATATCAGAAAATATTGGGAGCCCAGGAGTTAGGGTCTGACGCCAGAGGGCCCTCATTACCGAGGGGAGGAGACACCCAGCAGGCACCAAATCCCACCAGAGGGCCGACGTCGCCAAGGCGGGGTGTGCCAGCCAGGCAGGAGTGACCTCAGAGAAGAGGGCCCACCTCACAGAAGTGTGAGGAACCCAACCAGGATCAGACTCTCACCGGAGGGCCCACATCACCAAGGGGATGGGAACCAGGCAGGAGTGTTCTCACACCAGTGGGGCCACATCAGCCAAAGGTGAGGAACCCAGCACATGTGGCCTCAAACCACAGGACACACATCACCAAGGGGCTAGGAGTGAGGCAGGTGTCTGGAGGGGCACATTTAACTCTAATTTCCCACCAGGAAGTGGAATGAACCAAAGTCTCAGAGTGCCGTGCCGGACCCTGATTACGGCCTGAAGCAAACCTGCGGTTCTGTGGCCAGTTTTCAAGGAAACGAGTTAAGAAAGGAAATCACGGGCACTGTAATTCACAAACCTGCAGTGTTATAAATGACAGTTATTGGCAAAATTATATGGAAGTAAGTCTGCAAAGAGGACTTGAAAACGAGGCAGAATTGCAGGAATCATATTTCAGGAGGTAGATTGGAATTGCATTTAAAGCATGTGAAAAGCGGCAGATCTTTGACAGTGATGCACTTGGACAAAAGTGCGTAAACATTTTTTCCTGAATATATTCAGGAAAAAACACATATGCCCTTTTTGGCCAACCAAGCACTCGAGAAATGGAAATCCACACTACAATGAAGTCTCATTTCCCATTCGTCAAAAGGGCCATCTGAAAAAAGTGTAAAAACCAGAAACACAGGACAGGCCATGGAGAACAGGGAGCCTTGTTATGCTGATGGGCGGGATGTAAATTGCCAACAGACACTCTGGAGATGTTTATGGTGTATCCTGAAACATCTGAAAAACAAAGCTACAGACCCTAGGGCACTTCCACTTTTGGCCCTATAGCTTAGGAAAATTAAAATCAACAAGACACAGCCAACACAAAATTTAGGGCTGCTGTGTTTACAAGAACCTTGAGTCCAGTACAAATTAAATATCCCAGAAAGAAAAAAATGGATAAAGGAGTTGTGCTACTTACGTACAACGGAATATCACTCAGCAATGAAATCAATGTCATCAGGCCTGTAGCAGCAAATTGAGTGGATTTAAGTATGATGATTCTAAGAGAAATAGGTCACACAGAGAAAGAGAATTATCATAAGATATCACTAATAGAGAGAGTGTAAACTTGGCTACACATAAACTGAATTCCAAAACCGAACAGAGTCTCACATTTAGATAAAAACTTATGCTTGCTTAAGGGGAAAGTTGAGTTGGGGTGCTGTATAAAACCAGAGATTGAAATTAGCACACATACCGTTCCATAAGCCAAATATGTAATAGACAAGACCTACTCTTTGCTCAACGAAATAGACTCATCCATGGTGTATCACCTCACACCTGTTAGAATGGGCATCATCAGAAAATCTACAAACAACAAATGCTGGAAAGGGTGTGGAGATAAGGAACCCTCTTCCACTATTGTTGGGAATGTAAATTGATACAGTCACTGTGGAGAACATTATGGAGTTTCTTATAAAACTAAGAATAGAATTACCATATGATACAGCAATCCCACTACTGGGCATATACCCAGACAAAACCATAAATCAAAAAGAGACATTCACCGCAATGTTCATTGCATCACTATTTACAATATCCAGGTATAGGAAGCAACCTAAATGCCCACAGACAGAAGAATGCATAAAGATGTGGTACATATATAAAATGGAATATTACTAAGCCATAAAAAGGAATGAAATTGGGTCATTTGTAGAGACGTTGATGGATCTAGAGACTGTCATACAGAGTGAAGTAAGTCAGAAAGAGAAAAACAAATCTTGTCTATTAATGCATATATGTGGAACCTAGAAAAATTGTACAGATGAACCGTTTTGCCAGGCAGAAATAGAGCAACAGATGTAGACAACAAACGTATGGACACCAAGGGGGGAAAGCTGTTGGGGGGTGGTGGTGGGAGGAGTTGAGAGATTGGGATTGGCATGTATACATTTATATGTATAAAATAGATAACCAAAAAGAACCTGCTGTATAAAAACATAAAATAAAATTCAAATTACAAAAAGTAAAACAGAAAAAATATTCTTCCCTTCACATACATGTATTTATATGAATAAATTATTTCCATGCTTATATCTGTAAATACAAAAAAGAGGAATAAAATCTACCTTGAACCAAAAACGAAAAAAAGAAAAAAAAACAGAACCCACCAGTTACACAGAGGAAAACCGTATCAGGGCACTTGCTCCAGTTGTAAACAATTCTGAAGTTGGTCAGTGGTGGGGAATCATCTCCCATTCAGCCAGCAGGCCCCACGCAACAAGCGTCCTCATTGCAAAGCTGGGGGACCGTGCCGAGGCATCTGTGAGTAAACGTGGGCTGAGCCCCAGGCCAGCTGCTGCTGAAATGTTCCCACCCTTCCCAGGTAAAACACCTGAATATGTACAAGGACTTGAAAGCCTAGAGGAAGGGCCATGGAGCCACATGAGTGACAGCATGCCAGCCGACTTGGTGCCTGCAGGCCAGCCAGGATGGTCCTGGCCCTGGGTGCTCTTCTGGAAGCTTTCCATTTCCCTGCCTGAGATACCCCTGCTGTCCCGGCCCCCACTGCTTTCTTCCTCACTCACCTCTGCCCAGGGAGAAATTCCAGCGGCAGGTATGGGTGACACATCCTCTTCTTTAGCAGGTGGCATCTTGGCAACTGCTGCAGAAAGTCCAGCAGAGCCCCACTCACACTGGGCCACCCACAAAGCCGTGGCCTCTCACTCCCTCCCACCAGTCCAGCCCCAAGACTGCTGACAGGGCAGAGAAAATGGCGTCAGGCACAGCTGCAGGGGCTCTTGCTGCCTGGAGCGGTGTTTATATTGATCTGAACCCAGGCACACCTGGGGAGGGCTGGCCGGCACGGTCGGGCTTCCCAGGCCAGCCAATAATCACCCCTCAGGGGCTCACAGTTGCAGAAACTGGAACTTGCTGAATCGGCCAGGTCCAAGGAACAGGTGTGGGCTCCTGAGAGTCAGGATAGACAAGGGGCTGCAGCTCTGGCTTGTTTTCTAATTATATTATCTGGCCCATGAGTGGGAGACAACTTCAAGAAAACCCTCTCCTAATGAGAGGAACCCAGGAGTCAGGGAGAGGAGGGGTGGCTGGTGGGTGGAGACAGAGGCCTGGTGCCCCGGGTGCAGTGGAAGTCTCTGGAAGACCAGGTGGAGGGAGGCCACACAGAGTGATGCCCAGGGTCACAGACCTGTCGGAGCTGCTGTTTGTTAGTTCAAGTCCTGCTCTGAGGTGCTCTGTGTCAGATCTGAGTGACAGGTGAGCTGGGAGTGCTCTGCAATGAGGGCGATATGCACGGTTCCTGTGTTCCCAGCCCTGCCATGGTACCTGCAAGGGTAGCTCTGTATCCTGGGAGGGGCCTGACCACGAGAGCCCCATGGGCTGCAGGGGAACCTGCCCAGGGAACCCCATATCCTGGGAGGGGCCTGAACACGAGAGCCCCATGGGCTGGGGTGGGGGTGGGGTACCTGCCCAGGTGAGCTCCATATCCTGGGATTGGCCTGACCTCGAGAGCCCCATGGGCTGCTGGAGTCCTGGTAAAGGATGTCAGGACAGTCAGTGAAGCCACCGAGGATATACCTCCAGTAGTTCCTAAATCCTACACCCTGCTGGTCATTCTACCAACCACCAGGACATGGTATTCTGTATTAGTCTTCAATGATGCCTTCTTTTGTATTCTATTAGTCCCAGAGTCACAAGAAATTTTGGCTTGTGAGTGGCAGGACTCAACATACAACTAAAACAATACTTCCGGGCCGTGTTGCCCCAAGGGTTCAAAAATTCCCACACCATCTTTGGGGAAAGCTCAGCTAAAGAACTAAAAGTTCTACCTCTGGAAAAGGAAACACTCCTTCAATATGCAGACGACATTCTGATCGCCAGCCCTACTAAGGAGACCTCTGAACTACCAAGCCAATAAAGGATACAAGTTGTCCAAGAAAAAGCTCAAATATCACAGACTACGGTGACCTGCCTGGGCTTCATTCTCACAGAAGGTCGGAGAAGCCCATCCCAGGAAAGGGAAGAAACAATTTACAGCCTTACCCATTTCTGAAACTAGAAGACAGCTTAGGGGTTCCTGGGGAGGCCAGGGTTTGCTGCTTCTGGATCCCTAACTACAATCTACTAGCTCGGCCTCTATATGAAACACTGAAAGGAAAAGATGATGATCCTTTTGAATAGAATGCAGAAGTGGCCTTTCAAGAATGGAAAGAGCAGTCAATTCAGACCCTTGCACAGGAACTCCCTAATTTAGCTAAACCCTTTGACCTTTACATTCCTGGTGAACGGTGAATCTCCATTGGAGTATTAGTGCAAAACCTGGGACCACTTGAAATGGAACAATGCAAGAATGCGCTCCAGGTAGGATAAACTACGGTCACCAAGGGGCTTGGCCCACCGCCACATCTGGCCAAGATACTGGCAGTATCTGAAAACCTGGAAATCAGCAGCCCAAAAGGCCACCTCCCTCCGAAGGGAAAAGGACCCCACGTGGTGATCCTAACACCCAACCATGCCCTGAAGTTGCAGGGTTGGCTCCATGGGCACACTGACCTTGAGCGAGGAGGCCCTCCAACTCCAACCTCCATAGAGATAACCGGGGCAAAGTGGCACCATGAAGACTCGTGTGAAGGTGTCTGCACGGGCAAATTTAACGCTCATTTCCCACCAGGAAGAGGAATTCACCAAAGGCTCAGCATGCCGTGCCGGAACCAGATTAGGGCCTGAAGCAATCCTGCGGGTTTGCGGCCAGCTCACAAGAAAGCGAGTTGAAGAAAGGAGCTCAGGGACACTGTAATTCACAAACCTGCAGAGTTATAAATGACAGCTATCACCCAAAAATATATTGAAGGAAGGCTGCGAAGAGGACTTGAAAGCGGGGCAGAATTGCAAGAAAACGATTTCAGGGGGTAGACTGGAATTGCATTTAAAGCATAGGAAAAGAGGCAGAACGTCGACAATGATGCACTTGGCCAAAAAGGGCGTATGCGTTTTTTCCTGAATATATTCAGGAAAAAACGCATACGCCCTTTTTGGCCAACCAAGCAAGCATGTTAAAGAAATCTGCACTACAATGAAGTCTCACTGCTCCCCATTCAAAAGGGCCATCTGAAAAAAGTGTAAAATCCAGAAAGGCAGCACAGGCCATGGAGAACAGGGAGCCTTGTTATGCTGATGGGCGGGATGTAAATTGCCAACAGCCACTCTGGAGATGTGTATGGTGTTTCCTCAAAAACCTAAAAAACAAAGCAACGGAGCCTATGGCATTACCACTTATTTTCCTATAGCTTAGGGAAATTAAAATCAAAAACACACAGCCACCGCAAAGTTTCTGTTTACGGCTCTGTTTACAAGAACCTCGTCTACGGTACAAGTTAAATATCCCAGAAAGCGAAAAATGGATAAAGAAGTGTGGTACGTACATACAAAGGAATATCACTCACCAATGAAATCTATGTCATCAGGCCCGTCGCGGCATAATGAGTGGATTCAGGTACGATGATTCTAAGTGAAATAAGTCACACAGAAAATGAAACATCATAAGATATCAGTAATACACGGAATGTAAACTTGGCTACACATGAACTGAATTACAAAACAGAACAGGGTCTCAAATTTAGAAAACCTACTTATGCTTGCTTAAGGGGAAAGGTGAGTTGTGGTGCTGCATAAAACCAGAGATAGAAATTAGCACAGATACCTTTCCATAAGCCAAATATGTAATAGTCAAGACCTAACCCTTGCTCAATGAAATGGACTAAACACCCCATATTCAACGCTTAGGATTACACATGAGTAGTAAGAACCTTCAAGCCCATGGATTTATATGTCTCCGTAAGAGACTCAAGTGTGTGTACAGCGGCATGAATGCAGCAGAGAAAATCCGATAAAACCCATTATCAAAATGAATTACAAAAACAAACACAATGACAGTGAAATAGAGAGCAATTCTTAAATAATTCATTCAGGGCTTGTGATGCGACCTGGATTTACCACATCTACACCCAGAGCTGAGTGAGACATAAGGCTGGACACTTCGGGCTGATAGCATTGGTGAGGTTCGATGAGCAAATGCAGACCCTTTGAAGTCATACTGCATGGTACCCATTCCATGGGTCCCAACTCTCCAGGTTTAAGGGATTCTTCCTTCAGCTAAAACATGCATGGGAAACCCACAGTACAGTGCACTGTGTGACCGGGAAACGTTTTCAAATGCATCTCAGTTTTCGTCCCCTTTTACTCGGGTTCACCATTCCAGACCGTTTACTAACACTCTCCCCACTTGGAGAGTCAGTGCCTTTAACCTCCTGTTTGGCACAGTTTGCAATTTCTGCGCAAGATGAACAGGAATAGGGAGAACCAATGAGAGACTAGCTGTAGGTGTCTGGACGGGCAAATGGAACGCTCATTTCCCACCAGGAAGAGGAATTAGCCAAAGGCTCAGCATGCCATACCGGAACCAGATTAGGGCCTGAAGCATTCCTGCGGGTTTGCGGCCAGCTCACAAGAAAGCGAGTTGAAGAAAGGAGCTCAGGGGCACTGTAATTCACAAACCTGCAGAGTTATAAATGACAGCTATCGTCCAAAAATATATTGAAGGAAGGCTGCGAAGAGGACTGGAAAGCGGGGCAGAATTGCAGGAAAACGATTTCAGGGGGTAGACTGGAATTGCATTTAAAGCATAGGAAAAGAGGCAGAACGTCGACAATGATGCACTTGGCCAAAAAGGGCGTATGCGTTTTTTCCTGAATATATTCAGGAAAAAACGCATACGCCCTTTTTGGCCAACCAAGCCAGCATGTTAAAGAAATCTGCACTACAAAGAAGTCTCACTGCCCCCAGGTCAAAAGGGCCATCTGAAAAAAGTGTAAAATCCAGAAAGACAGCACAGGCCATGGAGAACAGGGAGCCTTGTTATGCTGATGGGCGGGATGTAAATTGCCAACAGCCACTCTGGAGAAGTGTATGGTGTTTCCTGAAACACCTAAGAAACAAAGCAACGGAGACTACGGCACTTCCACTTATGGTCTTATAGATCACGGAAATTAAAATCAAAAACAGACAGCCACCCCAAAGTTTCAGACGGCTCTGTTTACAGGAATCTCGTCTACGGTACAAGTTAAATATCCCAGAATGTGAAAAATGGATAAAGAAGTTGTGGTACACACATTCAATGGAATATCACTCAGCAATGAAATCTATGTCATCAGGCCCATCGTGGCATAATGAGTGGATTCAGGTACGATGATTCTAAGTGAAATAAGTCACACAGAAAATGAAACATCATAAGATATCACTAATACACGGAATGTAAACTTGGCTACACATGAACTGAATTACAAAACAGAACAGGGTCTCAAATTTAGAAAACCACCTTATGCTTGCTTAAGGGGAAAAGTGAGTTGGGGTGCTGCATAAAACCAGAGATAGAAATTAGCACAGATACCTTTCCATAAGCCAAATATGTAATAGTCAAGACCTAGCCCTTGCTCAACGAAATGGACTAAACACCCCATATTCAACGCCTAGGAATACACCTGACTAGTAAGTATCTTCAAACCCATGGATTTATATGTCTCCATAAGAGACTCAAGTGTGTGTACAGCGGCATGAATGCAGCAGAGAAAATCCGATAAATCCCATTATCCAAATGAATTACAAAAACAAACACAATGACAGTGAAATAGAGAGCAATTCTTAAATAATTCATTCAGGGCTTGTGATGCAACCTGGATTTACCACATCTACAACCAGAGCTGAGTGAGACATAAGGCTGTACACTTCGGCCTGATAGCATTGGTGAGGTTCGTTGAGAAAATGCAGGCCCTTTGAAGTCATACTGCATGGTACCCATTCCATGGGTCCCAACTCTCCAGGTTTAAGGGATTCTTCCTTCAGCTAAAACATGCATGGGAAACCCACAGTATGGTGCACCGTGTGACCGGGAAACCTTTTCAAATGCATCTCAGTTTTCGTCCCCTTTTACTCGGGTTCACGATTCAAGACCCTTTATTAATACTCTCCCCACTTAGAGAGTCAGTGCCTTTAACCTCCTGTTTGGCACAGTTTGCAATTTCTGCACAAGATGAACAAGAATAGGGAGAACCAATGAGAGACTAGCTCTAGGTGTCTGCACGTTCAAATATAACACTCATTTCCCACCAGGAAGAGGAATTTACCAAAGGATCAGCATGCTGTGCCGGAACCAGATTAGGGCATGAAGCAATCCTGCGGGTTTGCGGCCAGCTCACAAGAAAGCGAGTAGAAGAAAGGAGCTCAGGCGCACTGTCATTCACAAACCTGCAGAGTTATAAATGTCAGCTATTGTCCAAAAATGTATTGAAGTAAGGCTGCGTAGAGGACTTGAAAGCGGGGCAGAATTGCAGGAAAACGAGTTCAGGGGCAGACTGGAATTGCATTTAAAGCATAAGGAAAGAGACAGAAAGTCGACAATGATGCACTTGGTCAAAAAGGGCGTATGCGTTTTTTCCTGAATATATTCAAGAAAAAACACATACGCCCTTTTTGGCCAAACAAGCAAGCCTGTAAAGAAATCTGCATTACAATGAAGTCTCACTGCCCCCCTGTCAAAAGGGACATCTGAAAAAAGTGAAAAATCCAGAAAGGCAGGACAGGCCATGGAGAACAGGGAGCCTTGTTATGCTGATGGGCGGGATGTAACTTGCCAACAGCCACTCTGGAGAAGTGTATGGTGTTTCCTCAAACACCTAAAAAACTAAGCAACGGAGCCTACGGCACTTCAACTTATGGTTCTATAGCTTAGGGAAATTAAAATCAAAAAGACACAGCCACCCATAAATTTTGGACGGCTCTGCTTACAAGAACCTCATTTACGGTACAAGTGAAATATCCCAGAAAGCAAAAAATGGATAAAGAAGTTGTTGTACGTACGTACAATGGAATATCACTCAGCAATGAAATCTATGTCATGAGGCCCGTCGCGGCATAATGAGTGGATTCAGGTACGATCATTCTAAGTTAACTAAGTCACACAGAAAAAGAAACACCATAAGATATCTCAAATACACGGAATGCAAACATGGCTGCACATGAACTCAATTACAAAACAGAAAAGGGTCTCAAATTTAGAAAACCAACTTATGCTTGCTTAAGGGGAAAGGTGAGTTGTGGTGCTGCATAAAACCAGAGATTGAAATTAGCACAGATACCTTTCCATAAGCAAATATGTAATAGTCAGGACCTACTCCTTGCTCCACGAAATGGACTCAACACCCCATATTCAATGCCTAGGAATATACCTGACTAGTAAGAATCTGAAAACCCATGGATTTATATGTCTCCATAAGAGAATCAAGCATGTGTACAGTGGCATAAACGCAGCAGTGAAAATCCGATAAATCCCATTATCAAAATAAATTACAAAAACAAAACACAATGACAGTGAAATAGAGAGCAATTCTTAAATAATTCATTCAGGGCTTGTGATGCAACCTGGAATTACCACATCTACACCCCGAGCTGAGTGAGACATAAGGCTGGACACTTCGGGCTGATAGCATTGGTGACGTTCGGTGAGCAAAGGCAACCCTTTGAAGTCATACTGCGTGGTACCCATTCCATGGGTCCCAACTCTCCAGGTTGAAGGGATTCTTCCTTCAGCTAAAACATGCATGGAAAACCCAGAATATGGTCCACCGTGTGACCGGGAAAACTTTTTAAATGCGTCTCAGTTTTCGTCCCCTCGTACTCCGTTTTACCATTCCAGACGCTTTACTAACACTCTCCCCACTTGGAGAGTCAGTGCCTTTAACCTCCTGTTTGGCACAGTTTGGAATTTCTGCGCAAGATGAACAGGAATAGGGAGAACCAATGAGAGATTAGCTGTAGGTGTCTGCACGAACAAATTTAACGCTCATTTGCCACCAGGAAGAGGAATTAGCCAAAGGCTCAGCATGCCGTGTCGGAACCAGATTAGGGCCTGAAGCAATCCTGCGGTTTTGCGGCCAGCTCACAAGAAAGCGAGTTGAAGAAAGGAGCTCAGGGGCACTGTAATTCACAAACCTGCAGAGTTATAAATGACAGCTATCGTCCAAAAATATATTGAAGTAAGGCTGCAAAGAGGACTTGAACGCGGGGCAGAATTCCAGGAATACGATTTCAGGAGGTAGACGGGAAGTCCTCTGAAAGTATAGGAGAAGAGGCAGAACCTCGACAATGATGCACTTGGTCAAAAAGGGCATATGCGTTTCTTCCAGGGCCCTTATTAAAGAGGGTAGGAGGCTCCCAGCATGCTTCAGTGGCCAACAGGGCCTACGTCGCCAAGGCGACATGAGCCATCCAGGCAGGAGTGACCTCACATCAGAGGGCCCACCTCACAGAAGGGTAAGGAACCCAGTCAAGATCAGACTCTCACCAGAGTGCCAACATAACCAAGGGGCTGGGAACCAGGCAGGAGTGTCCTCACACCCGTGGGGCCACATCATCGAAAGTTGAGGTACCCAGCACATGTGGCCTCAAACCAGAGGACCCACATCACCATGGGTCTCGGAGCGAGGCAGGCAGGATTAACCTCAAAACACATGGCCCATTGTATAAAAAAGGTGAGGAATCCAGCAGTTGGAACATCCCAGCAGGCGGCCCAGAGCACCGAGGCTATGGGATCCAGGCAGTGATGAACTCACAACAGAGGGCCCTCATCGTGATACTGTAAGCAACCCAGCCGTTGTAACCTCAGAGCACAAGGCCCACATCCCCATGGGGAAGGGAACCAAGCAGGAGTGTCATCGCACCAGTGGGCACACATCAGAAAAGGTGGGGAGCCCAGCAGTTAGGGCCGGACGCCAGAGGGCCCTCATCACTGAGGAGAGGAGGCTCCCAGCAAGCTCCAACTGCTACCAGAAGGCCGACGTCGCCAATGCAGGGTGTGCCAGCCAGGCAGGAGTGACCTCAGAGCAGAGGGCCAACCACAAAAAAGTGTGAGGAACCCAAAGAGGATCAGACTCTCACCGGAGGGCCCACATCACCAAGGGGATGGAAACCAGGCAGGAGTGTCCTCACACCAGTGGGGCCACATCAGCGAAAGGTGAGGAACACAGCACATGTGGCCTCAAACAAGGGGACACACATCACGAAAGGGCTGGGAGTTAGTCATGCAGGAGGAGACTCACAACAGAGCGCCCATAGAATAAAAAAGGTGAGGAACCCCGCAGTTGGAAGCTCCAAGCAGGTGGCCCAGAGCACCGAGGCTATGGGATCCATGCCGGAGTGAACTCACAGCAGAGGGCCCACATTCTGACACGGTGAGCAACCCAGCCGTTGGGACCTCAGGGCAGAAAGCCCACATCCCCATGGGGATGGGACCCTGGCTGGAGTGTACTCGCACGACAGGGCGCACATCAGAAAATTTTGGGAGCCCATGAGTTAGGGTCTGACGCCAGAGGGCCCTCATTACCGAGGGGAGGAGACTCCCAGCAGGCACCAACTCCCAACTGAGGGCCCACATCGCCAAGGTGACGTGTGCCAGCCAGGCAGGAGTGACCTCACAGCAGAGGGCCCACCTCCCAGAAGTGTGAGGAATCCAGACAGGATCAGACTCTCACCAGAGGGCCCCCATCACCAAGGGGATGGGAACCAGGCAGGAGTGTCCTCACACCAGTGGGGCCACATCAATAAAGGTGAGGAAACTGGTACATGTGGCCTTAAACCAGAGGACCTACATCACAAAGGGGCTCGGAGTGAGTCAGGAAGTAGGAGCATGAAAACACAGGACCCAAAGAATAAAAAAGGTAAGGAATCCAGCAGTAGGAACCTCTCAGCAGGCCGCTCAGAGCACAGAGGCTATGGGATCTAGGCCTGGGTGAACTAACACCAGAGAGCCAACATCATGAAACGGTGAACAACACAGGTGTTGGGACCTTAGAGCAGAAGGCCCACATGCCCATGGGGATGGGAACCTCGCAGGAGTGTCCTCGCACCACTTAGCACGTATCAGAAAATGTGGGTACCCAGCAGTTAGGGCCTGAGGCAAGAGGGCCCCCATCACCGAGGGGAGGTTCCCAGCAGGCTCCAACTGCCACAAGAGGGCCGATGTTGCCCAGGTGGGGTGTGCCAGCCAGGCAGGAGTGACCTCACAGCAGAGGGCCCCCCTCACAGAAGGGTGAGGAACCCAGCCAGGATCAGACTCTCACCAGAGGGCCCACATCATCAAGGGGATAGGAACCAGGCAGGAGTGTCCTCACACCAGTGGAGCCACATCATCGAAAGGCGAGGGACCCAGCATACATGGCCTCAAACCAGAGGACACACATCACCAAGGGGCTGGGAGAGAGGCAGGCAGGAGGAGTCTCAAAACAGACGGTCCATAGAAGAAAAAAGGTGAGGAATCCCGCAGTTGTAACCTCCCAGCAGGTGGCCAGGAGCAGCGAGGCTATGGGATCCAGGCCGGAGAGAACTCACAGCAGAGGGCCCTCATCATGAAACTGAGCAACCCACGGTTGGGACCTCAGAGCAGAAGGCCCACATTCCAATGCGGTTGGGAACCTGGCAGGAGTGTACTCGAACCACAGGGCGCATATCAGAAAATATTGGGAGCCCAGGAGCTAGGGCCTGACACCAGAGGGCCCTCATTACCGAGGGGAGGAGACACCTATCAGGCACCAAATCCCACCAGAGAGCCGACGTCGCCAATGCGGGGTGTGCCAGCCAGGCAGGAGT
Source organism: Delphinapterus leucas (assembly GCF_059928025.1). Lineage (NCBI taxonomy): Eukaryota > Metazoa > Chordata > Mammalia > Artiodactyla > Monodontidae > Delphinapterus > Delphinapterus leucas. The sequence goes on from NW_028322237.1 coordinate 5,927,812, forward strand.
GACCTCAGAGAAGAGGGCCCACCTCACAGAAGTGTGAGGAACCCAACCAGGATCAGACTCTCACCGGAGGGCCCACATCACCAAGGGGATGGGAACCAGGCAGGAGTGTCCTCACACCAGTGGGGCCATATCAGCCAAAGGTGAGGAACCCAGCACATGTGGCCTCAAACCAGAGGACACACATCACCAAGGGGCTAGGAGTGAGGCAGGTGTCTGGAGGGGCACATTTAACTCTAATTTCCCACCAGGAAGTGGAATGAACCAAAGTCTCAGAGTGCCGTGCCAGACCCTGATTACGGCCTGAAGCAAACCTGTGGTTCTGTGGCCAGTTTTCAAGGAAACGAGTTAAGAAAGGAAATCACGGACACTGTAATTCACAAACCTGCAGTGTTATAAATGACAGTTATTGGCAAAATTATATGGAAGTAAGTCTGCAAAGAGGACTTGAAAACGAGGCAGAATTGCAGGAATCATATTTCAGGAGGTAGATTGGAATTGCATTTAAAGCATGTGAAAAGCGGCAGATCTTTGACAGTGATGCACTTGGACAAAAGTGCGTAAACATTTTTTCCTGAATATATTCAGGAAAAAACACATATGCCCTTTTTGGCCAACCAAGCACTCGAGAAATGGAAATCCGCACTACAATGAAGTCTCATTTCCCATTCGTCAAAAGGGCCATCTGAAAAAAGTGTAAAAACCAGAAACACAGGACAGGCCATGGAGAACAGGGAGCCTTGTTATGCTGATGGGCGGGATGTAAATTGCCAACAGACACTCTGGAGATGTTTATGGTGTATCCTGAAACATCTGAAAAACAAAGCTACAGACCCTAGGGCACTTCCACTTTTGGCCCTATAGCTTAGGAAAATTAAAATCAACAAGACACAGCCAACACAAAATTTAGGGCTGCTGTGTTTACAAGAACCTTGAGTCCAGTACAAATTAAATATCCCAGAAAGAAAAAAATGGATAAAGGAGTTGTGCTACTTACGTACAACGGAATATCACTCAGCAATGAAATCAATGTCATCAGGCCTGTAGCAGCAAATTGAGTGGATTTAAGTATGATGATTCTAAGAGAAATAGGTCACACAGAGAAAGAGAATTATCATAAGATATCACTAATAGAGAGAGTGTAAACTTGGCTACACATAAACTGAATTCCAAAACCGAACAGAGTCTCACATTTAGATAAAAACTTATGCTTGCTTAAGGGGAAAGTTGAGTTGGGGTGCTGTATAAAACCAGAGATTGAAATTAGCACACATACCGTTCCATAAGCCAAATATGTAATAGACAAGACCTACTCTTTGCTCAACGAAATAGACTCATCCATGGTGTATCACCTCACACCTGTTAGAATGGGCATCATCAGAAAATCTACAAACAACAAATGCTGGAAAGGGTGTGGAGATAAGGAACCCTCTTCCACTATTGTTGGGAATGTAAATTGATACAGTCACTGTGGAGAACATTATGGAGTTTCTTATAAAACTAAGAATAGAATTACCATATGATACAGCAATCCCACTACTGGGCATATACCCAGACAAAACCATAAATCAAAAAGAGACATTCACCGCAATGTTCATTGCATCACTATTTACAATATCCAGGTAATGGAAGCAACCTAAATGCCCACAGACAGACGAATGCATAAAGAAGTGGTACATATATAAAATGGAATATTACTAAGCCATAAAAAGGAATGAAATTGGGTCATTTGTAGAGACGTTGATGGATCTAGAGACTGTCATACAGAGTGAAGTAAGTCAGAAAGAGAAAAACAAATCTTGTCTATTAATGCATATATGTGGAACCTAGAAAAATTGTACAGATGAACCGTTTTGCCAGGCAGAAATAGAGCAACAGATGTAGACAACAAACGTATGGACACCAAGGGGGGAAAGCTGTTGGGGGGTGGTGGTGGGAGGAGTTGAGAGATTGGGATTGGCATGTATACATTTATATGTATAAAATAGATAACCAAAAAGAACCTGCTGTATAAAAAAATAAAATAAAATTCAAATTACAAAAAGTAAAACAGAAAAAATATTCTTCCCTTCACATACATGTATTTATATGAATAAATTATTTCCATGCTTATATCTGTAAATACAAAAAAGAGGAATAAAATCTACCTTGAACCAAAAACGAAAAAAAGAAAAAAACACAGAACCCACCAGTTACACAGAGGAAAACCGTATCAGGGCACTTGCTCCAGTTGTAAACAATTCTGAAGTTGGTCAGTGGTGGGGAATCATCTCCCATTCAGCCAGCAGGCCCCACGCAACAAGCGTCCTCATTGCAAAGCTGGGGGACCGTGCCGAGGCATCTGTGAGTAAACGTGGGCTGAGCCCCAGGCCAGCTGCTGCTGAAATGTTCCCACCCTTCCCAGGTAAAACACCTGAATATGTACAAGGACTTGAAAGCCTAGAGGAAGGGCCATGGAGCCACATGAGTGACAGCATGCCAGCCGACTTGGTGCCTGCAGGCCAGCCAGGATGGTCCTGGCCCTGGGTGCTCTTCTGGAAGCTTTCCATTTTCCTGCCTGAGATACCCCTGCTGTCCCGGCCCCCACTGCTTTCTTCCTCACTCACCTCTGCCCAGGGAGAAATTCCAACGGCAGGTATGGGTGACACATCCTCTTCTTTAGCAGGTGGCATCTTGGCAACTGCTGCAGAAAGTCCAGCAGAGCCCCACTCACACTGGGCCACCCACAAAGCCGTGGCCTCTCACTCCCTCCCACCAGTCCAGCCCCAAGACTGCTGACAGGGCAGAGAAAATGGCGTCAGGCACAGCTGCAGGGGCTCTTGCTGCCTGGAGCGGTGTTTATATTGATCTGAACCCAGGCACACCTGGGGAGGGCTGGCCGGCACGGTCGGGCTTCCCAGGCCAGCCAATAATCACCCCTCAGGGGCTCACAGTTGCAGAAACTGGAACTTGCTGAATCGGCCAGGTCCAAGGAACAGGTGTGGGCTCCTGAGAGTCAGGATAGACAAGGGGCTGCAGCTCTGGCTTGTTTTCTAATTATATTATCTGGCCCATGAGTGGGAGACAACTTCAAGAAAACCCTCTCCTAATGAGAGGAACCCAGGAGTCAGGGAGAGGAGGGGTGGCTGGTGGGTGGAGACAGAGGCCTGGTGCCCCGGGTGCAGTGGAAGTCTCTGGAAGACCAGGTGGAGGGAGGCCACACAGAGTGATGCCCAGGGTCACAGACCTGTCGGAGCTGCTGTTTGTTAGTTCAAGTCCTGCTCTGAGGTGCTCTGTGTCAGATCTGAGTGACAGGTGAGCTGGGAGTGCTCTGCAATGAGGGCGATATGCACGGTTCCTGTGTTCCCAGCCCTGCCATGGTACCTGCAAGGGTAGCTCTGTATCCTGGGAGGGGCCTGACCACGAGAGCCCCATGGGCTGCAGGGGAACCTGCCCAGGGAACCCCATATCCTGGGAGGGGCCTGAACACGAGAGCCCCATGGGCTGGGGTGGGGGTGGGGTACCTGCCCAGGTGAGCTCCATATCCTGGGATTGGCCTGACCTCGAGAGCCCCATGGGCTGCTGGAGTCCTGGTAAAGGATGTCAGGACAGTCAGTGAAGCCACCGAGGATATACCTCCAGTAGTTCCTAAATCCTACACCCTGCTGGTCATTCTACCAACCACCAGGACATGGTATTCTGTATTAGTCTTCAATGATGCCTTCTTTTGTATTCTATTAGTCCCAGAGTCACAAGAAATTTTGGCTTGTGAGTGGCAGGACTCAACATACAACTAAAACAATACTTCCGGGCCGTGTTGCCCCAAGGGTTCAAAAATTCCCACACCATCTTTGGGGAAAGCTCAGCTAAAGAACTAAAAGTTCTACCTCTGGAAAAGGAAACACTCCTTCAATATGCAGACGACATTCTGATCGCCAGCCCTACTAAGGAGACCTCTGAACTACCAAGCCAATAAAGGATACAAGTTGTCCAAGAAAAAGCTCAAATATCACAGACTACGGTGACCTGCCTGGGCTTCATTCTCACAGAAGGTCGGAGAAGCCCATCCCAGGAAAGGGAAGAAACAATTTACAGCCTTACCCATTTCTGAAACTAGAAGACAGCTTAGGGGTTCCTGGGGAGGCCAGGGTTTGCTGCTTCTGGATCCCTAACTACAGTCTACTAGCTGGGCCTCTATATGAAACACTGAAAGGAAAAGATGATGATCCTTTTGAATAGAATGCAGAAGTGGCCTTTCAAGAATGGAAAGAGCAGTCAATTCAGACCCTTGCCCTGGAACTCCCTAATTTAGCTAAACCCTTTGACCTTTACATTCCTGGTGAACGGTGAATCGCCATTGGAGTATTAGTGCAAAACCTGGGACCACTTGAAATGGAACAATGCAAGAATGCGATCCAGGTAGGATAAACTACGGTCACCAAGGGGCTTGGCCCACCGCCACATCTGGCCAAGATACTGGCAGTATCTGAAAACCTGGAAATCAGCAGCCCAAAAGGCCACCTCCCTCCTAAGGGAAAAGGACCCCACGTGGTGATCCTAACACCCAACCATGCCTTGAAGTTGCAGGGTTGGCTCCATGGGCACACTGACCTTGAGCGAGGAGGCCCTCCAACTCCAACCTCCATAGAGATAACCGGGGCAAAGTGGCACCATGAAGACTCGTGTGAAGGTGTCTGCACGGGCAAATTTAACGCTCATTTCCCACCAGGAAGAGGAATTAACCAAAGGCTCAGCATGCCGTGCCGGAACCAGATTAGGGCCTGAAGCAATCCTGCGGGTTTGCGGCCAGCTCACAAGAAAGCGAGTTGAAGAAAGGAGCTCAGGGGCACTGTAATTCACAAACCTGCAGAGTTATAAATGACAGCTATCACCCAAAAATATATTGAAGGAAGGCTGCGAAGAGGACTTCAAAGCGGGGCAGAATTGCAAGAAAACGATTTCAGGGGGTAGACTGGAATTGCATTTAAAGCATAGGAAAAGAGGCAGAACGTCGACAATGATGCACTTGGCCAAAAAGGGCGTATGCGTTTTTTCCTGAATATATTCAGGAAAAAACGCATACGCCCTTTATGGCCAACCAAGCAAGCATGTTAAAGAAATCTGCACTACAATGAAGTCTCACTGCCCCCCGTTCAAAAGGGCCATCTGAAAAAAGTGTAAAATCCAGAAAGGCAGCACAGGCCATGGAGAACAGGGAGCCTTGTTATGCTGATGGGCGGGAGGTAAATTGCCAACAGCCACTCTGGAGATGTGTATGGTGTTTCCTCAAAAACCTAAAAAACAAAGCAACGGAGCCTACGGCATTACCACTTATGTTCCTATAGCTTAGGGAAATTAAAATCAAAAACACACAGCCACCGCAAAGTTTCTGTTTACGGCTCTGTTTACAGGAATCTCGTCTACGGTACAAGTTAAATATCCCAGAATGTGAAAAATGGATAAAGAAGTTGTGGTACACACATTCAATGGAATATCACTCAGCAATGAAATCTATGTCATCAGGCCCATCGTGGCATAATGAGTGGATTCAGGTACGATGATTCTAAGTGAAATAAGTCACACAGAAAATGAAACATCATAAGATATCACTAATACACGGAATGTAAACTTGGCTACACATGAACTGAATTACAAAACAGAACAGGGTCTCAAATTTAGAAAACCACCTTATGCTTGCTTAAGGGGAAAAGTGAGTTGGGGTGCTGCATAAAACCAGAGATAGAAATTAGCACAGATACCTTTCCATAAGCCAAATATGTAATAGTCAAGACCTAGCCCTTGCTCAACGAAATGGACTTAACACCCCATATTCAACGCCTAGGAATACACCTGATTAGTAAGTATCTTCAAACCCATGGATTTATATGTCTCCATAAGAGACTCAAGTGTGTGTACAGCGGCATGAATGCAGCAGAGAAAATCCGATAAATCCCATTATCCAAATGAATTACAAAAACAAACACAATGACAGTGAAATAGAGAGCAATTCTTAAATAATTCATTCAGGGCTTGTGATGCAACCTGGATTTACCACATCTACAACCAGAGCTGAGTGAGACATAAGGCTGTACACTTCAGCCTGATAGCATTTGTGAGGTTCGTTGAGAAAATGCAGGCCCTTTGAAGTAATACTGCATGGTACCCATTCCATGGGTCCCAACTCTCCAGGTTTAAGGGATTCTTCCTTCAGCTAAAACATGCATGGGAAACCCACAGTATGGTGCACCGTGTGACCGGGAAACCTTTTCAAATGCATCTCAGTTTTCGTCCCCTTTTACTCGGGTTCACGATTGAAGACCCTTTACTAATACTCTCCCCACTTAGAGAGTCAGTGCCTTTAACCTCCTGTTTGGCACAGTTTGCAATTTCTGCGCAAGATGAACAAGATAGGGAGAACCAATGAGAGACTAGCTCTAGGTGTCTGCACGTTCAAATATAACACTCATTTCCCACCAGGAAGAGGAATTTACCAAAGGATCAGCATGCTGTGCCGGAACCAGATTAGGGCATGAAGCAATCCTGCGGGTTTGCGGCCAGCTCACAAGAAAGCGAGTAGAAGAAAGGAGCTCAGGCGCACTGTCATTCACAAACCTGCAGAGTTATAAATGTCAGCTATTGTCCAAAAATGTATTGAAGTAAGGCTGCGTAGAGGACTTGAAAGCGGGGCAGAATTGCAGGAAAACGAGTTCAGGGGCAGACTGGAATTGCATTTAAAGCATAAGGAAAGAGACAGAAAGTCGACAATGATGCACTTGGTCAAAAAGGGCGTATGCGTTTTTTCCTGAATATACTCAAGAAAAAAAACATACGCACTTTTTGGCCAAACAAGCAAGCCTGTAAAGAAATCTGCATTACAATGAAGTCTCACTGCCCCCCTGTCAAAAGGGACATCTGAAAAAAGTGAAAAATCCAGAAAGGCAGGACAGGCCATGGAGAACAGGGAGCCTTGTTATGCTGATGGGCGGGATGTAACTTGCCAACAGCCACTCTGGAGAAGTGTATGGTGTTTCCTCAAACACCTAAAAAACTAAGCAACGGAGCCTACGGCACTTCAACTTATGGTTCTATAGCTTAGGGAAATTAAAATCAAAAAGACACAGCCACCCATAAATTTTGGACGGCTCTGCTTACAAGAACCTCATTTACGGTACAAGTGAAATATCCCAGAAAGCAAAAAATGGATAAAGAAGTTGTTGTACGTACGTACAATGGAATATCACTCAGCAATGAAATCTATGTCATCAGGCCCGTCGCGGCATAATGAGTGGATTCAGGTACGATCATTCCAAGTTAACTAAGTCACACAGAAAAAGAAACACCATAAGATATCTCAAATACACGGAATGCAAACATGGCTGCACATGAACTCAATTACAAAACAGAAAAGGGTCTCAAATTTAGAAAACCAACTTATGCTTGCTTAAGGGGAAAGGTGAGTTGTGGTGCTGCATAAAACCAGAGATTGAAATTAGCACAGATACCTTTCCATAAGCAAATATGTAATAGTCAGGACCTACTCCTTGCTCCACGAAATGGACTCAACACCCCATATTCAATGCCTAGGAATATACCTGACTAGTAAGAATCTGAAAGCCCATGGATTTATATGTCTCCATAAGGAAATCATATGTCTGTACATCGGCCTAAACGCAGCAGTGAAAATACGATAAATCCCATTATAAAAATTAATTTCAAAAACAAAACACAATGACAGTGAAATAGAGAGCATTTCTTAAATAATTGATTCAGGGCTTGTGATGCAACCTGGATTTACCACATGTACACCCAGAGCTGGGTGAGACATAAGGCTGGGCACTTCGGGCTGATAGCATTGGTGAGGTTCGGTGAGCAAACGCAGACCCTTTGAAGTCATACTGCATGGTACCCATTCTATGGGTCCCAACTCTCCAGGTTTAAGGGATTCTTCCTTCAGCTAAAACATGCATGGGAAACCCAGAGTATGGACCACCGTGTGATTGGGAAACGTTTTCAAATGCATCTCAGTTTTTGCCCCTGGTACTCGGGTTCACCATTCCAGACGCTTTACTAACACTCTCCCCACTTGGAGAGTCAGTGCCTTTAACCTCCTGTTTGGCCCAGTTTGCAATTTCTGCGCAAGATGAACAGGAATAGGGAGAAGCAATGAGAGACTAGCTGTAGGTGTCTGCACGTGCAAATGGAACGCTCATTTCCCACCAGGAAGAGGAATTAACCAAAGGCTCAGCGTGCCCTGCCAGAAAGAGATTATGGCGTGAAGCAATCCTGCGGTTTTGCGGCGAGCTCACAAGAAAGCGAGTTGAAGAACGGAGCTCAGGGGCAGTGTAATTCAGAAACCTGCAGAGTTATGAATGACAGCTATCGTCCAAAAATGTATTGAAGTAAGTCTTCGAAGAGGACTTGAAAGCGGGGCAGAATTTCAGGAACACAATTTCAGGGGGTAGACAGGAATTGCACTTAAAGCATAGGAAAAGAGGCAGAATGTCGAAAATGATGCACTTGGCCAAAAAGGACGTATGCGTTTTTTCCTGAATATATTCAGGAAAAAACGCATACGCGGTTTATGGCCAAACAAGCAAGCGTGTAAAGGAAATCTGCACTAAAATGAAGTCTCACTGCCCACCGGTCAAAAGGCACATCTGAACAAAGTGTAAAATCCAGAAAGGCAGGACAGGTCATGGAGAACAGGGAGCCTTGTTATGCTGATGGGCGGGATGTAAATTGCCAAGAGCCACTCTGGAGAAGTGTATGGTGTTTCCTGAAACACGTAGGAAACAAAGCAACACAGCCTATGGCACTTCCACTTATGGTCCTATAGCTTAGGGAAATTAAAATCAAAAACACACAGCCACCCCAAAGTTTGGGACGGCTCTGTTTACAAGAACCTTGTCTACGGTATAAGTTAACTATCCGAGAAAGCAAAAAATTGATAAAGAAGTTGTGGTACGCACGTACAATGGAATATCACTCAGTAATGAAATCTACTTCATCAGGCCCGTAGCGGCATAATGAGTGAATTCAGGTACGATGATTCTACGAGAAATAAGTCACACAGAAAAAGAAACATCATAAGATATCACTGATACACCGAATGTAATCTTGGCTACACACGAACTGAATTACAAAACAGAACAGGGTCTCAAATTTAGAAAATCAACTTATGTTTGCATATGGGGAACGGTGAGTTGGGGTGCTGCATAAAACCAGAGATTGAAATTAGCACAGATACCGTTCCATAAGCCAAATATATAATAGACAAGACCTACTCCTTGCTCAACGAAATGGACTCAACACCCCATATTCAACGCCTGGGAAGATACCTGACAAGTAAGAATCTTAAAACCCATGGATTTATATGTCTCCATAAGGAAATCAAGCATGTGTACAGCGGCCTAAACGCAGCAGTGAAAATCCGATAAATCCCATTATCAACATAAATTTCAAAAACAAAACACAATGACAGTGAAATAGAGAGCAATTCTTAAATAATTCATTGAGGGCTTGTGATGCAACCTGGATTTACCACATCTACACCCAGAGTTGGGTGAGACATAAGGCTGGACACTTCGGGCTGATAGCATTGGTGAGGTTCGGTGAGCAAACGCAGACCCTTTGAAGTCATACTGCATGGTACCCATTCCATGGGTCCCAACTCTCAACGTTTAAGGGATTCTTCCTTCAGCTAAAACATGCATGGGAAACCCAGAGTATGGTCCACCGTGTGATTGGGAAACGTTTTCAAATGCATCTCAATTTTCGAACCCTGGTACTCGGGTTCACCATTCCAGACGCTTTACTAACACTCTCCCCACTTGGAGAGTCAGGGACTTTAACCTCCTGTTTGGCACAGTTTGCAATTTCTGCGCAAGATGAACAGGAATAGGGAGAACCAATGAGAGACTAGCTGTAGGTGTCTGCACGTGCAAATGGAACGCTCATTTCCCACCAGGAAGAGGAATTAACCAAAGGCTCAGCGTGCCCTGCCAGAAACAGTTTAGGGCCTGAAGCAATCCTGCGGTTTTGCGGCCAGCTCAGGAGAAAGCGAGTTGAGGAAAGGAGCTCAGGGGCACTGTAATTCACAAACCTGCAGAGTTATGAATGACAGCTATCGTCCAAAAATGTATTGAAGTAAGTCTTCCAAGACGACTTGAAAGCGGGGAAGAATTTCCGGAAAACGATTTCAGGGGGTAAACTGGAATTGCACTTAAAGCATAGGAAAAGAGGCAGAATGTAGACAATGATGCACTTGGCCAAAAAGGTCGTATGCGTTTTTTCCTGAATATATTCAGTAAAAAACGCATACACCTTTTTTGGCCAACCAAGCAAGCGTGTAAAGGAAATCTGCACTACAATGAAGTCCCACTGCCCACCGGTCAAAAGGGCCATCTGAAAAAAGTGTAAAATCCAGAAAGGCAGGACAGGTCATGGAGAACAGGGAGCTTTGTTATGCTGATGTGCGGGATATAAATTGCCAACAGCCACTCTGGAGAAGTGTATGGTGTTTCCTGAAACATGTAGGAAACAAAGCAACACAGCCTATGGCACTTCCACTTATGGTCCTATAGCTTAGGGAAATTAAAATCAAAAACACACAGCCACCCCAAAGTTTCAGACGGCTCTGTTAACAAGAACCTTGTCTACGGTATAAGTTAACTATCCGAGAAAGCAAAAAACAGATAAAGAAGTTGTGGTACTCACGTACAATGGAATATCACACAGCAATGAAATCTACGTCATCAGGCCCGTAGCGGCATAATGAGTGGATTCAGGAACGATGATTCTACGAGAAATAAGTTATACAGAAAAAGAAACATCATAAGATATCACTAATACACGGAATGTAAACTTGGCTACACATGAACTGAATTACAAAACAGAACAGGGTCTCAAATTTAGAAAACCAACTTATGCTTGCTTATGGGGAAAGGTGAGTTGGGGTGCTGCATAAAAACAGAGATTGAAATTAGCACAGATACCGTTCCATAAGCCAACTATATAATAGACAAGACCTACTCCTTGCTCAGCGAAATAGACTCAACACCACATATTCAACGCCTGGGAATATAACTGACAAGTAAGAATCTTAAAACCCATGGATTTATATGTCTCCATAAGGAAATCAAATGTCTGTACATCGGCCTAAACGCAGCAGTGAAAATCCGATAAATCCCATTATCAAAATAAATTTCAAAAACAAAACACAGTGACAGTGAAATAGAGAGCAATTCTTAAATAATTGATTCAGGGCTTGTGATGCAACTTGGATTTACCACATGTACACCCAGAGCTGGGTGAGACATAAGGCTTGGCACTTTGGGCTGATAGCATTGGTGAGGTTCGGTGAGCAAACGCAGACCCTTTGAAGTCATACTTCATGGTACTCATTCCATGGGTCCCAACTCTCGAGGTTTAAGGGATTCTTCCTTCAGCTAAAACATGCATGGGAAACCCGGAGTATGGTCCACCGTGTGATTGGGAAACGTTTCCAAATGCATCTCAGTTTTCGAACCCCGGTACTCTGGTGCACCATTCCAGACGCTTTACTAAAACTCTCCCCACTTGGAGAGTCAGTGCCTTTAACCTCCTGTTTGGCACAGTTTGCAATTTCTGCGCAAGATGAACAGGAATAGGGAGAACCAATGAGAGACTACCTGTAGGTGTCTGCACGGCCAAATGGAATGCTCATTTCCCACCAGGAAGAGGAATTAACCAAAGGCTCAGCATGCCCTGCCGGAAACAGATAAGGGCCTGAAGCAATCCTGCGGTTTTGCAGCCAGCTCACGAGAAAGCGAGTTGAGGAAAGGAGCTCAGGGGCACTGTAATTCACAAACCTGCAGAGTTATGAATGACAGCTATCGTCCAAAAATGTATTGAAGTAAGTCTTCGAAGAGGACTTGAAAGTGGGGCAGAATTTCAGGAAAACGATTTCAGGGGGTAGACTGGAATTGCACTTAAAGCATAGGAAAAGAGGCAGAATGTCACCAATAATGCACTTGGCCAAAAAGGGCGTATGCGTTTTTTCCTGAATATATTCAGGAAAAAACGCATACGCCCTTTTTGGCCAACCAAGCAAGCGTGTAAAGGAAATCTGCACTACAATGAAGTCTCACTGTCCCCCGGTCAAAAGGGCCATCTGAAAAAAGTGTAAAATCCAGAAAGGCAGGACAGGTCATGGAGAAAAGGGAGCCTTGTTATGCTGATGGGCGGGATGTAAATTGCCAACAGCCACTCTGGAGAAGTGTATGGTGTTTCCTGAAACACGTAGGAAACAAAGCAACACAGCCTATGGCACTTCCACTTATGGTCCTATAGATTATGGAAATTAAAATCAAAAACACACAGCCACCCCAATGTTTGGGACGTCTCTGTTTACAAGAACCTCGTCTACGGTACAAGTTAAATATCCGAGAAAGCAAAAAATTCATAAAGATGTTGTGGTATGCAAGTACAATGGAATATCACTCAGCAATGAAATCTACGTCATCAGGCCCGTAGCGGCATAATGAGTGGATTCAGGTACGATGAATCTATGAGAAATAAGTCACACAGAAAAAGAAACCTCATAAGATATCACTAATACACGGAATGTAAACTTGGCTACCCATGAACTGAATTACAAAACAGAAGAGGGTCTCAAATTTAGCAAACCAACTTATGCTTGCTAATGGGGAAAGGTCAGTTGGGATGCTGAATAAAACCAGAGATTGAAATTAGCACAGATACCGTTCCATAAGCCAAATATATAATAGACAAAACCTACTCCTTGCTCAACGAAATGGACTCAACACCCTATATTCAATGCCTGGGAAGATACCTGACAAGTAAGAATCTTAAAACCCATGGATTTATATGTCTCCATAAGGAAATCAAGCGTGTGTACAGTGGCCTAAAAGCAGCAGTGAAAATACGATAAATCCCATTATCAAAATGAATTTCAAAAACAAAACACAATGACAGTGAAATAGAGAGCAATTCTTAAATAACTCATTCAGGGCTTGTGATGCAACCTGGATTTACCACATCTACACCCAGAGCTGGATGAGACATAAGGCTGGACACTTCGGGCTGATAGCATTGGTGAGGTTCGGTGAGCAAACGCAGACCCTTTGAAGTCATACTGCATGGTACCCATTCCATGGGTCCCAACTCTCCAGGTTTAAGGGATCCTTCCTTCAGCTAAAACATGCATGGGAAACCCAGAGTATGGTCCACAGTGTGATTGGGAAACGTTTTCAAATGCATCTCAGTTTTCGTCCCCTGGTACTCGGGTTCAACATTTGAACGCTTTACTAATACCCTCCTCACTTGGAGAGTCAGTGCCATTAAACTCTTGTTTGGCACAGTTTGCAATTTCTGCGCAAGATGAACAGGAATAGGGAGAAGCAATGAGAGACTAGCTGTAGGTGTCTGCACGGGCAAATGGAACGCTCATTTCCCACCAGGAAGAGGAATTAACCAAAGGCTCAGCGTGCCCTGCCGGAAACAGATTAGGGCCTGAAGCAATCCTGTGGTTTTCGGCCATCTCACAAGAAAGCGAGTTGAAGAAATGAGCTCAGGGGCACTGTAATTCACAAACCTGCAGAGTTATGAATGACAGCTATCGTCAAAAATGTATTGAAGTAAGTCTTCGAAGAGGACTTGAAAGCGGGGCAGAATTTCAGGAAAACAATTTCAGGGGGTAGACTGGAATTTTACTAAAAGCATAGGAAAAGAGGCAGAATGTCAATAATGATGCACTTGGCCAAAAAGGGCGTATGCGTTTTTTCCTGAATATATTCAGGAAAAAACGCATACGCCCTTTTTGGCCAACAAAGCAAGCGTGTAATGGAAATCTGCACTACAATGAAGTCTCACTGCCCCCCGGTCAAAAGGGCCATCTGAAAAAAGTGTAAAATCCAGAAAGGCAGCACAGACCATGGAGAAGAGGGAGCCTTGTCATGCTGATGGGCGGGATGTAAATTGCCAACAGCCACCCTGGAGAAGTGTATGTGTTTCCTGAAACACCTAAAAAACAAAGCAACGGAGCCTACGGCACTTCCAGTTATGGTCCTATAGCTTAGGGAAATTAAAATCAAAAACACACAGCCACCCCAAATTTTCGGACGGCTCTGTTTACAAGAACCTCATCTACAGTACAAGTTAAATATCCCAGAATGTGAAAAATGGATAAAGAAGTTGTGGTTCATACGTACAATGGAATATCACTCAGCAATGAAATCTATGTCATCAGGCCCATCACGGCATAATGAGTGGATTCAGCTACAGTGATTCTAAGTGAAATAAGTCACACAGAAAATGAAACATCATAAGATATCACTAATACACGGAATGTAAACTTGGCTACACATGAACTGAATTACAAAACAGAACAGGGACTCAAATTTAGAAAACCATCTTATGCTTGCTTAAGGGCAAAGGTGAGTTGGGGTGCTGCATAAAACCAGAGATTGAAAATAGCACAGATACCGTTCCATAAGCCAAATATGTAATAGTCAAGACCTACTCCTTGTTCAACGACATGGACTCAACACCACATATTCAACGCCTAGGAATATACCTGACTAGTAAGAATCTTAAAACCCGTGGATTTATATTTCTCTGTAGGAGAATCAAGCGTTTGTACAGCGGCATGAACGCAGCAGTGAAAATCCGATAAATCCCATTATCAAACTAAATTACAAAAACAAAACACAATGACAGTGAAAGAGACAGCAATTCTTAAATAATTGATTCAGGGCTTGTGATGAAACCTGGATTTACCACATCTACACCCAGAGTTGGGTGAGGCATAAGGCTGGACACTTCGAACTGATAGCATTGGTGAGGTTCGGTGAGCAAATTCAGACCCTTTTTAGTCATACTGCATGGTACCCATTCCATGGGTCAATAATCTCCAGGTTTAAGGAATTCTTCCTTCAGCTAAAACATGCATGGGAAACCCAGAGTATTGTCCACTGTGAGACTGGGAAACCATTTTAAATGGCTCTCAGGTTTCGTTCCCTGGTACTCGGGTTCACCATTCCAGATGCTTTACTAACCCTCTACCCACTTGGAGAGTCAGTGCCTTTAACCTCCTGTTTGGCACAGTTTGCAATTTCTGCACAAGATGAACAGGAATAGGGAGAACCAATGAGAGACTAGCTGTAGGTGTCTCCACGGGCAAATTGAATGCTCATTTCTCACCAGAAAGAGGAATTTACCAAAGGCTCAGCGTGCCGTGCCGAAACCAGATTACGGCCTGAAGCAATCCTGCGGTTTTGCGGCCAGCTCACAAGAAATCGTGTTGAAGAAAGGAGCTCAGGGACACTGTATTTAACAAACCTGCAGAGTTATTAATGACAGGTATCATACAAAAATATATTGAAGTAAGGCTGCGAGGAGGACTTGAAAGCGGGGCAGTATTCCTGGAATATGATTTCAGGACGTAGACGGGAAGTGCTCTGAAAGCATAGGAGAAGAGGCAGATCCTGGACAATGATGCACTTGGTCAAAATGTGCATATGCGTTTTTTCCAGGGCCCTCATTAAAGAGGGTAGGAGGCTCCCAGAATGCTTTAGTGGCCAACAGAGGGCCCACATCATCAAGGCGACGTGAGCCAGCCAGGCAGGAGTGACCTCACATCAGAGGGCCCACCTCACAGAAGGGTAAGGAACCCAGCCAGGATCAGACTCTCACCAGAGTGCCCACATCAGCAAGGGGCTGTGAACCAGGTAGGAGTGTCATCACACCCGTGGGGCCATATCGTCAAAAGTTGAGGTAACAAGAAAATGTGGCCTCAAACCAGAGGACCCACATCACCATGGGTCTTGGAGCGAGGCAGGCAGGATTAACCTCACAACACATGGCCCATTGTATAAAAAAGGTGAGGAATCCAGCAGTTGGAACATCCCAGCAGGCGGCCCAGAGCACCGAGGCTATGGGATCCAGGCAGTGATGAACTCACAACAGAGGGCCCTCATCATGAAACTGTGAGCAAACCAGCCGTTGTGACCTCAGAGCACAAGGCCCACATCCCCATGGGGAAGGGAACCAAGTAGGAGTGTCATCGCACCAGTGGGCACACATCAGAAAATGTGGGGAGCCCAGCAGTTAGGGCCTGACACCAGAGGGCTCTCATCACCGAGGAGAGGAGGCTCCCAGCAGGCTCCAACTGCTACCAGTGGGCCGCCGTCGCCAATGCGGGGTGTGCCAGCCAGGCAAGAGTGACCTCAGAGCAGAGGGCCCACCTCACAAAAGTGTGAGGAACCCAAGGAGGATCAGACTCTCACCAGAGGGCCCACATCACCAAGAGAATGGGAACCAGGCTGGAGTGTCCTCACACCAGTGGGACCTCATCAACGAAATGTGAGTGACCCAGCACACGTGGCCTCAAACCAGAGGACACACATCACCAAGGGGCTGGGAGTGAGGCAGGCAGGAGGAGTCTCAAAACAGAGGGCCCATAGAAGAAAAAAGGTGAGGAATCCCGCAGTTGGAACCTCCCAGCAGGCGGCCAGGAGCAGCGAGGCTATGGGATCCAGACCTGACTGAACTCAAAACAGAGGGCCCTCATCATGAAACTGTGAGCAACCCAGGCTTTGGGACCTCAGAGCAGAAGGCCCACATTCCTATGTGGTTGGGAACATGGCATAAGTGTACTCGCACCTCAGGGCACACATCAGAGAATTTTGGGAGCCCAGAAGTTAGGGTCTGACGCCAGAGGGCCCTCATTACCAAGGGGAGGAGACTCCAAGCAGGCACCAACTCCCAACTGAGGGCCCATGTCGACAAGGTGACGTGTGACAGCCAGGCAGGAGTGACCTCACAGCAGAGGGCCTACCTCACAGAAGGGTGAGGAACCCAGCCAGGATAAGACTCTCACCAGAGGGCCCACATCACCAAGGGGATCAGAACCAGGCAGGACTGTCTTCACACCAGGGTGACCACATCATAGAAAGGTGAGGAAACCAGCACATGAGGCCTAAACCAGAGGACCCACATCTCCAAGGGGCTCGGATTGAGGCAGGCATGAGTAGCCTCACAACACAGGGCCAATAGAATAAAAAAGGTGAGGAATCCTGCAGTGGGAACCTCCCAGCAGGCGGCCCAGAGCACCGAGTCTATGTGATCCAGGCTGCAGTGAACTCACAGCAGAGGGCCCACATCATGAAACTGTGAGCAACCCAGCCATTGGGACCTCAGAGCAGAAGGCCCACATCCCCATGGTGATGGGAACCTCGCAGGAGTGTCCTCGCACCACTTAGCACGTATCAGAAAATGCGGGTACCCAGCAGTTAGGGCCTGACGCAAGAGGGCCCTCATCACCGAGGGGAGGAAGCTCCCAGCATGCTCCAACTGCCACAAGAGGGCCGATGTTGCCAAGGCGGGGTGTGCCAGCCAGGCAGGAGTGACCTCACAGCAGAGGGCCCACCTCACAGAAGGGTGAGGAACCCAGCCAGGATCAGACTCTCACCAGAGAGCCCACATCTTCAAGGGGATAGGAACCAGGCAAGAGTGTCCTCACACCAGTGGGGCCACATCATCGAAAGGTGAGGGACCCAGCACACGTGGCCTCAAACCAGAGGACACACATCACCAAGGGGCTGGGAGTGAGGCAGGCAGGACGAGTCTCAAAACAGAGGGCCCATAAAAGAAAAAAGGTGAGGAATCCCGCAGTTGTAACCTCCCCGCAGGTGGCCAGGAGCAGCGAGGCTATGGGATCCAGGCCGGAGTGAACTCACACCAGAGGGCCCTCATCATGAAACTGAGCAACCCACCGTTGGGACCTCAGAGCAGAAGGCCCACATTCCCATGGTGTTGGGAACCTGGCAGGAGTGTACTCGCACCACAGGGCGCACATCAGAAAATTTTGGGAGGCCAGGAGTTAGGGCCTGACGCCAGAGGGCCCTCATTACCAAGGGGAGGAGACTCGCAGCAGGCACCAACTCCCACGAGAGAGCCGACGTCGTCAAGGCGGGGTGGGCCAGCCAGGCAGGAGTGACCTCAGAGAAGAGGGCCCACCTCTCAGAAGTGTGAGGAACCCAGCCAGGATCAGACTCTCACCGGACGGTCCACATCACCAAGGGGATGGGAACCAGGCAGGAGTGTCCTCACACCAGTGGGGCCACATCAGCCGAAGGTGAGGAACCCAGCACATGTGGCCTCAGACTACAGGACACACATAACCAGGGGGCTGGGAGTGAGGCAGGTGTCCGGAGGGGCACATTTAACTCTAATTTCCCACCAGGAAGAGGAATTAACCAAAGGCTCAGAGTGCCGTGTCGGACCCTGATTATGGCCTAAAGCAAACCTGCGGTTCTGTGGCCAGCTTTCAAGGAAACGAGTTAAGAAAGGAAATCACGGGCACTGTAATTCACAAACCTGCAGAGATATAAATGACAGCTATTGGCAAAAATATATTGAAGTAAGTCTGCAAAGAGGACTTGAAAACGAGGCAGAATTGCAGGAATCATATTTCAGGAGGTAGATTGGAATTGCATTTAAAGCATGTGAAAAGCGGCAGATCTTTGACACTGATGCACTTGGACAAAAGTGCGTAAACATTTTTTCCTGAATATATTCAGGAAAAAACGCATATGTCCTTTTTGG
Organism: Delphinapterus leucas; assembly: GCF_059928025.1. NCBI lineage: Eukaryota > Metazoa > Chordata > Mammalia > Artiodactyla > Monodontidae > Delphinapterus > Delphinapterus leucas. Next base: position 5,946,394 of record NW_028322237.1, read on the forward strand.
CCAACCAAGCACTCCAGCAATGGAAATCCGCACTACAATGAAGTCTCATTTCCCATTCGTCAAAAGGGCCATCTGAAAAAAGTGTAAAAACCAGAAACACAGGACAGGCCATGGAGAACAGGGAGCCTTGTTATGCTGATGCGCGGGATGTAAATTGCCAACAGACACTCTGGAGATGTTTATGGTGTATCCTGAAACATCTGAAAAACAAAGCTACAGAGCCTAGGGTACTTCCACTTTTAGCCCTATAGCTTAGGAAAATTAAAATCAACAAGACACAGCCAGCACAAAATTTAGGGCTGCTGTGTTTACAAGAAACTCGAGTCCAGTACAAATTAAATATCCCAGAAAGAAAAAAATGGATAAAGGAGTTGTGCTACTTACGTACAACGGAATATCACTCAGCAATGAAATCAATGTCATCAGGCCTGTAGCAGCAAATTGAGTGGATTTAAATATGATGATTCTAAGAGAAATACGTCACACAGAGAAAGATAAGTATCATAAGATATCACTAATAGAGGGAGTGTAAACTTGGCTACACATAAACTGAAATACAAAACCGAACAGAGTCTCACATTTAGATAAAAACTTATGCTTGCTTAATGGGAATGTTGAGTTGGGGTGCTGTATAAAACCAGAGATTGAAATTAGCACACATACCGTTCCATAAGCCAAATATGTACTAGACAAGACCTACTCTTTGCTCAACGAAATAGACTCATCCATGGTGTATCACCTCACACATGTTAGAATGGGCATCATCAGAAAATCTACAAACAACAAATGCTGGAAAGGGTGTGGAGATAAGGAACCCTCTTCCACTATTGTTGGGAATGTAAATTGATACAGTCACTGTGGAGAACATTATGGAGTTTCTTATAAAATTAAGAATAGAATTACCATATGATACAGCAATCCCACTACTGGGCATATACCCAGACAAAACCATAAATCAAAAAGAGACATTCACCGCAATGTTCATTGCATCACTATTTACAATATCCAGGTAATGGAAGCAACCTAAATGCCCACAGACAGACGAATGCATAAAGAAGTGGTACATATATAAAATGGAATATTACTAAGCCATAAAAAGGAATGAAATTGGGTCATTTGTAGAGACGTTGATGGATCTAGAGACTGTCATACAGAGTGAAGTAAGTCAGAAATAGAAAAACAAATCTTGTATATTAATGCCTATATGTGGAACCTAGACAAATTTTACAGATGAACCGTTTTGCAAGGCAGAAATAGAGCAACAGATGTAGACAACAAACGTATGGACACCAAGGGGGGAAAGCTGTTGGGGGGTGGTGGTGGGAGGAGTTGAGAGATTGGGATTGGCATATATACATTTATATGTATAAAAGAGATAACCAAAAAGAACCTGCTGTATAAAAAAATAAAATAAAATTCAAATTACAAAAAGTAAAACAGAGAAAATATTCTTCCCTTCACATACATGTATTTATATGAATAAATTATTTCCATGCTTATATCTGTAAATACAAAAAAGAGGAATAAAATCTACCTTGAACCAAAAACGAAAAAAAGAAAAAAAAACAGAACCCACCAGTTACACAGAGGAAAACCGTATCAGGGCACTTGCTCCAGTTGTAAGCAATTCTGAAGTTGGTCAGTGGTGGGGAATCATCTCCCATTCAGCCAGCAGGCCCCACGCAACAAGCGTCCTCATTGCAAAGCTGGGGGACCGTGCCGAGGCATCTGTGAGTAAACGTGGGCTGAGCCCCAGGCCAGCTGCTGCTGAAATGTTCCCACCCTTCCCAGGTAAAACACCTGAATATGTACAAGGACTTGAAAGCCTAGAGGAAGGGCCATGGAGCCACATGAGCGACAGCATGCCAGCCGACTTGATGCCTGCAGGCCAGCCAGGGTGGTCCTGGCCCTGGGTGCTCTTCTGGAAGCTTTCCATTTCCCTGCCTGAGATACCCCTGCTGTCCCGGCCCCCACTGCTTTCTTCCTCACTCACCTCTGCCCAGGGAGAAATTCCAGCGGCAGGTATGGGTGACACATCCTCTTCTTTAGCAGGTGGCATCTTGGCAACTGCTGCAGAAAGTCCAGCAGAGCCCCACTCACACTGGGCCACCCACAAAGCCGTGGCCTCTCACTCCCTCCCACCAGTCCAGCCCCAAGACTGCTGACAGGGCAGAGAAAACGGCGTCAGGCACAGCTGCAGGGGCTCTTGCTGCCTGGAGCGGTGTTTATATTGATCTGAACCCAGGCACACCTGGGGAGGGCTGGCCGGCACGGTCAGGCTTCCCAGGCCAGCCAATAATCACCCCTCAGGGGCTCACAGTTGCAGAAACTGGAACTTGCTGAATCGGCCAGGTCCAAGGAACAGGTGTGGGCTCCTGAGAGTCAGGATAGACAAGGGGCTGCAGCTCTGGCTTGTTTTCTAATTATATTATCTGGCCCATGAGTGGGAGACAACTTCAAGAAAACCCTCTCCTAATGAGAGGAACCCAGGAGTCAGGGAGAGGAGGGGTGGCTGGTGGGTGGAGACAGAGGCCTGGTGCCCCGGGTGCAGTGGAAGTCTCTGGAAGACCAGGTGGAGGGAGGCCACACAGAGTGATGCCCAGGGTCACAGACCTGTCGGAGCTGCTGTTTGTTAGTTCAAGTCCTGCTCTGAGGTGCTCTGTGTCAGATCTGAGTGACAGGTGAGCTGGGAGTGCTCTGCAATGAGGGCGATATGCACGGTTCCTGTGTTCCCAGCCCTGCCATGGTACCTGCAAGGGTAGCTCTGTATCCTGGGAGGGACCTGACCACGAGAGCCCCATGGGCTGCAGGGGGACCTGCCCAGGGAACACCATATCCTGGGACGGTCCTGAACTTGAGAGCCCCGTGGCCTGGGTTGGGGTACCTGCCCAGGTGAGCTCCATATCCTGGGATTGGCCTGACCTCGAGAGCCCCGTGGGCTGCTGGAGTCCTGGTAAAGGATGTCAGGGCAGTCAGTTAGGCCACTGAGGATATACCTCCAGTAGTTCCTAAACCCTACACCCTGCTGGTCATTCTACCAACCACCAGGACATGGTATTCTGTATTAGTCTTCAATGATGCCTTCTTTTGTATTCTATTAGTCCCAGAGTCACAAGAAATTTTGGCTTGTGAGTGGCAGGACTCAACATACAACTAAAACAATACTTCCGGGCCGTGTTGTCCCAAGGGTTCAAAAATTCCCACACCATCTTTGGGGAAAGCTCAGCTAAAGACCTAAAAGTTCTACCTCTGGAAAGGGAAACACTCCTTCAATATGCAGACGACATTCTGATCGCCAGCCCTACTAAGGAGACCTCTGAACTACGAAGCCAATAAAGGATACAAGTTGTCCAAGAAAAAGCTCAAATATCACAGACTACGGTGACCTGCCTGGGCTTCATTCTCACAGAAGGTCGGAGAAGCCCATCCCAGGAAAGGGAAGAAACAATTTACAGCCTTACCCATTTCTGAAACTAGAAGACAGCTTAGGGGTTCCTGGGGAGGCCAGGGTTTGCTGCTTCTGGATCCCAAACTACAGTCTACTAGCTCGGCCTCTATATGAAACACTGAAAGGAAAAGGTGATGATCCTTTTGAATAGAATGCAGAAGTGGCCTTTCAAGAATGGAAAGAGCAGTCAATTCAGACCCTTGCCCTGGAACTCCCTAATTTAGCTAAACCCTTTGACCTTTACATTCCTGGTGAACGGTGAATCACCATTGGAGTATTAGTGCAAAACCTGGGACCACTTGAAATGGAACAATGCAAGAATGCGATCCAGGTAGGATAAACTTGGGTCACCAAGGGGATTGGCCCACTGCCACATCTGGCCAAGATACTGGCAGTATCTGAAAACCTGGAAATCAGCAGCCCAAAAGGCCACCTCCCTCCCAAGGTAAAAGGACCCCACGTGGTGATCCTAACCACCAAACATGCCCTGAAGTTGCAGGGTTGGCTCCGTGGGCACACTGACCTTGAGTGAGGAGGCCCTCCAACTCCAACCTCCATAGAGATAACCGGGGCAATGGGGCACCATGACGACTCGTGTGAAGGTGTCTGCACGGGCAAATTTAACGCTCATTTCCCACCAGGAAGAGGAATTAACCAAATGCTCAGCACGCCGTGCCGGAACCAGATTAGGGCCTGAATCATTCCTGCGGGTTTGCGACCAGCTCACAAGAAAGCGAGTTGAAGAAAGGAGCTCAGGGGCACTGTATTTCACAAACCTGCAGAGTTATATATGACAGCTATCACCCAAAAATATATTGAAGGAAGGCTGCGAAAAGGACTTGAAAGCGGGGCAGAATTGCAAGAAAACGATTTCAGGGGGTAGACTGGAATTGCATTTAAAGCATAGGAAAAGAGGCAGAACGTCGACAATGATGCACTTGGCCAAAAAGGGCGTATGCGTTTTTTCCTGAATATATTCAGGAAAAAACGCATACGCCCTTTTTGGCCAACCAAGCCAGCATGTTAAAGAAATCTGCACTACAATTAAGTCTCATTCCCCCCCGTTCAAAAGGGCCATTTGAAAAAAGTGTAAAAACCAGAAACACAGGACAGGCCATGGAGAACAGGGAGCCTTGTTATGCTGATGGGCGGGATGTAAATTGCCAACAGCCACTCTGGAGATGTGTATGGTGTTTCCTCAAAAACCTAAAAAACAAAGCAACGGAGCCTACGGCATTACCACTTATTTTCCTATAGCTTAGGGAAATTAAAATCAAAAACACACAGCCACCCCAAAGTTTCTGTTTACGGCTCTGTTTACAAGAATCTCGTCTACGGTACAAGTTAAATATCCCAGAAAGCGAAAAATGGATAAAGAAGTGTGGTACGTACGTACAAAGGAATATCACTCACCAATGAAATCTATATCATCAGGCCCGTCGCGGCATAATGAGTGGATTCAGGTACGATGATTCTAAGTGAAATAAGTCACACAGAAAATGAAACATCATAAGTTATCACTAATACACGGAATGTAAACTTGGCTACACATGAACTGAATTACAAAACAGAACAGGGTCTCAAATTTAGAAAACCACCTTATGTTTGCTTAAGGGGAAAAGTGAGTTGGGGTGCTGCATAAAAGCAGAGATAGAAATTAGCACAGATACCTTTCCATAAGCCAAATATGTAATAGTCAAGACCTACCCCTTGCTCAACGAAATGGACTAAACACCTCATATTCAACACCTAGGAATACACCTGACTAGTAAGAATCTTCAAACCCATGGATTTATATGTCTCCGTAAGACAATCAAGCGTGTGTACAGCTGCATGAACGCAGCAGAGAAAATCCAATAAATCCCATTATCAAAATGAATTACAAAAACAAAACACAATGACAGTGAAATAGAGAGCAATTCTTAAATAATTCATTCAGGGCATGTGATGCAACCTGGATTTACCATATCTACACCCAGAGCTGAGTGAGACATAAGGTTGGACACTTCGGGCTGATAGCATTGGTGAGGTTCGATGAGCAAATGCAGACCCTTTGAAGTCATACTGCATGGTACCCATTCCATGGGTCCCAACTGTCCAGTTTTAAGGGATTCTTCCTTCAGCTAAAACGTGCATGGGAAACCCACAGTATGGTGCACCGTGTGACCAGGAAACGTTTTCAAATGCATCTCATTTTTCGTCCCCTTTTACTCGGGTTCACCATTCCAGACCTTTACTAACACTCTCCCCACTTGGAGAGTCAGTGCCTTTAACCTCCTGTTTGGCACAGTTTGCAATTTCTGCGCAAGATGAACAGGAATAGGGAGAAGCAATGAGAGATTAGCTGTAGGTGTCTGCACTGGAAATTTAACGCTCATTTCCCACCAGGAAGAAGAATTAACCAAAGGCTCAGCATGCCATGCCGGAACCTGATTAAGGCCTGAAGCAATCCTGCGGGTTTGCGGCCAGCTCACAAGAAAGCGAGTTGAAGAAAGGAGCTCAGGGGCACTGTAATTCACAAACCTGCAGAGTTATAAATGACAGCTATCGTCCAAAAATATATTGAAGGAAGGCTGCGAAGAGGACTGGAAAGCGGGGCAGAATTGCAGGAAAACGATTTCAGGGGCAGACTGGAATTGCATTTAAAGCATAGGGAAAGAGACAGAAAGTCGACAATGATGCACTTGGTCTAAAAGGGCGTATGCGTTTTTTCCTGAATATATTCAAGAAAAAACACATATGCCCTTTTTGGCCAAACAAGCAAGCCTGTAAAGAAATCTGCATTCCAATGAAGTCTCACTGCCCCCCTGTCAAAAGGGACATCTGAAAAAAGTGAAAAATCCAGAAAGGCAGGACAGGCCATGGAGAACAGGGAGCCTTGTTATGCTGATGGGCGGGATGTAAATTGCCAACAGCCACTCTGGAGAAGTGTATGGTGTTTCCTCAAACACCTAAAAAACTAAGCAACGGAGCCTACGGCACTTCAACTTATGGTTCTATAGCTTAGGGAAATTAAAATCAAAAAGACACAGCCACCCATAAATTTTGGATGGCTCTGCTTACAAGAACCTCATTTACGGTACAAGTGAAATATCCCAGAAAGCAAAAATGGATAAAGAAGTTGTTGTACGTACGTACAATGGAATATCACTCAGCAATGAAATCTATGTCATGAGGCCCGTCGCAGCATAATGAGTGGATTCAGGTACGATCATTCTAAGTTAACTAAGTCACACAGAAAAAGAAACACCATAAGATATCTCAAATACACGGAATGCAAACATGGCTGCACATGAACTCAATTACAAAACAGAAAAGGGTCTCAAATTTAGAAAACCAACTTATGCTTGCTTAAGGGGAAAGGTGAGTTGTGGTGCTGCATAAAACCAGAGATTGAAATTAGCACAGATACCTTTCCATAAGCAAATATGTAATAGTCAGGACCTACTCCTTGCTCCACGAAATGGACTCAACACCCCATATTCAATGCCTAGGGATATACCTGACTAGTAAGAATCTGAAAACCCATGGATTTATATGTCTCCATAAGAGAATCAAGCATGTGTACAGCGGCATAAACGCAGCAGTGAAAATCCGATAAATCCCATTATCAAAATAAATTACAAAAACAAAACACAATGACAGTGAAATAGAGAGCAATTCTTAAATAATTCATTCAGGGCTTGTGATGCAACGTGGATTTACCACATCTACACCCCGAGCTGAGTGAGACATAAGGCTGGACACTTCGGGCTGATAACATTGGTGACGTTCGGTGAGCAAAGGCAACCCATTGAAGTCATACTGCATGGTACCCATTCCATGGGTCCCAACTCTCCAGCTTGAAGGGATTCTTCCTTCAGGTAAAACATGCATGGGCAACCCAGAATATGGTCCACCGTGTGACCGGGAAACCTTTTTAAATGCATCTCAGTTTTCGTCCCCTCGTACTCGGTTTTACCATTCCAGACGCTTTACTAACACTCTCCCCACTTGGAGAGTCAGTGCCTTTAACCTCCTGTTTGGCACAGTTTGCAATTTCTGCGCAAGATGAACAGGAATAGGGAGAACCAATGAGAGATTAGCTGTAGGTGTCTGCACGAACAAATTTAACGCTCATTTCCCACCAGGAAGAGGAATTAGCCAAAGGCTCAGCATGCCGTGCCGGAACCAGATTAGGGCCTGAAGCAATCCTGCGGTTTTGCGGCCAGCTCACAAGAAAGCGAGTTGAAGAAAGGAGCTCAGGGACACTGTAATTCACAAACCTGCAGAGTTATAAATGACAGCTATCATCCAAAAATATATTGAAGTAAGGCTGCAAAGAGGACTTGAACGCGGGGAAGAATTCCAGGAATACGATTTCAGGAGGTAGACGGGAAGTCCTCTGAAAGTATAGGAGAAGAGGCAGAACCTCGACAATGATGCACTTGGTCAAAAAGGGCATATGCGTTTCTTCCAGGGCCCTTATTAAAGAGGGTAGGAGGCTCCCAGCATGCTTCAGTGGCCAACAGAGGGCCTACGTCGCCAAGGCGACATGAGACATCCAGGCAGGAGTGACCTCACATCAGAGGGCCCACCTCACAGAAGGGTAAGGAACCCAGTCAGGATCAGACTCTCACCAGAGTGCCCACATAAGCAAGGGGCTGGGAACCAGGAAGGAGTGTCCTCACACCCGTGGGGCCACATCATCGAAAGTTGAGGTACCCAGCACATGTGGCCTCAAACCAGAGGACCCACATCACCATGGGTCTCGGAGCGAGGCAGGCAGGATTAACCTCAAAACACATGGCCCATTGTATAAAAAAGGTGAGGAATCCAGCAGTTGGAACATCCCAGCAGGCGGCCCAGAGCACCGAGGCTATGGGATCCAGGCAGTGATGAACTCACAACAGAGGGCACTCATCGTGATACTGTAAGCAACCCAGCCGTTGTAACCTCAGAGCACAATGCCCACATCCCCATGGGGAAGGGAACCAAGCAGGAGTGTCATCGCACCAGTGGGCACACATCAGAAAAGGTGGGGAGCCCAGCAGTTAGGGCCGGACGCCAGAGGGCCCTCATCACTGAGGAGAGGAGGCTCCCAGCAAGCTCCAACTGCTACCAGAAGGCCGACGTCACCAATGCGGGGTGTGCCAGCCAGGCAGGAGTGACCTCAGAGCAGAGGGCCAACCACACAAAAGTGTGAGGAACCCAAAGAGGATCAGACTCTCACCGGAGGGCCCACATCACCAAGGGAATGGAAACCAGGCAGGAGTGTCCTCACATCAGTGGGGCCACATCATCGAAAGGCGAGGGACCCAGCATACGTGGCCTCAAACCAGAGGACACACATCACCAAGGGGCTGTGAGTGAGGCAGGCAGGGGGAATCTCAAAACAGAGGGCCCATAGAAGAAAAAAGGTGAGGAATCCCGCAGTTGTAACCTCCCAGCAGGTGGCCAAGAGCAGCGAGGCTATGGGATCCAGGCCAGAGATAACTCGCAGCAGAGGGCCCTCATCATGAAACTGTGAGCAACCCAGCCATTGGGACCTTAGAGCAGAAGGCCCACATTCCCATGTGCTTGGGAACCTGGCAGAAGTGTACTCGCACCACAGGGCGCACATCAGAGAATTTTGGGAGCCCAGAAGTTAGGGCCTGACACCAGAGGGCCCTCATTACCAAGGGGAGGAGACCCTAAGCAGGCACCAACTCCCAACTGAGGGCCCATGTCGCCAAGGTGACGTGCAACAGCCAGGCAGGAGTGACCTCACAGCTGAGGGCCTACCTCACAGAATGGTGAGGAACCCAGCCAGGATAAGACTCTCACCAGAGGGCCCACATCACCAAGGGGATAGGAACCAGGCAGGAGTGTCCTCACACCAGTGGGGCCACATCATCAAAAGGAGAGGGACCCAGCACACGTGGCCTCAAACCAGAGGATACACATCCCCAAGGGGCTGGGAGTGAGGCAGGCAGGAGCAGTCTCAAAACAGAGGGCCCATAGAAGGAAAAAGGTGAGGAATCCCGCAGTTGGAACCTCCCCGCAGGTGGCCAAGAGCAGCGAGGCTATGGGGTCCATGCCGGAGTGAACTCACACCAGAGGGCCCTCATCATGAAACTGAGCAACGTACCATTGGGACCTCAAAGCAGAAGACCCACATTCCCATGAGGTTGGGATCCTGGCAGGAGTGTACTCGCACCACAGGGCGCACATCAGAAAATTTTGGGAGCCCAGGAGTTAGGGTCTGACGCCAGAGGGCCCTCATTACCGAGGGGAGGAGACTCCCAGCAGGCACCAACTCCCAACTGAGGGCCCACGTCGCCACGTTGACGTGTGCCAGCCAGGCAGGAGTGACCTCACAGCAGAGGGCCTACCTCACAGAAGGGTGAGGAACCCAGCCAGGATAAGACTCTCACCAGAGGGCCCACATCACCAAGGTGATCGGAACAAGGCAGGAGTGTCCTCACACCAGTGTGGCAACATTATAGTAAGGTGAGGAACCCAGCACATGTGGCCTAAACCAGAGGACCCACATCCAAGGTGCTCCGAGTGAGGCAGGCAGGAGTAGCCTAACAACACAGGGCCCACAGAATAAAAAATGTGAGGAATCCAGCAGTTTGAACCTCCCAGCAGGTGGCCCAGAGCATGGAGTCTATGGGATCCAGGCCACAGTGAACTCACAGCAGAGGGCCCACATCATGAAACTGTGAGCAACCCAGCCAGTGGGACCTCAGAGCAGAAGGCCCACATCCCCATGGGGATGGGAACCTCGCAGGAGTGTCCTCGCACAACTTAGCACGTATCAGAAAATGTGGGAACCCAGCAGTTATGGCCTGATGCCAGAGGGCCCTCATCACGGAGGAGAGGAGGCTACCAGCAGGCTCCAAATGCCACCAGAGGGCCGACGTCACCAAGGCAATGGGAGCAAGCCAGGCAGGAGTTACCTCACAGCAGAGGGCCCACCTCACAGAAGTGTGAGGAGCCCAAACAGGATCAGACTCTAACCAGAGCGCCCACATCACCAAGGGGATGGAAACCAGGCAGGAGTGTCCTCACACCAGTGGGGCCACATCAGCGAAAGGTGAGGAACACAGCACATGTGGCCTCAAACAAGGGGACACACATCACGAAAGGGCTGGGAGTGAGGCATGCAGGAGGAGACTCACAACAGAGCGCCCATAGAATAAAAAAGGTGAGGAACCCCGCAGTTGGAAGCTCCAAGCAGGTGGCCCAGAGCACCGAGGCTATGGGATCCATGCCGGAGTGAACTCACAGCAGAGGGCCCACATTCTGACACTGTGAGCAACCCAGCCGTTGGGACCTCAGGGCAGAAAGCCCACATCCCCATGGGGATGGGACCCTGGCTGGAGTGTACTCGCACGACAGGGCGCACATCAGAAAATTTTGGGAGCCCATGAGTTAGGGCCTGACGCCAGAGGGCCCTCATTACCGAGGGGAGGAGACTCCCAGCAGGCACCAACTCCCAACTGAGGGCCCACATCGCCAAGGTGACGTGTGCCAGCCAGGCAGGAGTGACCTCACAGCAGAGGGCCCCCCTCACAGAAGGGTGAGGAACCCAGCCAGGATCAGACTCTCACCACTGGGCCCCCATCACCAAGGGGATGGGAACCAGGCAGGAGTGTCCTCACACCAGTGGGGCCACATCAATAAATGTGAGAAGACCGGTACATGTGGCCTTAAACCAGAGGACCTACATCACAAATGGGCTGGGAGTGAGTCAGGAAGTAGGAGCATGAAAACACAGGACCCAAAGAATAAAAAAGGTAAGGAATCCAGCAGTAGGAACCTCCCAGCAGGCCGCTCAGAGCACAGAGGCTATGGGATCTAGGCCTGGGTGAACTAACACCAGAGAGCCAACATCATGAAACGGTGAACAACACAGGTGTTGGGACCTTAGAGCAGAAGGCCCACATGCCCATGGGTATGGGAACCTCGCAGGAGTGTCCTCGCACCACTTAGCACGTATCAGAAAATGTGGGTACCCAGCAGTTAGGGCCTGAGGCAAGAGGGCCCCCATCACCGAGGGGAGGTTCCCAGCAGGCTCCAACTGCCACAAGAGGGCCGATGTTGCCCAGGTGGAGTGTGCCAGCCAGGCAGGAGTGACCTCACAGCAGAGGGCCCCCCTCACAGAAGGGTGAGGAACCCAGCCAGGATCAGACTCTCACCAGAGGGCCCACATCATCAAGGGGATAGGAACCAGGCAGGAGTGTCCTCACACCAGTGGGGCCACATCATCTAAAGGTGAGGGACCCAGCATACGTGGCCTCAAACCAGAGGACACACATCACCAAGGGGCTGGGAGTGAGGCAGGCAGGAGGAGTCTCAAAACAGAGGGTCCATAGAAGAAAAAAGGTGAGGAATCCCGCAGTTGTAACCTCCCAGCAGGTGGCCAGGAGCAGCGAGGCTATGGGAAACAGGCCGGAGAGAACTCACAGCAGAGGGCCCTCATCATGAAACTGAGCAACCCACGGTTGGGACCTCAGAGCAGAAGGCCCACATTCCCATGCGGTTGGGAACCTGGCAGGAGTGTACTCGAACCACAGGGCGCATATCAGAAAATATTGGGAGCCCAGGAGTTAGGGCCTGACACCAGAGGGCCCTCATTACCGAGGGGAGGAGACACCCAGCAGGCACCAAATCCCACCAGAGAGCCGACGTCGCCAAGGCGGGGTGTGCCAGCCAGGCAGGAGTGACCTCAGAGAAGAGGGCCCACCTCACAGAAGTGTGAGGAACCCAACCAGGATCAGACTCTCACCGGATGGCCCACATCACCAAGGGGATGGGAACCAGGCAGGAGTGTCCTCACACCAGTGGGGCCACATCAGCCAAAGGTGAGGAACCCAGCACATGTGGCCTCAAACCACAGGACACACATCACCCAGGGGCTAGGAGTGAGGCAGGTGTCTGGAGGGGCACATTTAACTCTAATTTCCCACCAGGAAGTGGAATGAACCAAAGTCTCAGAGTGCCGTGCCGGACCCTGATTACGGCCTGAAGCAAACCTGTGGTTCTGTGGCCAGTTTTCAAGGAAACGAGTTAAGAAAGGAAATCACGGGCACTGTATTTCACAAACCTGCAGAGATATAAATGACAGCTATTGGCAAAAATATATTGAAGTAAGTCTGCAAAGAGGACTTGAAAACGAGGCAGAATTGCAGGAATCATATTTCAGGAGGTAGATTGGAATTGCATTTAAAGCATGTGAAAAGCGGCAGATCTTTGACACTGATGCACTTGGACAAAAGTGCGTAAACATTTTTTCCTGAATATATTCAGGAAAAAACGCATATGCCCTTTTTGGCCAACCAAGCACTCCAGCAATGGAAATCCACACTACAATGAAGTCTCATTTCCCATTCGTCAAAAGGGCCATCTGAAAAAAGTGTAAAAACCAGAAACACAGGACAGGCCATGGAGAACAGGGAGCCTTGTTATGCTGATGCGCGGGATGTAAATTGCCAACAGACACTCTGGAGATGTTTATGGTGTATCCTGAAACATCTGAAAAACAAAGCTACAGAGCCTAGGGTACTTCCACTTTTAGCCCTATAGCTTAGGAAAATTAAAATCAACAAGACACAGCCAGCACAAAATTTAGGGCTGCTGTGTTTACAAGAAACTCGAGTCCAGTACAAATTAAATATCCCAGAAAGAAAAAAATGGATAAAGGAGTTGTGCTACTTACGTACAACGGAATATCACTCAGCAATGAAATCAATGTCATCAGGCCTGTAGCAGCAAATTGAGTGGATTTAAATATGATGATTCTAAGAGAAATACGTCACACAGAGAAAGATAAGTATCATAAGATATCACTAATAGAGGGAGGGTAAACTTGGCTACACATAAACTGAAATACAAAACCGAACAGAGTCTCACATTTAGATAAAAACTTATGGTTGCTTAAGGGGAATGTTGAGTTGGGGTGCTGTATAAAACCAGAGATTGAAATTAGCACACATACCGTTCCATAAGCCAAATATGTACTAGACAAGACCTACTCTTTGCTCAACGAAATAGACTCATCCATGGTATATCACCTCACACATGTTAGAATGGGCATCATCAGAAAATCTACAAACAACAAATGCTGGAAAGGGTGTGGAGATAAGGAACCCTCTTCCACTATTGTTGGGAATGTAAATTGATACAGTCACTGTGGAGAACATTATGGAGTTTCTTATAAAACTAAGAATAGAATTACCATATGATACAGCCATTCCACTACTGGGCATATACCCAGACAAAACCATAAATCAAAAACAGACATTCACCGCAATGTTCATTGCATCACTATTTACAATATCCAGGTAATGGAAGCAACCTAAATGCCCACAGACAGACGAATGCATAAAGATGTGGTACATATATAAAATGGAATATTACTAAGCCATAAAAAGGAATGAAATTGGGTCATTTGTAGAGACGTTGATGGATCTAGAGACTGTCATACAGAGTGAAGTAAGTCAGAAAGAGAAAAACAAATCTTGTCTATTAATGCCTATATGTGGAACCTAGACAAATTTTACAGATGAACCGTTTTGCAAGGCAGAAATAGAGCAACAGATGTAGACAACAAACGTATGGACACCAAGGGGGGAAAGCTGTTGGGGGGTGGTGGTGGGAGGAGTTGAGAGATTGGGATTGGCATATATACATTTATATGTATAAAAGAGATAACCAAAAAGAACCTGCTGTATAAAAAATAAAATAAAATTCAAATTAAAAAAATAAAACAGAAAAAATATTCTTCCCTTCACATACATGTATTTATATGAATAAATTATTTCCATGCTTATATCTGTAAATACAAAAAAGAGGAATAAAATCTACCTTGAACCAAAAACGAAAAAACGAAAAAAAAAACAGAACCCACCAGTTACACAGAGGAAAACCGTATCAGGGCACTTGCTCCAGTTGTAAGCAATTCTGAAGTTGGTCAGTGGTGGGGAATCATCTCCCATTCAGCCAGCAGGCCCCACGCAACAAGCGTCCTCATTGCAAAGCTGGGGGACCGTGCCGAGGCATCTGTGAGTAAACGTGGGCTGAGCCCCAGGCCAGCTGCTGCTGAAATGTTCCCACCCTTCCCAGGTAAAACACCTGAATATGTACAAGGACTTGAAAGCCTAGAGGAAGGGCTATGGAGCCACATGAGCGACAGCATGCCAGCCGACTTGGTGCCTGCAGGCCAGCCAGGGTGGTCCTGGCCCTGGGTGCTCTTCTGGAAGCTTTCCATTTCCCTGCCTGAGATACCCCTGCTGTCCCGGCCCCCACTGCTTTCTTCCTCACTCACCTCTGCCCAGGGAGAAATTCCAGCGGCAGGTATGGGTGACACATCCTCTTCTTTAGCAGGTGGCATCTTGGCAACTGCTGCAGAAAGTCCAGCAGAGCCCCACTCACACTGGGCCACCCACAAAGCCGTGGCCTCTCACTCCCTCCCACCAGTCCAGCCCCAAGACTGCTGACAGGGCAGAGAAAACGGCGTCAGGCACAGCTGCAGGGGCTCTTGCTGCCTGGAGCGGTGTTTATATTGATCTGAACCCAGGCACACCTGGGGAGGGCTGGCCGGCACGGTCGGGCTTCCCAGGCCAGCCAATAATCACCCCTCAGGGGCTCACAGTTGCAGAAACTGGAACTTGCTGAATCGGCCAGTTCCAAGGAACAGGTGTGGGCTCCTGAGAGTCAGGATAGACAAGGGGCTGCAGCTCTGGCTTGTTTTCTAATTATATTATCTGGCCCATGAGTGGGAGACAACTTCAAGAAAACCCTCTCCTAATGAGAGGAACCCAGGAGTCAGGGAGAGGAGGGGTGGCTGGTGGGTGGAGACAGAGGCCTGGTGCCCCGGGTGCAGTGGAAGTCTCTGGAAGACCAGGTGGAGGGAGGCCACACAGAGTGATGCCCAGGGTCACAGACCTGTCGGAGCTGCTGTTTGTTAGTTCAAGTCCTGCTCTGAGGTGCTCTGTGTCAGATCTGAGTGACAGGTGAGCTGGGAGTGCTCTGCAATGAGGGCGATATGCAGGGTTCCTGTGTTCCCAGCCCTGCCATGGTACCTGCAAGGGTAGCTCTGTATCCTGGGAGGGGCCTGACCACGAGAGCCCCATGGGCTGCAGGGGAACCTGCCCAGGGAACCCCATATCCTGGGAGGGGCCTGAACACGAGAGCCCCATGGGCTGGGGTGGGGGTGGGGTACCTGCCCAGGTGAGCTCCATATCCTGGGATTGGCCTGACCTCGAGAGCCCCATGGGCTGCTGGAGTCCTGGTAAAGGATGTCAGGACAGTCAGTGAAGCCACCGAGGATATACCTCCAGTAGTTCCTAAATCCTACACCCTGCTGGTCATTCTACCAACCACCAGGACATGGTATTCTGTATTAGTCTTCAATGATGCCTTCTTTTGTATTCTATTAGTCCCAGAGTCACAAGAAATTTTGGCTTGTGAGTGGCAGGACTCAACATACAACTAAAACAATACTTCCGGGCCGTGTTGTCCCAAGGGTTCAAAAATTCCCACACCATCTTTGGGGAAAGCTCAGCTAAAGACCTAAAAGTTCTACCTCTGGAAAGGGAAACACTCCTTCAATATGCAGACGACATTCTGATCGCCAGCCCTACTAAGGAGACCTCTGAACTACGAAGCCAATAAAGGATACAAGTTGTCCAAGAAAAAGCTCAAATATCACAGACTACGGTGACCTGCCTGGGCTTCATTCTCACAGAAGGTCGGAGAAGCCCATCCCAGGAAAGGGAAGAAACAATTTACAGCCTTACCCATTTCTGAAACTAGAAGACAGCTTAGGGGTTCCTGGGGAGGCCAGGGTTTGCTGCTTCTGGATCCCAAACTACAGTCTACTAGCTCGGCCTCTATATGAAACACTGAAAGGAAAAGGTGATGATCCTTTTGAATAGAATGCAGAAGTGGCCTTTCAAGAATGGAAAGAGCAGTCAATTCAGACCCTTGCCCTGGAACTCCCTAATTTAGCTAAACCCTTTGACCTTTACATTCCTGGTGAACGGTGAATCACCATTGGAGTATTAGTGCAAAACCTGGGACCACTTGAAATGGAACAATGCAAGAATGCGATCCAGGTAGGATAAACTTGGGTCACCAAGGGGATTGGCCCACTGCCACATCTGGCCAAGATACTGGCAGTATCTGAAAACCTGGAAATCAGCAGCCCAAAAGGCCACCTCCCTCCCAAGGTAAAAGGACCCCACGTGGTGATCCTAACCACCAAACATGCCCTGAAGTTGCAGGGTTGGCTCCGTGGGCACACTGACCTTGAGTGAGGAGGCCCTCCAACTCCAACCTCCATAGAGATAACCGGGGCAATGGGGCACCATGACGACTCGTGTGAAGGTGTCTGCACGGGCAAATTTAACGCTCATTTCCCACCAGGAAGAGGAATTAACCAAATGCTCAGCACGCCGTGCCGGAACCAGATTAGGGCCTGAATCATTCCTGCGGGTTTGCGACCAGCTCACAAGAAAGCGAGTTGAAGAAAGGAGCTCAGGGGCACTGTATTTCACAAACCTGCAGAGTTATATATGACAGCTATCACCCAAAAATATATTGAAGGAAGGCTGCGAAAAGGACTTGAAAGCGGGGCAGAATTGCAAGAAAACGATTTCAGGGGGTAGACTGGAATTGCATTTAAAGCATAGGAAAAGAGGCAGAACGTCGACAATGATGCACTTGGCCAAAAAGGGCGTATGCGTTTTTTCCTGAATATATTCAGGAAAAAACGCATACGCCCTTTTTGGCCAACCAAGCCAGCATGTTAAAGAAATCTGCACTACAATTAAGTCTCATTCCCCCCCGTTCAAAAGGGCCATTTGAAAAAAGTGTAAAAACCAGAAACACAGGACAGGCCATGGAGAACAGGGAGCCTTGTTATGCTGATGGGCGGGATGTAAATTGCCAACAGCCACTCTGGAGATGTGTATGGTGTTTCCTCAAAAACCTAAAAAACAAAGCAACGGAGCCTACGGCATTACCACTTATTTTCCTATAGCTTAGGGAAATTAAAATCAAAAACACACAGCCACCCCAAAGTTTCTGTTTACGGCTCTGTTTACAAGAATCTCGTCTACGGTACAAGTTAAATATCCCAGAAAGCGAAAAATGGATAAAGAAGTGTGGTACGTACGTACAAAGGAATATCACTCACCAATGAAATCTATATCATCAGGCCCGTCGCGGCATAATGAGTGGATTCAGGTACGATGATTCTAAGTGAAATAAGTCACACAGAAAATGAAACATCATAAGTTATCACTAATACACGGAATGTAAACTTGGCTACACATGAACTGAATTACAAAACAGAACAGGGTCTCAAATTTAGAAAACCACCTTATGTTTGCTTAAGGGGAAAAGTGAGTTGGGGTGCTGCATAAAAGCAGAGATAGAAATTAGCACAGATACCTTTCCATAAGCCAAATATGTAATAGTCAAGACCTACCCCTTGCTCAACGAAATGGACTAAACACCTCATATTCAACACCTAGGAATACACCTGACTAGTAAGAATCTTCAAACCCATGGATTTATATGTCTCCGTAAGACAATCAAGCGTGTGTACAGCTGCATGAACGCAGCAGAGAAAATCCAATAAATCCCATTATCAAAATGAATTACAAAAACAAAACACAATGACAGTGAAATAGAGAGCAATTCTTAAATAATTCATTCAGGGCATGTGATGCAACCTGGATTTACCATATCTACACCCAGAGCTGAGTGAGACATAAGGTTGGACACTTCGGGCTGATAGCATTGGTGAGGTTCGATGAGCAAATGCAGACCCTTTGAAGTCATACTGCATGGTACCCATTCCATGGGTCCCAACTGTCCAGTTTTAAGGGATTCTTCCTTCAGCTAAAACGTGCATGGGAAACCCACAGTATGGTGCACCGTGTGACCAGGAAACGTTTTCAAATGCATCTCATTTTTCGTCCCCTTTTACTCGGGTTCACCATTCCAGACCTTTACTAACACTCTCCCCACTTGGAGAGTCAGTGCCTTTAACCTCCTGTTTGGCACAGTTTGCAATTTCTGCGCAAGATGAACAGGAATAGGGAGAAGCAATGAGAGATTAGCTGTAGGTGTCTGCACTGGAAATTTAACGCTCATTTCCCACCAGGAAGAAGAATTAACCAAAGGCTCAGCATGCCATGCCGGAACCTGATTAAGGCCTGAAGCAATCCTGCGGGTTTGCGGCCAGCTCACAAGAAAGCGAGTTGAAGAAAGGAGCTCAGGGGCACTGTAATTCACAAACCTGCAGAGTTATAAATGACAGCTATCGTCCAAAAATATATTGAAGGAAGGCTGCGAAGAGGACTGGAAAGCGGGGCAGAATTGCAGGAAAACGATTTCAGGGGCAGACTGGAATTGCATTTAAAGCATAGGGAAAGAGACAGAAAGTCGACAATGATGCACTTGGTCTAAAAGGGCGTATGCGTTTTTTCCTGAATATATTCAAGAAAAAACACATATGCCCTTTTTGGCCAAACAAGCAAGCCTGTAAAGAAATCTGCATTCCAATGAAGTCTCACTGCCCCCCTGTCAAAAGGGACATCTGAAAAAAGTGAAAAATCCAGAAAGGCAGGACAGGCCATGGAGAACAGGGAGCCTTGTTATGCTGATGGGCGGGATGTAAATTGCCAACAGCCACTCTGGAGAAGTGTATGGTGTTTCCTCAAACACCTAAAAAACTAAGCAACGGAGCCTACGGCACTTCAACTTATGGTTCTATAGCTTAGGGAAATTAAAATCAAAAAGACACAGCCACCCATAAATTTTGGATGGCTCTGCTTACAAGAACCTCATTTACGGTACAAGTGAAATATCCCAGAAAGCAAAAATGGATAAAGAAGTTGTTGTACGTACGTACAATGGAATATCACTCAGCAATGAAATCTATGTCATGAGGCCCGTCGCAGCATAATGAGTGGATTCAGGTACGATCATTCTAAGTTAACTAAGTCACACAGAAAAAGAAACACCATAAGATATCTCAAATACACGGAATGCAAACATGGCTGCACATGAACTCAATTACAAAACAGAAAAGGGTCTCAAATTTAGAAAACCAACTTATGCTTGCTTAAGGGGAAAGGTGAGTTGTGGTGCTGCATAAAACCAGAGATTGAAATTAGCACAGATACCTTTCCATAAGCAAATATGTAATAGTCAGGACCTACTCCTTGCTCCACGAAATGGACTCAACACCCCATATTCAATGCCTAGGGATATACCTGACTAGTAAGAATCTGAAAACCCATGGATTTATATGTCTCCATAAGAGAATCAAGCATGTGTACAGCGGCATAAACGCAGCAGTGAAAATCCGATAAATCCCATTATCAAAATAAATTACAAAAACAAAACACAATGACAGTGAAATAGAGAGCAATTCTTAAATAATTCATTCAGGGCTTGTGATGCAACGTGGATTTACCACATCTACACCCCGAGCTGAGTGAGACATAAGGCTGGACACTTCGGGCTGATAACATTGGTGACGTTCGGTGAGCAAAGGCAACCCATTGAAGTCATACTGCATGGTACCCATTCCATGGGTCCCAACTCTCCAGCTTGAAGGGATTCTTCCTTCAGGTAAAACATGCATGGGCAACCCAGAATATGGTCCACCGTGTGACCGGGAAACCTTTTTAAATGCATCTCAGTTTTCGTCCCCTCGTACTCGGTTTTACCATTCCAGACGCTTTACTAACACTCTCCCCACTTGGAGAGTCAGTGCCTTTAACCTCCTGTTTGGCACAGTTTGCAATTTCTGCGCAAGATGAACAGGAATAGGGAGAACCAATGAGAGATTAGCTGTAGGTGTCTGCACGAACAAATTTAACGCTCATTTCCCACCAGGAAGAGGAATTAGCCAAAGGCTCAGCATGCCGTGCCGGAACCAGATTAGGGCCTGAAGCAATCCTGCGGTTTTGCGGCCAGCTCACAAGAAAGCGAGTTGAAGAAAGGAGCTCAGGGACACTGTAATTCACAAACCTGCAGAGTTATAAATGACAGCTATCATCCAAAAATATATTGAAGTAAGGCTGCAAAGAGGACTTGAACGCGGGGAAGAATTCCAGGAATACGATTTCAGGAGGTAGACGGGAAGTCCTCTGAAAGTATAGGAGAAGAGGCAGAACCTCGACAATGATGCACTTGGTCAAAAAGGGCATATGCGTTTCTTCCAGGGCCCTTATTAAAGAGGGTAGGAGGCTCCCAGCATGCTTCAGTGGCCAACAGAGGGCCTACGTCGCCAAGGCGACATGAGACATCCAGGCAGGAGTGACCTCACATCAGAGGGCCCACCTCACAGAAGGGTAAGGAACCCAGTCAGGATCAGACTCTCACCAGAGTGCCCACATAAGCAAGGGGCTGGGAACCAGGAAGGAGTGTCCTCACACCCGTGGGGCCACATCATCGAAAGTTGAGGTACCCAGCACATGTGGCCTCAAACCAGAGGACCCACATCACCATGGGTCTCGGAGCGAGGCAGGCAGGATTAACCTCAAAACACATGGCCCATTGTATAAAAAAGGTGAGGAATCCAGCAGTTGGAACATCCCAGCAGGCGGCCCAGAGCACCGAGGCTATGGGATCCAGGCAGTGATGAACTCACAACAGAGGGCACTCATCGTGATACTGTAAGCAACCCAGCCGTTGTAACCTCAGAGCACAATGCCCACATCCCCATGGGGAAGGGAACCAAGCAGGAGTGTCATCGCACCAGTGGGCACACATCAGAAAAGGTGGGGAGCCCAGCAGTTAGGGCCGGACGCCAGAGGGCCCTCATCACTGAGGAGAGGAGGCTCCCAGCAAGCTCCAACTGCTACCAGAAGGCCGACGTCACCAATGCGGGGTGTGCCAGCCAGGCAGGAGTGACCTCAGAGCAGAGGGCCAACCACACAAAAGTGTGAGGAACCCAAAGAGGATCAGACTCTCACCGGAGGGCCCACATCACCAAGGGAATGGAAACCAGGCAGGAGTGTCCTCACATCAGTGGGGCCACATCATCGAAAGGCGAGGGACCCAGCATACGTGGCCTCAAACCAGAGGACACACATCACCAAGGGGCTGTGAGTGAGGCAGGCAGGGGGAATCTCAAAACAGAGGGCCCATAGAAGAAAAAAGGTGAGGAATCCCGCAGTTGTAACCTCCCAGCAGGTGGCCAAGAGCAGCGAGGCTATGGGATCCAGGCCAGAGATAACTCGCAGCAGAGGGCCCTCATCATGAAACTGTGAGCAACCCAGCCATTGGGACCTTAGAGCAGAAGGCCCACATTCCCATGTGCTTGGGAACCTGGCAGAAGTGTACTCGCACCACAGGGCGCACATCAGAGAATTTTGGGAGCCCAGAAGTTAGGGCCTGACACCAGAGGGCCCTCATTACCAAGGGGAGGAGACCCTAAGCAGGCACCAACTCCCAACTGAGGGCCCATGTCGCCAAGGTGACGTGCAACAGCCAGGCAGGAGTGACCTCACAGCTGAGGGCCTACCTCACAGAATGGTGAGGAACCCAGCCAGGATAAGACTCTCACCAGAGGGCCCACATCACCAAGGGGATAGGAACCAGGCAGGAGTGTCCTCACACCAGTGGGGCCACATCATCAAAAGGAGAGGGACCCAGCACACGTGGCCTCAAACCAGAGGATACACATCCCCAAGGGGCTGGGAGTGAGGCAGGCAGGAGCAGTCTCAAAACAGAGGGCCCATAGAAGGAAAAAGGTGAGGAATCCCGCA
Organism: Delphinapterus leucas; assembly: GCF_059928025.1. Lineage (NCBI taxonomy): Eukaryota > Metazoa > Chordata > Mammalia > Artiodactyla > Monodontidae > Delphinapterus > Delphinapterus leucas. Next base: position 5,968,603 of record NW_028322237.1, read on the forward strand.
GTTGGAACCTCCCCGCAGGTGGCCAAGAGCAGCGAGGCTATGGGGTCCATGCCGGAGTGAACTCACACCAGAGGGCCCTCATCATGAAACTGAGCAACGTACCATTGGGACCTCAAAGCAGAAGACCCACATTCCCATGAGGTTGGGATCCTGGCAGGAGTGTACTCGCACCACAGGGCGCACATCAGAAAATTTTGGGAGCCCAGGAGTTAGGGTCTGACGCCAGAGGGCCCTCATTACCGAGGGGAGGAGACTCCCAGCAGGCACCAACTCCCAACTGAGGGCCCACGTCGCCACGTTGACGTGTGCCAGCCAGGCAGGAGTGACCTCACAGCAGAGGGCCTACCTCACAGAAGGGTGAGGAACCCAGCCAGGATAAGACTCTCACCAGAGGGCCCACATCACCAAGGTGATCGGAACAAGGCAGGAGTGTCCTCACACCAGTGTGGCAACATTATAGTAAGGTGAGGAACCCAGCACATGTGGCCTAAACCAGAGGACCCACATCCAAGGTGCTCCGAGTGAGGCAGGCAGGAGTAGCCTAACAACACAGGGCCCACAGAATAAAAAATGTGAGGAATCCAGCAGTTTGAACCTCCCAGCAGGTGGCCCAGAGCATGGAGTCTATGGGATCCAGGCCACAGTGAACTCACAGCAGAGGGCCCACATCATGAAACTGTGAGCAACCCAGCCAGTGGGACCTCAGAGCAGAAGGCCCACATCCCCATGGGGATGGGAACCTCGCAGGAGTGTCCTCGCACAACTTAGCACGTATCAGAAAATGTGGGAACCCAGCAGTTATGGCCTGATGCCAGAGGGCCCTCATCACGGAGGAGAGGAGGCTACCAGCAGGCTCCAAATGCCACCAGAGGGCCGACGTCACCAAGGCAATGGGAGCAAGCCAGGCAGGAGTTACCTCACAGCAGAGGGCCCACCTCACAGAAGTGTGAGGAGCCCAAACAGGATCAGACTCTAACCAGAGCGCCCACATCACCAAGGGGATGGAAACCAGGCAGGAGTGTCCTCACACCAGTGGGGCCACATCAGCGAAAGGTGAGGAACACAGCACATGTGGCCTCAAACAAGGGGACACACATCACGAAAGGGCTGGGAGTGAGGCATGCAGGAGGAGACTCACAACAGAGCGCCCATAGAATAAAAAAGGTGAGGAACCCCGCAGTTGGAAGCTCCAAGCAGGTGGCCCAGAGCACCGAGGCTATGGGATCCATGCCGGAGTGAACTCACAGCAGAGGGCCCACATTCTGACACTGTGAGCAACCCAGCCGTTGGGACCTCAGGGCAGAAAGCCCACATCCCCATGGGGATGGGACCCTGGCTGGAGTGTACTCGCACGACAGGGCGCACATCAGAAAATTTTGGGAGCCCATGAGTTAGGGCCTGACGCCAGAGGGCCCTCATTACCGAGGGGAGGAGACTCCCAGCAGGCACCAACTCCCAACTGAGGGCCCACATCGCCAAGGTGACGTGTGCCAGCCAGGCAGGAGTGACCTCACAGCAGAGGGCCCCCCTCACAGAAGGGTGAGGAACCCAGCCAGGATCAGACTCTCACCACTGGGCCCCCATCACCAAGGGGATGGGAACCAGGCAGGAGTGTCCTCACACCAGTGGGGCCACATCAATAAATGTGAGAAGACCGGTACATGTGGCCTTAAACCAGAGGACCTACATCACAAATGGGCTGGGAGTGAGTCAGGAAGTAGGAGCATGAAAACACAGGACCCAAAGAATAAAAAAGGTAAGGAATCCAGCAGTAGGAACCTCCCAGCAGGCCGCTCAGAGCACAGAGGCTATGGGATCTAGGCCTGGGTGAACTAACACCAGAGAGCCAACATCATGAAACGGTGAACAACACAGGTGTTGGGACCTTAGAGCAGAAGGCCCACATGCCCATGGGTATGGGAACCTCGCAGGAGTGTCCTCGCACCACTTAGCACGTATCAGAAAATGTGGGTACCCAGCAGTTAGGGCCTGAGGCAAGAGGGCCCCCATCACCGAGGGGAGGTTCCCAGCAGGCTCCAACTGCCACAAGAGGGCCGATGTTGCCCAGGTGGAGTGTGCCAGCCAGGCAGGAGTGACCTCACAGCAGAGGGCCCCCCTCACAGAAGGGTGAGGAACCCAGCCAGGATCAGACTCTCACCAGAGGGCCCACATCATCAAGGGGATAGGAACCAGGCAGGAGTGTCCTCACACCAGTGGGGCCACATCATCTAAAGGTGAGGGACCCAGCATACGTGGCCTCAAACCAGAGGACACACATCACCAAGGGGCTGGGAGTGAGGCAGGCAGGAGGAGTCTCAAAACAGAGGGTCCATAGAAGAAAAAAGGTGAGGAATCCCGCAGTTGTAACCTCCCAGCAGGTGGCCAGGAGCAGCGAGGCTATGGGAAACAGGCCGGAGAGAACTCACAGCAGAGGGCCCTCATCATGAAACTGAGCAACCCACGGTTGGGACCTCAGAGCAGAAGGCCCACATTCCCATGCGGTTGGGAACCTGGCAGGAGTGTACTCGAACCACAGGGCGCATATCAGAAAATATTGGGAGCCCAGGAGTTAGGGCCTGACACCAGAGGGCCCTCATTACCGAGGGGAGGAGACACCCAGCAGGCACCAAATCCCACCAGAGAGCCGACGTCGCCAAGGCGGGGTGTGCCAGCCAGGCAGGAGTGACCTCAGAGAAGAGGGCCCACCTCACAGAAGTGTGAGGAACCCAACCAGGATCAGACTCTCACCGGATGGCCCACATCACCAAGGGGATGGGAACCAGGCAGGAGTGTCCTCACACCAGTGGGGCCACATCAGCCAAAGGTGAGGAACCCAGCACATGTGGCCTCAAACCACAGGACACACATCACCCAGGGGCTAGGAGTGAGGCAGGTGTCTGGAGGGGCACATTTAACTCTAATTTCCCACCAGGAAGTGGAATGAACCAAAGTCTCAGAGTGCCGTGCCGGACCCTGATTACGGCCTGAAGCAAACCTGTGGTTCTGTGGCCAGTTTTCAAGGAAACGAGTTAAGAAAGGAAATCACGGGCACTGTATTTCACAAACCTGCAGAGATATAAATGACAGCTATTGGCAAAAATATATTGAAGTAAGTCTGCAAAGAGGACTTGAAAACGAGGCAGAATTGCAGGAATCATATTTCAGGAGGTAGATTGGAATTGCATTTAAAGCATGTGAAAAGCGGCAGATCTTTGACACTGATGCACTTGGACAAAAGTGCGTAAACATTTTTTCCTGAATATATTCAGGAAAAAACGCATATGCCCTTTTTGGCCAACCAAGCACTCCAGCAATGGAAATCCACACTACAATGAAGTCTCATTTCCCATTCGTCAAAAGGGCCATCTGAAAAAAGTGTAAAAACCAGAAACACAGGACAGGCCATGGAGAACAGGGAGCCTTGTTATGCTGATGCGCGGGATGTAAATTGCCAACAGACACTCTGGAGATGTTTATGGTGTATCCTGAAACATCTGAAAAACAAAGCTACAGAGCCTAGGGTACTTCCACTTTTAGCCCTATAGCTTAGGAAAATTAAAATCAACAAGACACAGCCAGCACAAAATTTAGGGCTGCTGTGTTTACAAGAAACTCGAGTCCAGTACAAATTAAATATCCCAGAAAGAAAAAAATGGATAAAGGAGTTGTGCTACTTACGTACAACGGAATATCACTCAGCAATGAAATCAATGTCATCAGGCCTGTAGCAGCAAATTGAGTGGATTTAAATATGATGATTCTAAGAGAAATACGTCACACAGAGAAAGATAAGTATCATAAGATATCACTAATAGAGGGAGGGTAAACTTGGCTACACATAAACTGAAATACAAAACCGAACAGAGTCTCACATTTAGATAAAAACTTATGGTTGCTTAAGGGGAATGTTGAGTTGGGGTGCTGTATAAAACCAGAGATTGAAATTAGCACACATACCGTTCCATAAGCCAAATATGTACTAGACAAGACCTACTCTTTGCTCAACGAAATAGACTCATCCATGGTATATCACCTCACACATGTTAGAATGGGCATCATCAGAAAATCTACAAACAACAAATGCTGGAAAGGGTGTGGAGATAAGGAACCCTCTTCCACTATTGTTGGGAATGTAAATTGATACAGTCACTGTGGAGAACATTATGGAGTTTCTTATAAAACTAAGAATAGAATTACCATATGATACAGCCATTCCACTACTGGGCATATACCCAGACAAAACCATAAATCAAAAACAGACATTCACCGCAATGTTCATTGCATCACTATTTACAATATCCAGGTAATGGAAGCAACCTAAATGCCCACAGACAGACGAATGCATAAAGATGTGGTACATATATAAAATGGAATATTACTAAGCCATAAAAAGGAATGAAATTGGGTCATTTGTAGAGACGTTGATGGATCTAGAGACTGTCATACAGAGTGAAGTAAGTCAGAAAGAGAAAAACAAATCTTGTCTATTAATGCCTATATGTGGAACCTAGACAAATTTTACAGATGAACCGTTTTGCAAGGCAGAAATAGAGCAACAGATGTAGACAACAAACGTATGGACACCAAGGGGGGAAAGCTGTTGGGGGGTGGTGGTGGGAGGAGTTGAGAGATTGGGATTGGCATATATACATTTATATGTATAAAAGAGATAACCAAAAAGAACCTGCTGTATAAAAAATAAAATAAAATTCAAATTAAAAAAATAAAACAGAAAAAATATTCTTCCCTTCACATACATGTATTTATATGAATAAATTATTTCCATGCTTATATCTGTAAATACAAAAAAGAGGAATAAAATCTACCTTGAACCAAAAACGAAAAAACGAAAAAAAAACAGAACCCACCAGTTACACAGAGGAAAACCGTATCAGGGCACTTGCTCCAGTTGTAAGCAATTCTGAAGTTGGTCAGTGGTGGGGAATCATCTCCCATTCAGCCAGCAGGCCCCACGCAACAAGCGTCCTCATTGCAAAGCTGGGGGACCGTGCCGAGGCATCTGTGAGTAAACGTGGGCTGAGCCCCAGGCCAGCTGCTGCTGAAATGTTCCCACCCTTCCCAGGTAAAACACCTGAATATGTACAAGGACTTGAAAGCCTAGAGGAAGGGCTATGGAGCCACATGAGCGACAGCATGCCAGCCGACTTGGTGCCTGCAGGCCAGCCAGGGTGGTCCTGGCCCTGGGTGCTCTTCTGGAAGCTTTCCATTTCCCTGCCTGAGATACCCCTGCTGTCCCGGCCCCCACTGCTTTCTTCCTCACTCACCTCTGCCCAGGGAGAAATTCCAGCGGCAGGTATGGGTGACACATCCTCTTCTTTAGCAGGTGGCATCTTGGCAACTGCTGCAGAAAGTCCAGCAGAGCCCCACTCACACTGGGCCACCCACAAAGCCGTGGCCTCTCACTCCCTCCCACCAGTCCAGCCCCAAGACTGCTGACAGGGCAGAGAAAATGGCGTCAGGCACAGCTGCAGGGGCTCTTGCTGCCTGGAGCGGTGTTTATATTGATCTGAACCCAGGCACACCTGGGGAGGGCTGGCCGGCACGGTCGGGCTTCCCAGGCCAGCCAATAATCACCCCTCAGGGGCTCACAGTTGCAGAAACTGGAACTTGCTGAATCGGCCAGTTCCAAGGAACAGGTGTGGGCTCCTGAGAGTCAGGATAGACAAGGGGCTGCAGCTCTGGCTTGTTTTCTAATTATATTATCTGGCCCATGAGTGGGAGACAACTTCAAGAAAACCCTCTCCTAATGAGAGGAACCCAGGAGTCAGGGAGAGGAGGGGTGGCTGGTGGGTGGAGACAGAGGCCTGGTGCCCCGGGTGCAGTGGAAGTCTCTGGAAGACCAGGTGGAGGGAGGCCACACAGAGTGATGCCCAGGGTCACAGACCTGTCGGAGCTGCTGTTTGTTAGTTCAAGTCCTGCTCTGAGGTGCTCTGTGTCAGATCTGAGTGACAGGTGAGCTGGGAGTGCTCTGCAATGAGGGCGACATGCACGGTTCCCGTGTTCCCAGCCCTGCCATGGTACCTGCAAGGGTAGCTCTGTATCCTGGGAGGGGCCTGACCACGAGAGCCCCATGGGCTGCAGGGGGACCTGCCCAGGGAACACCATATCCTGGGAGGGTCCTGAACATGAGAGCCCCGTGGGCTGGGGTGGGGTACCTGCCCAGGTGAGCTCCATATCCTGGGATTGGCCTGACCTCGAGAGCCCCATGGGCTGCTGGAGTCCTGGTAAAGGATGTCAGGACAGTCAGTTAAGCCACCGAGGATATACCTCCAGTAGTTCCTAAACCCTACACCCTGCTGGTCATTCTACCAACCACCAGGACATGGTAATCTGTATTAGTCTTCAATGATGCCTTCTTTTGTATTCTATTAGTCCCAGAGTCACAAGAAATTTTGGCTTGTGAGTGGCAGGACTCAACATACAACTAAAACAATACTTCCGGGCCGTGTTGCCCCAAGGGTTCAAAAATTCCCACACCATCTTTGGGGAAAGCTCAGCTAAAGACCTAAAAGTTCTACCTCTGGAAAAGGAAACACTCCTTCAATATGCAGACGACATTCTGATCGCCAGCCCTACTAAGGAGACCTCTGAACTACGAAGCCAATAAAGGATACAAGTTGTCCAAGAAAAAGCTCAAATATCACAGACTACGGTGACCTGCCTGGGCTTCATTCTCACAGAAGGTCGGAGAAGCCCATCCCAGGAAAGGGAAGAAACAATTTACAGCCTTACCGATTTCTGAAACTAGAAGACAGCTTAGGGGTTCCTGGGGAGGCCAGGGTTTGCTGCTTCTGGATCCCTAACTACAGTCTACTAGCTCGGCCTCTATATGAAACACTGAAAGGAAAAGGTGATGATCCTTTTGAATAGAATGCAGAAGTGGCCTTTCAAGAATGGAAAGAGCAGTCAATTCAGACCCTTGCACAGGAACTCCCTAATTTAGCTAAACCCTTTGACCTTTACATTCCTGGTGAATGATGAATCGCCATTGGAGTATTAGTGCAAAACCTGGGACCACTTGAAATGGAACAATGCAAGAATGCGATCCAGGTAGGATAAACTACGGTCACCAAGGGGCTTGGCCCACCGCCACATCTGGCCAAGATACTGGCAGTATCCGAAAACCTGGAAATCAGCAGCCCAAAAGGCCACCTCCCTCCTAAGGTAAAAGGACCCCACGTGGTGATCCTAACCACCAAACATGCCCTGAAGTTGCAGGGTTAGCTTCGTGGGCACACTGACCTTGAGTGAGGAGGCCCTCCAACTCCAACCTCCATAGAGATAACCGGGGCAAAGGGGCACCATGACGACTCGTGTGAAGGTGTCTGCACGGGCAAATTTAACGCTCATTTCCCACCAGGAAGAGGAATTAACCAAAGGCTCAGCATGCCGTGCCGGAACCAGATTAGGGCCTGAAGCATTCCTGCGGGTTTGCGGCCAGCTCACAAGAAAGCGAGTTGAAGAAAGGAGCTCAGGGACACTGTAATTCACAAACCTGCAGAGTTATAAATGACAGCTATCACCCAAAAATATATTGAAGGAAGGCTGCGAAGAGGACTTGAAAGTGGGGCAGAATTTCAGGAAAACGATTTCAGGGGGTAGACTGGAATTGCATTTAAAGCATAGGAAAACAGGCAGAACGACGACAATGATGCACTTGGCCAAAAAGGGCGTATGCGTTTTTTCCTGAATATATTCAGGAAAAAACGCATACGCCCTTTTTGGACAACCAAGCAAGCGTGTAAAGGAAATCTGCACTACAATGAAGTCTCACTGCCCCCCGGTCAAAAGGGCCATCTGAAAAAAGTGTAAAATCCAGAAAGGCAGCACAGACCATGGAGAAGAGGGAGCCTTGTCATGCTGATGGGCGGGATGTAAATTGCCAACAACCACTCCGGAGAAGTGTATGGTGTTTCCAGAAACACGTAGAAAACAAAGCAACACAGCCTATGGCACTTCCACTTATCTTCCTTTAACTTAGGGAAATTAAAATCAAAAACACACAGCCACCCCAAATTTTCGGACGGCTCTGTTTACAAGAACCTCGTCTACGGTACAAGTTAAATATCCAAGAAAGCGAAAAATGGATAAAGAAATTGTGGTACGTACGTACAATGGAATATCACTCACCAATGAAATCTATGTCATCAGGCCCATTGCGGCATAATGAGTGGATTCAGGTACGATGATTCTAAGTGAAATAAGTCACACAGAAAATGAAACATCATAAAATATCACTAATACAAGGAATGTAAACTTGGTTACACATGAACTGAATTACAAAACAGAACGGGGTCTCAAATTTAGAAAACCAACTTATGCTTGCTTAAGGGGAAAGGTGAGTTGGGGTGCTGTATAAAACCAGAGGTAGAAATTAGCACAGATACCTTTCCATAAGCTAAATATATAATACTCAAGACCTACCCTTTGCTCAACGAAATGGACTAAACACCCCATATTCAAAGCCTAGGAATACACCTGACTGATCAGAATCTTCAAACCCATGGATTTATATGTCTCCATAAGAGAATCAAGCGTGTGTACAGCTGCAAGAATGCAGCAGAGAAAATCCGATAAATCCCATTATCAAAATGAATTACAGAAACAAAACACAATGACAGTGAAATAGAGAGCAATTTTTAAATAATTCATTCAGGGCTTGTGATGCAACCTGGATTTACCACATCTACACCCAGAGCTGAGTGAGACATAAGGTTGGACACTTCGGGCTGATAGCATTGGTGAGGTTCGATGAGCAAGTGCAGACCCTTTGAAGTCATACTGCATGGTACCCATTCCATGGGTCCCAGCTCTCCAGGTTTGAGGGATTCTTCCTTCAGCTAAAGCATGCATGGAAAACCCAAGTATGGTGCACCATGTGACCGGGAAACGTTTTCAAATGCATCTCAGTTTTCGTCCCCTTTTACTCGGGTTCACCATTCCAGACCCTTTACTAACACTCTCCCCACTTGGAGACTCAGTGCCTTTAACCTCCTGTTTGGCACAGTTTGCAATATCTGCGCAAGATGAACAGGAATAGGGGGAATCAATGAGAGACTAGCTGGAGGTGTCTGCACAGGCAAATTTAACGCTCATTTCCCACCAGGAAGAGGAATTGACCAAAGGCTCAGCATGCCGTGCCGGAACCAGATTAGGGCCTGAAGCAATCATGTGTGTTTGCGGCCAGCTCACAAGAAAGCGAGTTGAAGAAAGGAGCTCAGGGGCACTGTAATTCACAAACCTGCAGAGTTATAAATGACAGCTATCGTCCAAAAATATATTGAAGGAAGGCTGCGAAGAGGACTTGTAAGTGGGCAGAATTGCAAGAAAACGATTTCAGGGGGTAGACTGGAATTGCATTTAAAGCATAGGAAAAGAGGCAGAACGTCGACAATGATGCACTTGGCCAAAAAGGGCGTATGCGTTTTTTCCTGAATATATTCAGGAAAAACCGCATACGCCCTTTTTGGCCAACCATGCAAGCATGTTAAAGAATTATGCACTACAATGAAGTCTCACAGCCCCCTGGTCAAAAGGGCCATCTAAAAAAAGTGTAAAATCCAGAAAGACAGCACAGGCCATGGAGAACAGGGAGCCTTGTTATGCTGATGGGCGGGATGTAAATTGCCAACAGCCACCCTGGAGAAGTGTATGGTGTTTCCTGAAACACCTAAAAAACAAAGCAACGGAGCCTACGGCACTTCCAGTTATGGTCCTATAGCTTAGGGAAATTAAAATCAAAAACACACAGCCACCCCAAATTTTCGGACGGCTCTGTTTACAAGAACCTCATCTACGGTACAAGTTAAATATCCCAGAATGTGAAAAATGGATAAAGAAGTTGTGGTTCGTACGTACAATGGAATATCACTCAGCAATGAAATCTATGTCATCAGGCCCATCACGGCATAATGAGTGGATTCAGCTACAGTGATTCTAAGTGAAATAAGTCACACAGAAAATGAAACATCATAAGATATCACTAATACACGGAATGTAAACTTGGCTACACATGAACTGAATTACAAAACAGAACAGGGACTCAAATTTAGAAAACCAACTTATGCTTGCTTAAGGGCAAAGGTGAGTTGGGGTGCTGCATAAAACCAGAGATTGAAAATAGCACAGATACCTTTCCATAAGCCAAATATGTAATAGTCAAGACCTACTCCTTGTTCAACGACATGGACTCAACACCACATATTCAACGCCTAGGAATATACCTGACTAGTAAGAATCTTAAAACCCGTGGATTTATATTTCTCTGTAGGAGAATCAAGCGTTTGTACAGCGGCATGAACGCAGCAGTGAAAATCCGATAAATCCCATTATCAAACTAAATTACAAAAACAAAACACAATGACAGTGAAAGAGACAGCAATTCTTAAATAATTGATTCAGGGCTTGTGATGAAACCTGGATTTACCACATCTACACCCAGAGCTGGGTGAGGCATAAGGCTGGACACTTCGAACTGATAGCATTGGTGAGGTTCGGTGAGCAAATTCAGACCCTTTTTAGTCATACTGCATGGTACCCATTCCATGGGTCAATAATCTCCAGGTTTAAGGAATTCTTCCTTCAGCTAAAACATGCATGGGAAACCCAGAGTATTGTCCACTGTGAGACTGGGAAACCATTTTAAATGGCTCTCAGGTTTCGTTCCCTGGTACTCGGGTTCACCATTCCAGATGCTTTACTAACCCTCTACCCACTTGGAGAGTCAGTGCCTTTAACCTCCTGTTTGGCACAGTTTGCAATTTCTGCACAAGATGAACAGGAATAGGGAGAACCAATGAGAGACTAGCTGTAGGTGTCTCCACGGGCAAATTGAATGCTCATTTCTCACCAGAAAGAGGAATTTACCAAAGGCTCAGCGTGCCGTGCCGAAACCAGATTACGGCCTGAAGCAATCCTGCGGTTTTGCGGCCAGCTCACAAGAAATCGTGTTGAAGAAAGGAGCTCAGGGACACTGTATTTAACAAACCTGCAGAGTTATTAATGACAGGTATCATACAAAAATATATTGAAGTAAGGCTGCGAGGAGGACTTGAAAGCGGGGCAGTATTCCTGGAATATGATTTCAGGACGTAGACGGGAAGTGCTCTGAAAGCATAGGAGAAGAGGCAGATCCTGGACAATGATGCACTTGGTCAAAATGTGCATATGCGTTTTTTCCAGGGCCCTCATTAAAGAGGGTAGGAGGCTCCCAGAATGCTTTAGTGGCCAACAGAGGGCCCACATCATCAAGGCGACGTGAGCCAGCCAGGCAGGAGTGACCTCACATCAGAGGGCCCACCTCACAGAAGGGTAAGGAACCCAGCGAGGATCAGACTCTCACCAGAGTGCCCACATCAGCAAGGGGCTGTGAACCAGGCAGGAGTGTCATCACACCCGTGGGGCCATATCATCAAAAGTTGAGGTAACAAGAAAATGTGGCCTCAAACCAGAGGACCCACATCACCATGGGTCTTGGAGCGAGGCAGGTAGGATTAACCTCACAACACATGGCCCATTGTATAAAAAAGGTGAGGAATCCAGCAGTTGGAGCATCCGAGCAGGCGGCCCAGAGCACCGAGGCTATGGGATCCAGGCAGTGATGAACTCACAACAGAGGGCCCTCATCATGAAACTGTGAGCAAACCAGTCGTTGTGACCTCAGAGCACAAGGCCCACATCCCCATGGGGAAGGGAACCAAGTAGGAGTGTCATCGCACCAGTGGGCACACATCAGAAAATGTGGGGAGCCCAGCAGTTAGGGCCTGACACCAGAGGGCTCTCATCACCGAGGAGAGGAGGCTCCCAGCAGGCTCCAACTGCTACCAGTGGGCCACCGTCGCCAATGCGGGGTGTGCCAGCCAGGCAAGAGTGACCTCAGAGCAGAGGGCCCACCTCACAAAAGTGTGAGGAACCCAAGGAGGATCAGACTCTCACCAGAGGGCCCACATCACCAAGAGAATGGGAACCAGGCTGGAGTGTCCACACACCAGTGGGACCTCATCAACGAAATGTGAGTGACCCAGCACACGTGGCCTCAAACCAGAGGACACACATCACCAAGGGGCTGGGAGTGAGGCAGGCAGGAGGAGTCTCCAAACAGAGGGCCCATAGAAGAAAAAAGGTGAGGAATCCCGCAGTTGGAACCTCCCAGCAGGCGGCCAGGAGCAGCGAGGCTATGGGATCCAGACCTGACTGAACTCAAAACAGAGGGCCCTCATCATGAAACTGTGAGCAACCCAGGCTTTGGGACCTCAGAGCAGAAGGCCCACATTCCTATGTGGTTGGGTACATGGCATAAGTGTACTCGCACCTCAGGGCACACATCAGAGAATTTTGGGAGCCCAGAAGTTAGGGTCTGACGCCAGAGGGCCCTCATTACCAAGGGGAGGAGACTCCAAGCAGGCACCAACTCCCAACTGAGGGCCCATGTCGACAAGGTGACGTGTGACAGCCAGGCAGGAGTGACCTCACAGCAGAGGGCCTAGCTCACAGAAGGGTGAGGAACCCAGCCAGGATAAGACTCTCACCAGAGGGCCCACATCACCAAGGGGATCAGAACCAGGCAGGACTGTCTTCACACCAGGGTGACCACATCATAGAAAGGTGAGGAAACCAGCACATGAGGCCTAAACCAGAGGACCCACATCTCCAAGGGGCTCGGATTGAGGCAGGCATGAGTAGCCTCACAACACAGGGCCAATAGAATAAAAAAGGTGAGGAATCCTGCAGTGGGAACCTCCCAGCAGGCGGCCCAGAGCACCGAGTCTATGTGATCCAGGCTGCAGTGAACTCACAGCAGAGGGCCCACATCATGAAACTGTGAGCAACCCAGCCATTGGGACCTCAGAGCAGAAGGCCCACATCCCCATGGGGATGGGAACCTCGCAGGAGTGTCCTCGCACCACTTAGCACGTATCACAAAATGTGGGTACCCAGCAGTTAGGGCCTGACGCAAGAGGGCCCTCATCACCGAGGGGAGGAGGCTCCCAGCATGCTCCAACTGCCACAAGAGGGCCAATGTTGCCCAGGCGGGGTGTGCCAGCCAGGCAGGAGTGACCTCACAACAGAGGGCCCACCTCACAGAAGGGTGAGGAACCCAGCCAGGATCAGACTCTCACCAGAGAGCCCACATCTTCAAGGGGATAGGAACCAGGCAAGAGTGTCCTCACACCAGTGGGGCCACATCATCGAAAGGTGAGGGACCCAGCACACGTGGCCTCAAACCAGAGGACACACATCACCAAGGGACTGGGAGTGAGGCAGGCAGGAGGAGTCTCAAAACAGAGGGCCCATAGAAGAAAAAAGGTGAGGAATCCCGCAGTTGTAACCTCCCCGCAGGTGGCCAGGAGCAGCGAGGCTATGGGATCCAGGCCGGAGTGAACTCACACCAGAGGGCCCTCATCATGAAACTGAGCAACCAACCGTTGGGACCTCAGAGCAGAAGGCCCACATTCCCATGGTGTTGGAACCTGGCAGGAGTGTACTCGCACCACAGGGCGCACATCAGAAAATTTTGGGAGGCCAGGAGTTAGGGCCTGACGCCAGAGGGCCCTCATTACCAAGGGGAGGAGACTCGCAGCAGGCACCAACTCCCACGAGAGAGCCGACGTCGTCAAGGCGGGGTGGGCCAGCCAGGCAGGAGTGACCTCAGAGAAGAGGGCCCACCTCTCAGAAGTGTGAGGAACCCAGCCAGGATCAGACTCCCACCGGAGGGTCCACATCACCAAGGGGATGGGAACCAGGCAGGAGTGCCCTCACACCAGTGGGGCCACATCAGCCAAAGGTGAGGAACCCAGCACATGTGGCCTCAAACTACAGGACACACATAACCAAGGGGCTGGGAGTGAGGCAGGTGTCCGGAGGGGCACATTTAACTCTAATTTCCCACCAGGAAGAGGAATTAACCAAAGGCTCAGAGTGCCGTGTCAGACCCTGATTATGGCCTAAAGCAAACCTGCGGTTCTGTGGCCAGCTTTCAAGGAAACGAGTTAAGAAAGGAAATCATGGGCACTGTAATTCACAAACCTGCAGAGATATAAATGACAGCTATTGGCAAAAATATATTGAAGTAAGTCTGCAAAGAGGACTTGAAAACGAGGCAGAATTGCAGGAATCATATTTCAGGAGGTAGATTGGAATTGCATTTAAAGCATGTGAAAAGCGGCAGATCTTTGACACTGATGCACTTGGACAAAAGTGCGTAAACATTTTTTCCTGAATATATTCAGGAAAAAACGCATATGCCCTTTTTGGCCAACCAAGCACTCCAGCAATGGAAATCCGCACTACAATGAAGTCTCATTTCCCATTCGTCAAAAGGGCCATCTGAAAAAAGTGTAAAAACCAGAAACACAGGACAGGCCATGGAGAACAGGGAGCCTTGTTATGCTGATGGCGGGATGTAAATTGCCAACAGACACTCTGGAGATGTTTATGGTGTATCCTGAAACATCTGAAAAACAAAGCTACAGAGCCTAGGGTACTACCACTTTTAGCCCTATAGCTTAGGAAAATTAAAATCAACAAGACACAGCCAGCACAAAATTTAGGGCTGCTGTGTTTACAAGAACCTCGAGTCCAGTACAAATTAAATATCCCAGAAAGAAAAAAATGGATAAAGGAGTTGTGCTACTTACGTACAACGGAATATCACTCAGCAATGAAATCAATGTCATCAGGCCTGTAGCAACAAATTGAGTGGATTTAAATATGATGATTCTAAGAGAAATAGGTCACACAGAGAAAGATAAGTATCATAAGATATCACTAATAGAGGGAGTGTAAACTTGGCTACACATAAACTGAAATACAAAACCGAACAGAGTCTCACATTTAGATAAAAACTTATGCTTGCTTAAGGGGAATGTTGAGTTGGGGTGCTGTATAAAACCAGAGATTGAAATTAGCACACATACCGTTCCATAAGCCAAATATGTACTAGACAAGACCTACTCTTTGCTCAACGAAATAGACTCATCCATGGTGTATCACCTCACACATGTTAGAATGGGCATCATCAGAAAATCTACAAACAACAAACGCTGGAAAGGGTGTGGAGATAAGGAACCCTCTTCCACTATTGTTGGGAATGTAAATTGATACAGTCACTGTGGAGAACATTATGGAGTTTCTTATAAAATTAAGAATAGAATTACCATATGATACAGCAATCCCACTACTGGGCATATACCCAGACAAAACCATAAATCAAAAAGAGACATTCACCGCAATGTTCATTGCATCACTATTTACAATATCCAGGTAATGGAAGCAACATAAATGCCCACAGACAGACGAATGCATAAAGAAGTGGTACATATATAAAATGGAATATTACTAAGCCATAAAAAGGAATGAAATTGGGTCATTTGTAGAGACGTTGATGGATCTAGAGACTGTCATACAGAGTGAAGTAAGTCAGAAATAGAAAAACAAATCTTGTATATTAATGCCTATATGTGGAACCTAGACAAATTTTACAGATGAACCGTTTTGCAAGGCAGAAATAGAGCAACAGATGTAGACAACAAACGTATGGACACCAAGGGGGGAAAGATGTTGGGGGGTGGTGGTGGGAGGAGTTGAGAGATTGGGATTGGCATGTATACATTTATATGTATAAAATAGATAACCAAAAAGAACCTGCTGTATAAAAAAATAAAATAAAATTCAAATTACAAAAAGTAAAACAGAGAAAATATTCTTCCCTTCACATACATGTATTTATATGAATAAATTATTTCCATGCTTATATCTGTAAATACAAAAAAGAGGAATAAAATCTACCTTGAACCAAAAACGAAAAAAAGAAAAAAAAACAGAACCCACCAGTTACACAGAGGAAAACCGTATCAGGGCACTTGCTCCAGTTGTAAGCAATTCTGAAGTTGGTCAGTGGTGGGGAATCATCTCCCATTCAGCCAGCAGGCCCCACGCAACAAGCGTCCTCATTGCAAAGCTGGGGGACCGTGCCGAGGCATCTGTGAGTAAACGTGGGCTGAGCCCCAGGCCAGCTGCTGCTGAAATGTTCCCACCCTTCCCAGGTAAAACACCTGAATATGTACAAGGACTTGAAAGCCTAGAGGAAGGGCCATGGAGCCACATGAGCGACAGCATGCCAGCCGACTTGGTGCCTGCAGGCCAGCCAGGGTGGTCCTGGCCCTGGGTGCTCTTCTGGAAGCTTTCCATTTCCCTGCCTGAGATACCCCTGCTGTCCCGGCCCCCACTGCTTTCTTCCTCACTCACCTCTGCCCAGGGAGAAATTCCAGCGGCAGGTATGGGTGACACATCCTCTTCTTTAGCAGGTGGCATCTTGGCAACTGCTGCAGAAAGTCCAGCAGAGCCCCACTCACACTGGGCCACCCACAAAGCCGTGGCCTCTCACTCCCTCCCACCAGTCCAGCCCCAAGACTGCTGACAGGGCAGAGAAAATGGCGTCAGGCACAGCTGCAGGGGCTCTTGCTGCCTGGAACGGTGTTTATATTGATCTGAACCCAGGCACACCTGGGGAGGGCTGGCTGGCACGGTCGGGCTTCCCAGGCCAGCCAATAATCACCCCTCAGGGGCTCACAGTTGCAGAAACTGGAACTTGCTGAATCGGCCAGGTCCAAGGAACAGGTGTGGGCTCCTGAGAGTCAGGATAGACAAGGGGCTGCAGCTCTGGCTTGTTTTCTAATTATATTATCTGGCCCATGAGTGGGAGACAACTTCAAGAAAACCCTCTCCTAATGAGAGGAACCCAGGAGTCAGGGAGAGGAGGGGTGGCTGGTGGGTGGAGACAGAGGCCTGGTGCCCCGGGCGCAGTGGAAGTCTCTGGAAGACCAGGTGGAGGGAGGCCACACAGAGTGATGCCCAGGGTCACAGACCTGTCGGAGCTGCTGTTTGTTAGTTCAAGTCCTGCTCTGAGGTGCTCTGTGTCAGATCTGAGTGACAGGTGAGCTGGGAGTGCTCTGCAATGAGGGCGATATGCACGGTTCCTGTGTTCCCAGCCCTGCCATGGTACCTGCAAGGGTAGCTCTGTATCCTGGGAGGGGCCTGACCACGAGAGCCCCATGGGCTGCAGGGGGACCTGCCCAGGGAACACCATATCCTGGGAGGGTCCTGAACATGAGAGCCCCGTGGGCTGGGGTGGGGTACCTGCCCAGGTGAGCTCCATATCCTGGGATTGGCCTGACCTCGAGAGCCCCATGGGCTGCTGGAGTCCTGGTAAAGGATGTCAGGACAGTCAGTTAAGCCACTGAGGATATACCTCCAGTAGTTCCTAAACCCTACACCCTGCTGGTCATTCTACCAACCACCAGGACATGGTATTCTGTATTAGTCTTCAATGATGCCTTCTTTTGTATTCTATTAGTCCCAGAGTCACAAGAAATTTTGGCTTGTGAGTGGCAGGACTCAACATACAACTAAAACAATACTTCCGGGCCGTGTTGTCCCAAGGGTTCAAAAATTCCCACACCATCTTTGGGGAAAGCTCAGCTAAAGACCTAAAAGTTCTACCTCTGGAAAAGGAAACACTCCTTCAATATGCAGACGACATTCTGATCGCCAGCCCTACTAAGGAGACCTCTGAACTACGAAGCCAATAAAGGATACAAGTTGTCCAAGAAAAAGCTCAAATATCACAGACTACGGTGACCTGCCTGGGCTTCATTCTCACAGAAGGTCGGAGAAGCCCATCCAAGGAAAGGGAAGAAACAATTTACAGCCTTACCCATTTCTAAAACTAGAAGACAGCTTAGGGGTTCCTTCAGAGGCCAGGGTTTGCTGCTTCTGGATCCCTAACTACAGTCTACTAGCTCGGCCTCTATATGAAACACTGAAAGGAAAAGGTGATGATCCTTTTGAATAGAATGCAGAAGTGGCCTTTCAAGAATGGAAAGAGCAGTCAATTCAGACCCTTGCACAGGAACTCCCTAATTTAGCTAAACCCTTTGACCTTTACATTCCTGGTGAACGGTGAATCGCCATTGGAGTATTAGTGCAAAACCTGGGACCACTTGAAATGGAACAATGCAAGAATGCGATCCAGGTAGGATAAACTACGGTCACCAAGGGGATTGGCCCACCGCCACATCTGGCCAAGATACTGGCAGTATCCGAAAACCTGGAAATCAGCAGCCCAAAAGGCCACCTCCCTCCTAAGGTAAAAGGACCCCACGTGGTGATCCTAACCACCAAACATGCCCTGAAGTTGCAGGGTTGGCTCCGTGGGCACACTGACCTTGAGTGAGGAGGCCCTCCAACTCCAACCTCCATAGAGATAACCGGGGCAAAGGGGCACCATGACGACTCGTGTGAAGGTGTCTGCACGGGCAAATTTAACGCTCATTTCCCACCAGGAAGAGGAATTAACCAAAGGCTCAGCATGCCGTGCCGGAACCAGATTAGGGCCTGAAGCATTCCTGCGGGTTTGCGGCCAGCTCACAAGAAAGCGAGTTGAAGAAAGGAGCTCAGGGGCACTGTAATTCACAAACCTGCAGAGTTATAAATGACAGCTATGGTCTAAAAATATATTGAAGGAAGGCTGCGAAGAGGACTTGAAAGTGGGGCAGAATTTCAGGAAAACGATTTCAGGGGGTAGACTGGAATTGCATTTAAAGCATAGGAAAAGAGGCAGAACGACGACAATGATGCACTTGGCCAAAAAGGGCGTATGCGTTTTTTCCTGAATATATTCAGGAAAAAACGCATACGCCCTTTTTGGACAACCAAGCAAGCGTGTAAAGGAAATCTGCACTACAATGAAGTCTCACTGCCCCCCGGTCAAAAGGGCCATCTGAAAAAAGTGTAAAATCCAGAAAGGCAGCACAGACCATGGAGAAGAGGGAGCCTTGTCATGCTGATGGGCGGGATGTAAATTGCCAACAACCACTCTGGAGAAGTGTATGGTGTTTCCAGAAACACGTAGGAAACAAAGCAACACAGCCTATGGCACTTCCACTTATGGTCCTATAGCTTAGGGAAATTAAAATCAAAAACACACAGCCACCCCAAAGTTTCGGACGGCTCTGTTTACAAGAACCTCGTCTACGGTACAAGTTAAATATCCAAGAAAGCGAAAAATGGATAAAGAAATTGTGGTACGTACGTACAATGGAATATCACTCACCAATGAAATCTATGTCATCAGGCCCATTGCGGCATAATGAGTGGATTCAGGTACGATGATTCTAAGTGAAATAAGTCACACAGAAAATGAAACATCATAAGATATCACTAATACAAGGAATGTAAACTTGGCTACACATGAACTGAATTACAAAACAGAACAGGGTCTCAAATTTAGAAAACCAACTTATGCTTGCTTAAGTGGAAATGTGAGTTGGGGTGCTGCATAAAACCAGAGATAGAAATTAGCACAGATACCTTTCCATAAGCCAAATATATAATACTCAAGACCTACCCCTTGCTCAACGAAATGGACTAAACACCCCATATTCAAAGCCTAGGAATACACCTGACTGATCAGAATCTTCAAACCCATGGATTTATATGTCTCCATAAGAGAATCAAGCGTGTGTACAGCTGCAAGAATGCAGCAGAGAAAATCCGATAAATCCCATTATCAAAATGAATTACAGAAACAAAACACAATGACAGTGAAATAGAGAGCAATTTTTAAATAATTCATTCAGGGCTTGTGATGCAACCTGGATTTACCACATCTACACCCAGAGCTGAGTGAGACATAAGGTTGGACACTTCGGGCTGATAGCATTGGTGAGGTTCGATGAGCAAGTGCAGACCCTTTGAAGTCATACTGCACGGTACCCATTCCATGGGTCCCAACTCTCCAGGTTTGAGGGATTCTTCCTTCAGCTAAAACATGCATGGAAAACCCAAGTATGGTTCACCATGTGACCGGGAAACGTTTTCAAATGCATCTCAGTTTTCGTCCCCTTTTACTCGGGTTCACCATTCCAGACCCTTTACTAACACTCTCCCCACTTGGAGACTCAGTGCCTTTAACCTCCTGTTTGGCACAGTTTGCAATATCTGCGCAAGATGAACAGGAATAGGGGGAATCAATGAGAGACTAGCTGGAGGTGTCTGCACAGGCAAATTTAACGCTCATTTCCCACCAGGAAGAGGAATTGACCAAAGGCTCAGCATGCCGTGCCGGAACCAGATTAGGGCCTGAAGCAATCATGTGTGTTTGCGGCCAGCTCACAAGAAAGCGAGTTGAAGAAAGGAGCTCAGGGGCACTGTAATTCACAAACCTGCAGAGTTATAAATGACAGCTATCGTCCAAAAATATATTGAAGGAAGCCTGCGAAGAGGACTTGTAAGTGGGCAGAATTGCAAGAAAACGATTTCGGGGGTAGGCTGGAATTGCATTTAAAGCATAGGAAAAGAGGCAGAACGTCGACAATGATGCACTTGGCCAAAAAGGGCGTATGCGTTTTTTCCTGAATATATTCAGGAAAAAACGCATACGCCCTTTTTGGCCAACCATGCAAGCATGTTAAAGAATTATGCACTACAATGAAGTCTCACAGCCCCCTGGTCAAAAGGGCCATCTAAAAAAAGTGTAAAATCCAGAAAGACAGCACAGGCCATGGAGAACAGGGAGCCTTGTTATGCTGATGGGCGGGATGTAAATTGCCAACAGCCACCCTGGAGAAGTGTATGGTGTTTCCTGAAACACCTAAAAAACAAAGCAACGGAGCCTACGGCACTTCCAGTTATGGTCCTATAGCTTAGGGAAATTAAAATCAAAAACACACAGCCACCCCAAATTTTCGGACGGCTCTGTTTACAAGAACCTCGTCTACGGTACAAGTTAAATATCCCAGAATGTGAAAAATGGATAAAGAAGTTGTGGTTCGTACGTACAATGGAATATCACTCAGCAATGAAATCTATGTCATCAGGCCCATCACAGCATAATGAGTGGATTCAGCTACAGTGATTCTAAGTGAAATAAGTCACACAGAAAATGAAACATCATAAGATATCACTAATACACGGAATGTAAACTTGGCTACACATGAACTGAATTACAAAACAGAACAGGGACTCAAATTTAGAAAACCAACTTATGCTTGCTTAAGGGCAAAGGTGTGTTGGGGTGCTGCATAAAACCAGAGATTGAAAATAGCACAGATACCGTTCCATAAGCCAAATATGTAATAGTCAAGACCTACTCCTTGTTCAACGACATGGACTCAACACCACATATTCAACGCCTAGGAATATACCTGACTAGTAAGAATCTTAAAACCCGTGGATTTATATTTCTCTGTAGGAGAATCAAGCGTTTGTACAGTGGCATGAACGCAGCAGTGAAAATCCGATAAATCCCATTATCAAACTAAATTACAAAAACAAAACACAATGACAGTGAAAGAGACAGCAATTCTTAAATAATTGATTCAGGGCTTGTGATGAAACCTGGATTTACCACATCTACACCCAGAGCTGGGTGAGGCATAAGGCTGGACACTTCGAACTGATAGCATTGGTGAGGTTCGGTGAGCAAATTCAGACCCTTTTTAGTCATACTGCATGGTACCCATTCCATGGGTCAATAATCTCCAGGTTTAAGGAATTCTTCCTTCAGCTAAAACATGCATGGGAAACCCAGAGTATTGTCCACTGTGAGACTGGGAAACCATTTTAAATGGCTCTCAGGTTTCGTTCCCTGGTACTCGGGTTCACCATTCCAGATGCTTTACTAACCCTCTACCCACTTGGAGAGTCAGTGCCTTTAACCTCCTGTTTGGCACAGTTTGCAATTTCTGCACAAGATGAACAGGAATAGGGAGAACCAATGAGAGACTAGCTGTAGGTGTCTCCACGGGCAAATTGAATGCTCATTTCTCACCAGAAAGAGGAATTTACCAAAGGCTCAGCGTGCCGTGCCGAAACCAGATTACGGCCTGAAGCAATCCTGCGGTTTTGCGGCCAGCTCACAAGAAAGCATGTTGAAGAAAGGAGCTCAGGGACACTGTATTTAACAAACCTGCAGAGTTATTAATGACAGGTATCATACAAAAATATATTGAAGTAAGGCTGCGAGGAGGACTTGAAAGCGGGGCAGTATTCCTGGAATATGATTTCAGGACGTAGACGGGAAGTGTTCTGAAAGCATAGGAGAAGAGGCAGATCCTGGACAATGATGCACTTGGTCAAAATGTGCATATGCGTTTTTTCCAGGGCCCTCATTAAAGAGGGTAGGAGGCTCCCAGAATGCTTTAGTGGCCAACAGAGGGCCCACATCATCAAGGCGACGTGAGCCAGCCAGGCAGGAGTGACCTCACATCAGAGGGCCCACCTCACAGAAGGGTAAGGAACCCAGCCAGGATCAGACTCTCACCAGAGTGCCCACATCAGCAAGGGGCTGTGAACCAGGCAGGAGTGTCATCACACCCGTGGGGCCATATCATCAAAAGTTGAGGTAACAAGAAAATGTGGCCTCAAACCAGAGGACCCACATCACCATGGGTCTTGGAGCGAGGCAGGCAGGATTAACCTCACAACACATGGCCCATTGTATAAAAAAGGTGAGGAATCCAGCAGTTGGAACATCCCAGCAGGCGGCCCAGAGCACCGAGGCTATGGGATCCAGGCAGTGATGGACTCACAACAGAGGGCCCTCATCATGAAACTGTGAGCAAACCAGCCGTTGTGACCTCAGAGCACAAGGCCCACATCCCCATGGGGAAGGGAACCAAGTAGGAGTGTCATCGCACCAGTGGGCACACATCAGAAAATGTGGGGAGCCCAGCAGTTAGGGCCTGACACCAGAGGGCTCTCATCACCGAGGAGAGGAGGCTCCCAGCAGGCTCCAACTGCTACCAGTGGGCCGCCGTCACCAATGCGGGGTGTGCCAGCCAGGCAAGAGTGACCTCAGAGCAGAGGGCCCACCTCACAAAAGTGTGAGGAACCCAAGGAGGATCAGACTCTCACCAGAGGGCCCACATCACCAAGAGAATGGGAACCAGGCTGGAGTGTCCTCACACCAGTGGGACCTCATCAACGAAATGTGAGTGACCCAGCACACGTGGCCTCAAACCAGAGGACACACATCACCAAGGGGCTGGGAGTGAGGCAGGCAGGAGGAGTCTCCAAACAGAGGGCCCATAGAAGAAAAAAGGTGAGGAATCCCGCAGTTGGAACCTCCCAGCAGGCGGCCAGGAGCAGCGAGGCTATGGGATCCAGACCTGACTGAACTCAAAACAGAGGGCCCTCATCATGAAACTGTGAGCAACCCAGGCTTTGGGACCTCAGAGCAGAAGGCCCACATTCCTATGTGGTTGGGTACATGGCATAAGTGTACTCGCACCTCAGGGCACACATCAGAGAATTTTGGGAGCCCAGAAGTTAGGGTCTGACGCCAGAGGGCCCTCATTACCAAGGGGAGGAGACTCCAAGCAGGCACCAACTCCCAACTGAGGGCCCATGTCGACAAGGTGACGTGTGACAGCCAGGCAGGAGTGACCTCACAGCAGAGGGCCTAGCTCACAGAAGGGTGAGGAACCCAGCCAGGATAAGACTCTCACCAGAGGGCCCACATCACCAAGGGGATCAGAACCAGGCAGGACTGTCTTCACACCAGGGTGACCACATCATAGAAAGGTGAGGAAACCAGCACATGAGGCCTAAACCAGAGGACCCACATCTCCAAGGGGCTCGGATTGAGGCAGGCATGAGTAGCCTCACAACACAGGGCCAATAGAATAAAAAAGGTGAGGAATCCTGCAGTGGGAACCTCCCAGCAGGCGGCCCAGAGCACCGAGTCTATGTGATCCAGGCTGCAGTGAACTCACAGCAGAGGGCCCACATCATGAAACTGTGAGCAACCCAGCCATTGGGACCTCAGAGCAGAAGGCCCACATCCCCATGGGGATGGGAACCTCGCAGGAGTGTCCTCGCACCACTTAGCACGTATCAGAAAATGTGGGTACCCAGCAGTTAGGGCCTGATGCAAGAGGGCCCTCATCACCGAGGGGAGGAGGCTCCCAGCATGCTCCAACTGCCACAAGAGGGCCGATGTTGCCAAGGCGGGGTGTGCCAGCCAGGCAGGAGTGACCTCACAGCAGAGGGCCCACCTCACAGAAGGGTGAGGAACCCAGCCAGGATCAGACTCTCACCAGAGAGCCCACATCATCAAGGGGATAGGAACCAGGCAAGAGTGTCCTCACACCAGTGGGGCCACATCATCGAAAGGTGAGGGACCCAGCACACGTGGCCTCAAACCAGAGGACACACATCACCAAGGGGCTGGGAGTGAGGCAGGCAGGAGGAGTCTCAAAACAGAGGGCCCATAGAAGAAAAAAGGTGAGGAATCCCGCAGTTGTAACCTCCCCGCAGGTGGCCAGGAGCAGCGAGGCTATGGGATCCAGGCCGGAGTGAACTCACACCAGAGGGCCCTCATCATGAAACTGAGCAACCCATCGTTGGGACCTCAGAGCAGAAGGCCCACATTCCCATGGTGTTTGGAACCTGGCAGGAGTGTACTCGCACCACAGGGCGCACATCAGAAAATTTTGGGAGGTCAGGAGTTAGGGCCTGACGCCAGAGGGCCCTCATTACCAAGGGGAGGAGACTCGCAGCAGGCACCAACTCCCACGAGAGAGCCGACGTCGTCAAGGCGGGGTGGGCCAGCCAGGCAGGAGTGACCTCAGAGAAGAGGGCCCACCTCTCAGAAGTGTGAGGAACCCAGTCAGGATCAGACTCCCACCGGAGGGTCCACATCACCAAGGGGATGGGAACCAGGCAGGAGTGTCCTCACACCAGTGGGGCCACATCAGCCAAAGGTGAGGAACCCAGCACATGTGGCCTCAAACTACAGGACACACATAACCAAGGGGCTGGGAGTGAGGCAGGTGTCTGGAGGGGCACATTTAACTCTAAATTCCCACCAGGAAGAGGAATTAACCAAAGGCTCAGAGTGCCGTGTCAGACCCTGATTATGGCCTAAAGCAAACCTGCGGTTCTGTGGCCAGCTTTCAAGGAAACGAGTTAAGAAAGGAAATCACGGGCACTATAATTCACAAACCTGCAGAGATATAAATGACAGCTATTGGCAAAAATATATTGAAGTAAGTCTGCAAAGAGGACTTGAAAACGAGGCAGAATTGCAGGAATCATATTTCAGGAGGTAGATTGGAATTGCATTTAAAGCATGTGAAAAGCGGCAGATCTTTGACACTGATGCACTTGGACAAAAGTGCGTAAACATTTTTTCCTGAATATATTCAGGAAAAAACGCATATGCCCTTTTTGGCCAACCAAGCACTCCAGCAATGGAAATCCGCACTACAATGAAGTCTCATTTCCCATTCGTCAAAAGGGCCATCTGAAAAATGTGTAAAAACCAGAAACACAGGACAGGCCATGGAGAACAGGGAGCCTTGTTATGCTGATGGGCGGGATGTAAATTGCCAACAGACACTCTGGAGATGTTTATGGTGTATCCTGAAACATCTGAAAAACAAAGCTACAGAGCCTAGGGTACTTCCACTTTTAGCCCTATAGCTTAGGAAAATTAAAATCAACAAGACACAGCCAGCACAAAATTTAGGGCTGCTGTGTTTACAAGAAACTCGAGTCCAGTACAAATTAAATATCCCAGAAAGAAAAAAATGGATAAAGGAGTTGTGCTACTTACGTACAACGGAATGTCACTCAGCAATGAAATCAATGTCATCAGGCCTGTAGCAGCAAATTGAGTGGATTTAAATATGATGATTCTAAGAGAAATACGTCACACAGAGAAAGATAAGTATCATAAGATATCACTAATAGAGGGAGTGTAAACTTGGCTACACATAAACTGAAATACAAAACCGAACAGAGTCTCACATTTAGATAAAAACTTATGCTTGCTTAAGGGGAATGTTGAATTGGGGTGCTGTATAAAACCAGAGATTGAAATTAGCACACATACCGTTCCATAAGCCAAATATGTACTAGACAAGACCTACTCTTTGCTCAACGAAATAGACTCATCCATGGTGTATCACCTCACACATGTTAGAATGGGCATCATCAGAAAATCTACAAACAACAAATGCTGGAAAGGGTGTGGAGATAAGGAACCCTCTTCCACTATTGTTGGGAATGTAAATTGATACAGTCACTGTGGAGAACATTATGGAGTTTCTTATAAAATTAAGAATAGAATTACCATATGATACAGCAATCCCACTACTGGGCATATACCCAGACAAAACCATAAATCAAAAAGAGACATTCACCGCAATGTTCATTGCATCACTATTTACAATATCCAGGTAATGGAAGCAACCTAAATGCCCACAGACAGACGAATGCATAAAGAAGTGGTACATATATAAAATGGAATATTACTAAGCCATAAAAAAGAATGAAATTGGGTCATTTGTAGAGACGTTGATGGATCTAGAGACTGTCATACAGAGTGAAGTAAGTCAGAAATAGAAAAACAAATCTTGTATATTAATGCCTATATGTGGAACCTAGACAAATTTTACAGATGAACCGATTTGCAAGGCAGAAATAGAGCAACAGATGTAGACAACAAACGTATGGACACCAAGGGGGGAAAGCTGTTGGGGGGTGGTGGTGGGAGGAGTTGAGAGATTGGGATTGGCATATATACATTTATATGTATAAAAGAGATAACCAAAAAGAACCTGCTGTATAAAAAAATAAAATAAAATTCAAATTACAAAAATAAAACAGAGAAAATATTCTTCCCTTCACGTACATGTATTTATATGAATAAATTATTTCCATGCTTATATCTGTAAATACAAAAAAGAGGAATAAAATCTACCTTGAACCAAAAACGAAAAAAAGAAAAAAAAAACAGAACCCACCAGTTACACAGAGGAAAACCGTATCAGGGCACTTGCTCCAGTTGTAAGCAATTCTGAAGTTGGTCAGTGGTGGGGAATCATCTCCCATTCAGCCAGCAGGCCCCACGCAACAAGCGTCCTCATTGCAAAGCTGGGGGACCGTGCCGAGGCATCTGTGAATAAACGTGGGCTGAGCCCCAGGCCAGCTGCTGCTGAAATGTTCCCACCCTTCCCAGGTAAAACACCTGAATATGTACAAGGACTTGAAAGCCTAGAGGAAGGGCCATGGAGCCACATGAGCGACAGCATGCCAGCCGACTTGGTGCCTGCAGGCCAGCCAGGGTGGTCCTGGCCCTGGGTGCTCTTCTGGAAGCTTTCCATTTCCCTGCCTGAGATACCCCTGCTGTCCCGGCCCCCACTGCTTTCTTCCTCACTCACCTCTGCCCAGGGAGAAATTCCAGCGGCAGGTATGGGTGACACATCCTCTTCTTTAGCAGGTGGCATCTTGGCAACTGCTGCAGAAAGTCCAGCAGAGCCCCACTCACACTGGGCCACCCACAAAGCCGTGGCCTCTCACTCCCTCCCACAAGTCCAGCCCCAAGACTGCTGACAGGGCAGAGAAAATGGCGTCAGGCACAGCTGCAGGGGCTCTTGCTGCCTGGAACGGTGTTTATATTGATCTGAACCCAGGCACACCTGGGGAGGGCTGGCTGGCACGGTCGGGCTTCCCAGGCCAGCCAATAATCACCCCTCAGGGGCTCACAGTTGCAGAAACTGGAACTTGCTGAATCGGCCAGGTCCAAGGAACAGGTGTGGGCTCCTGAGAGTCAGGATAGACAAGGGGCTGCAGCTCTGGCTTGTTTTCTAATTATATTATCTGGCCCATGAGTGGGAGACAACTTCAAGAAAACCCTCTCCTAATGAGAGGAACCCAGGAGTCAGGGAGAGGAGGGGTGGCTGGTGGGTGGAGACAGAGGCCTGGTGCCCCGGGCGCAGTGGAAGTCTCTGGAAGACCAGGTGGAGGGAGGCCACACAGAGTGATGCCCAGGGTCACAGACCTGTCGGAGCTGCTGTTTGTTAGTTCAAGTCCTGCTCTGAGGTGCTCTGTGTCAGATCTGAGTGACAGGTGAGCTGGGAGTGCTCTGCAATGAGGGCGATATGCACGGTTCCTGTGTTCCCAGCCCTGCCATGGTACCTGCAAGGGTAGCTCTGTATCCTGGGAGGGGCCTGACCACGAGAGCCCCATGGGCTGCAGGGGGACCTGCCCAGGGAACACCATATCCTGGGAGGGTCCTGAACATGAGAGCCCCGTGGGCTGGGGTGGGGTACCTGCCCAGGTGAGCTCCATATCCTGGGATTGGCCTGACCTCGAGAGCCCCATGGGCTGCTGGAGTCCTGGTAAAGGATGTCAGGACAGTCAGTTAAGCCACTGAGGATATACCTCCAGTAGTTCCTAAACCCTACACCCTGCTGGTCATTCTACCAACCACCAGGACATGGTATTCTGTATTAGTCTTCAATGATGCCTTCTTTTGTATTCTATTAGTCCCAGAGTCACAAGAAATTTTGGCTTGTGAGTGGCAGGACTCAACATACAACTAAAACAATACTTCCGGGCCGTGTTGTCCCAAGGGTTCAAAAATTCCCACACCATCTTTGGGGAAAGCTCAGCTAAAGACCTAAAAGTTCTACCTCTGGAAAAGGAAACACTCCTTCAATATGCAGACGACATTCTGATCGCCAGCCCTACTAAGGAGACCTCTGAACTACGAAGCCAATAAAGGATACAAGTTGTCCAAGAAAAAGCTCAAATATCACAGACTACGGTGACCTGCCTGGGCTTCATTCTCACAGAAGGTCGGAGAAGCCCATCCAAGGAAAGGGAAGAAACAATTTACAGCCTTACCCATTTCTAAAACTAGAAGACAGCTTAGGGGTTCCTTCAGAGGCCAGGGTTTGCTGCTTCTGGATCCCTAACTACAGTCTACTAGCTCGGCCTCTATATGAAACACTGAAAGGAAAAGGTGATGATCCTTTTGAATAGAATGCAGAAGTGGCCTTTCAAGAATGGAAAGAGCAGTCAATTCAGACCCTTGCACAGGAACTCCCTAATTTAGCTAAACCCTTTGACCTTTACATTCCTGGTGAACGGTGAATCGCCATTGGAGTATTAGTGCAAAACCTGGGACCACTTGAAATGGAACAATGCAAGAATGCGATCCAGGTAGGATAAACTACGGTCACCAAGGGGATTGGCCCACCGCCACATCTGGCCAAGATACTGGCAGTATCCGAAAACCTGGAAATCAGCAGCCCAAAAGGCCACCTCCCTCCTAAGGTAAAAGGACCCCACGTGGTGATCCTAACCACCAAACATGCCCTGAAGTTGCAGGGTTGGCTCCGTGGGCACACTGACCTTGAGTGAGGAGGCCCTCCAACTCCAACCTCCATAGAGATAACCGGGGCAAAGGGGCACCATGACGACTCGTGTGAAGGTGTCTGCACGGGCAAATTTAACGCTCATTTCCCACCAGGAAGAGGAATTAACCAAAGGCTCAGCATGCCGTGCCGGAACCAGATTAGGGCCTGAAGCATTCCTGCGGGTTTGCGGCCAGCTCACAAGAAAGCGAGTTGAAGAAAGGAGCTCAGGGGCACTGTAATTCACAAACCTGCAGAGTTATAAATGACAGCTATGGTCTAAAAATATATTGAAGGAAGGCTGCGAAGAGGACTTGAAAGTGGGGCAGAATTTCAGGAAAACGATTTCAGGGGGTAGACTGGAATTGCATTTAAAGCATAGGAAAAGAGGCAGAACGACGACAATGATGCACTTGGCCAAAAAGGGCGTATGCGTTTTTTC
Source organism: Delphinapterus leucas (assembly GCF_059928025.1). Lineage (NCBI taxonomy): Eukaryota > Metazoa > Chordata > Mammalia > Artiodactyla > Monodontidae > Delphinapterus > Delphinapterus leucas. The sequence goes on from NW_028322237.1 coordinate 5,998,273, forward strand.
CTGAATATATTCAGGAAAAAACGCATACGCCCTTTTTGGACAACCAAGCAAGCGTGTAAAGGAAATCTGCACTACAATGAAGTCTCACTGCCCCCCGGTCAAAAGGGCCATCTGAAAAAAGTGTAAAATCCAGAAAGGCAGCACAGACCATGGAGAAGAGGGAGCCTTGTCATGCTGATGGGCGGGATGTAAATTGCCAACAACCACTCTGGAGAAGTGTATGGTGTTTCCAGAAACACGTAGGAAACAAAGCAACACAGCCTATGGCACTTCCACTTATGGTCCTATAGCTTAGGGAAATTAAAATCAAAAACACACAGCCACCCCAAAGTTTCGGACGGCTCTGTTTACAAGAACCTCGTCTACGGTACAAGTTAAATATCCAAGAAAGCGAAAAATGGATAAAGAAATTGTGGTACGTACGTACAATGGAATATCACTCACCAATGAAATCTATGTCATCAGGCCCATTGCGGCATAATGAGTGGATTCAGGTACGATGATTCTAAGTGAAATAAGTCACACAGAAAATGAAACATCATAAGATATCACTAATACAAGGAATGTAAACTTGGCTACACATGAACTGAATTACAAAACAGAACAGGGTCTCAAATTTAGAAAACCAACTTATGCTTGCTTAAGGGGAAATGTGAGTTGGGGTGCTGCATAAAACCAGAGATAGAAATTAGCACAGATACCTTTCCATAAGCCAAATATATAATACTCAAGACCTACCCCTTGCTCAACGAAATGGACTAAACACCCCATATTCAAAGCCTAGGAATACACCTGACTGATCAGAATCTTCAAACCCATGGATTTATATGTCTCCATAAGAGAATCAAGCGTGTGTACAGCTGCAAGAATGCAGCAGAGAAAATCCGATAAATCCCATTATCAAAATGAATTACAGAAACAAAACACAATGACAGTGAAATAGAGAGCAATTTTTAAATAATTCATTCAGGGCTTGTGATGCAACCTGGATTTACCACATCTACACCCAGAGCTGAGTGAGACATAAGGTTGGACACTTCGGGCTGATAGCATTGGTGAGGTTCGATGAGCAAGTGCAGACCCTTTGAAGTCATACTGCACGGTACCCATTCCATGGGTCCCAACTCTCCAGGTTTGAGGGATTCTTCCTTCAGCTAAAACATGCATGGAAAACCCAAGTATGGTTCACCATGTGACCGGGAAACGTTTTCAAATGCATCTCAGTTTTCGTCCCCTTTTACTCGGGTTCACCATTCCAGACCCTTTACTAACACTCTCCCCACTTGGAGACTCAGTGCCTTTAACCTCCTGTTTGGCACAGTTTGCAATATCTGCGCAAGATGAACAGGAATAGGGGGAATCAATGAGAGACTAGCTGGAGGTGTCTGCACAGGCAAATTTAACGCTCATTTCCCACCAGGAAGAGGAATTCACCAAAGGCTCAGCATGCCGTGCCGGAACCAGATTAGGGCCTGAAGCAATCATGTGTGTTTGCGGCCAGCTCACAAGAAAGCGAGTTGAAGAAAGGAGCTCAGGGGCACTGTAATTCACAAACCTGCAGAGTTATAAATGACAGCTATCGTCCAAAAATATATTGAAGGAAGCCTGCGAAGAGGACTTGTAAGTGGGCAGAATTGCAAGAAAACGATTTCGGGGGTAGGCTGGAATTGCATTTAAAGCATAGGAAAAGAGGCAGAACGTCGACAATGATGCACTTGGCCAAAAAGGGCGTATGCGTTTTTTCCTGAATATATTCAGGAAAAAACGCATACGCCCTTTTTGGCCAACCATGCAAGCATGTTAAAGAATTATGCACTACAATGAAGTCTCACAGCCCCCTGGTCAAAAGGGCCATCTAAAAAAAGTGTAAAATCCAGAAAGACAGCACAGGCCATGGAGAACAGGGAGCCTTGTTATGCTGATGGGCGGGATGTAAATTGCCAACAGCCACCCTGGAGAAGTGTATGGTGTTTCCTGAAACACCTAAAAAACAAAGCAACGGAGCCTACGGCACTTCCAGTTATGGTCCTATAGCTTAGGGAAATTAAAATCAAAAACACACAGCCACCCCAAATTTTCGGACGGCTCTGTTTACAAGAACCTCGTCTACGGTACAAGTTAAATATCCCAGAATGTGAAAAATGGATAAAGAAGTTGTGGTTCGTACGTACAATGGAATATCACTCAGCAATGAAATCTATGTCATCAGGCCCATCACAGCATAATGAGTGGATTCAGCTACAGTGATTCTAAGTGAAATAAGTCACACAGAAAATGAAACATCATAAGATATCACTAATACACGGAATGTAAACTTGGCTACACATGAACTGAATTACAAAACAGAACAGGGACTCAAATTTAGAAAACCAACTTATGCTTGCTTAAGGGCAAAGGTGTGTTGGGGTGCTGCATAAAACCAGAGATTGAAAATAGCACAGATACCGTTCCATAAGCCAAATATGTAATAGTCAAGACCTACTCCTTGTTCAACGACATGGACTCAACACCACATATTCAACGCCTAGGAATATACCTGACTAGTAAGAATCTTAAAACCCGTGGATTTATATTTCTCTGTAGGAGAATCAAGCGTTTGTACAGCGGCATGAACGCAGCAGTGAAAATCCGATAAATCCCATTATCAAACTAAATTACAAAAACAAAACACAATGACAGTGAAAGAGACAGCAATTCTTAAATAATTGATTCAGGGCTTGTGATGAAACCTGGATTTACCACATCTACACCCAGAGCTGGGTGAGGCATAAGGCTGGACACTTCGAACTGATAGCATTGGTGAGGTTCGGTGAGCAAATTCAGACCCTTTTTAGTCATACTGCATGGTACCCATTCCATGGGTCAATAATCTCCAGGTTTAAGGAATTCTTCCTTCAGCTAAAACATGCATGGGAAACCCAGAGTATTGTCCACTGTGAGACTGGGAAACCATTTTAAATGGCTCTCAGGTTTCGTTCCCTGGTACTCGGGTTCACCATTCCAGATGCTTTACTAACCCTCTACCCACTTGGAGAGTCAGTGCCTTTAACCTCCTGTTTGGCACAGTTTGCAATTTCTGCACAAGATGAACAGGAATAGGGAGAACCAATGAGAGACTAGCTGTAGGTGTCTCCACGGGCAAATTGAATGCTCATTTCTCACCAGAAAGAGGAATTTACCAAAGGCTCAGCGTGCCGTGCCGAAACCAGATTACGGCCTGAAGCAATCCTGCGGTTTTGCGGCCAGCTCACAAGAAAGCATGTTGAAGAAAGGAGCTCAGGGACACTGTATTTAACAAACCTGCAGAGTTATTAATGACAGGTATCATACAAAAATATATTGAAGTAAGGCTGCGAGGAGGACTTGAAAGCGGGGCAGTATTCCTGGAATATGATTTCAGGACGTAGACGGGAAGTGTTCTGAAAGCATAGGAGAAGAGGCAGATCCTGGACAATGATGCACTTGGTCAAAATGTGCATATGCGTTTTTTCCAGGGCCCTCATTAAAGAGGGTAGGAGGCTCCCAGAATGCTTTAGTGGCCAACAGAGGGCCCACATCATCAAGGCGACGTGAGCCAGCCAGGCAGGAGTGACCTCACATCAGAGGGCCCACCTCACAGAAGGGTAAGGAACCCAGCCAGGATCAGACTCTCACCAGAGTGCCCACATCAGCAAGGGGCTGTGAACCAGGCAGGAGTGTCATCACACCCGTGGGGCCATATCATCAAAAGTTGAGGTAACAAGAAAATGTGGCCTCAAACCAGAGGACCCACATCACCATGGGTCTTGGAGCGAGGCAGGCAGGATTAACCTCACAACACATGGCCCATTGTATAAAAAAGGTGAGGAATCCAGCAGTTGGAACATCCCAGCAGGCGGCCCAGAGCACCGAGGCTATGGGATCCAGGCAGTGATGGACTCACAACAGAGGGCCCTCATCATGAAACTGTGAGCAAACCAGCCGTTGTGACCTCAGAGCACAAGGCCCACATCCCCATGGGGAAGGGAACCAAGTAGGAGTGTCATCGCACCAGTGGGCACACATCAGAAAATGTGGGGAGCCCAGCAGTTAGGGCCTGACACCAGAGGGCTCTCATCACCGAGGAGAGGAGGCTCCCAGCAGGCTCCAACTGCTACCAGTGGGCCGCCGTCACCAATGCGGGGTGTGCCAGCCAGGCAAGAGTGACCTCAGAGCAGAGGGCCCACCTCACAAAAGTGTGAGGAACCCAAGGAGGATCAGACTCTCACCAGAGGGCCCACATCACCAAGAGAATGGGAACCAGGCTGGAGTGTCCTCACACCAGTGGGACCTCATCAACGAAATGTGAGTGACCCAGCACACGTGGCCTCAAACCAGAGGACACACATCACCAAGGGGCTGGGAGTGAGGCAGGCAGGAGGAGTCTCCAAACAGAGGGCCCATAGAAGAAAAAAGGTGAGGAATCCCGCAGTTGGAACCTCCCAGCAGGCGGCCAGGAGCAGCGAGGCTATGGGATCCAGACCTGACTGAACTCAAAACAGAGGGCCCTCATCATGAAACTGTGAGCAACCCAGGCTTTGGGACCTCAGAGCAGAAGGCCCACATTCCTATGTGGTTGGGTACATGGCATAAGTGTACTCGCACCTCAGGGCACACATCAGAGAATTTTGGGAGCCCAGAAGTTAGGGTCTGACGCCAGAGGGCCCTCATTACCAAGGGGAGGAGACTCCAAGCAGGCACCAACTCCCAACTGAGGGCCCATGTCGACAAGGTGACGTGTGACAGCCAGGCAGGAGTGACCTCACAGCAGAGGGCCTAGCTCACAGAAGGGTGAGGAACCCAGCCAGGATAAGACTCTCACCAGAGGGCCCACATCACCAAGGGGATCAGAACCAGGCAGGACTGTCTTCACACCAGGGTGACCACATCATAGAAAGGTGAGGAAACCAGCACATGAGGCCTAAACCAGAGGACCCACATCTCCAAGGGGCTCGGATTGAGGCAGGCATGAGTAGCCTCACAACACAGGGCCAATAGAATAAAAAAGGTGAGGAATCCTGCAGTGGGAACCTCCCAGCAGGCGGCCCAGAGCACCGAGTCTATGTGATCCAGGCTGCAGTGAACTCACAGCAGAGGGCCCACATCATGAAACTGTGAGCAACCCAGCCATTGGGACCTCAGAGCAGAAGGCCCACATCCCCATGGGGATGGGAACCTCGCAGGAGTGTCCTCGCACCACTTAGCACGTATCAGAAAATGTGGGTACCCAGCAGTTAGGGCCTGATGCAAGAGGGCCCTCATCACCGAGGGGAGGAGGCTCCCAGCATGCTCCAACTGCCACAAGAGGGCCGATGTTGCCAAGGCGGGGTGTGCCAGCCAGGCAGGAGTGACCTCACAGCAGAGGGCCCACCTCACAGAAGGGTGAGGAACCCAGCCAGGATCAGACTCTCACCAGAGAGCCCACATCATCAAGGGGATAGGAACCAGGCAAGAGTGTCCTCACACCAGTGGGGCCACATCATCGAAAGGTGAGGGACCCAGCACACGTGGCCTCAAACCAGAGGACACACATCACCAAGGGGCTGGGAGTGAGGCAGGCAGGAGGAGTCTCAAAACAGAGGGCCCATAGAAGAAAAAAGGTGAGGAATCCCGCAGTTGTAACCTCCCCGCAGGTGGCCAGGAGCAGCGAGGCTATGGGATCCAGGCCGGAGTGAACTCACACCAGAGGGCCCTCATCATGAAACTGAGCAACCCATCGTTGGGACCTCAGAGCAGAAGGCCCACATTCCCATGGTGTTTGGAACCTGGCAGGAGTGTACTCGCACCACAGGGCGCACATCAGAAAATTTTGGGAGGTCAGGAGTTAGGGCCTGATGCCAGAGGGCCCTCATTACCAAGGGGAGGAGACTCGCAGCAGGCACCAACTCCCACGAGAGAGCCGACGTCGTCAAGGCGGGGTGGGCCAGCCAGGCAGGAGTGACCTCAGAGAAGAGGGCCCACCTCTCAGAAGTGTGAGGAACCCAGTCAGGATCAGACTCCCACCGGAGGGTCCACATCACCAAGGGGATGGGAACCAGGCAGGAGTGTCCTCACACCAGTGGGGCCACATCAGCCAAAGGTGAGGAACCCAGCACATGTGGCCTCAAACTACAGGACACACATAACCAAGGGGCTGGGAGTGAGGCAGGTGTCTGGAGGGGCACATTTAACTCTAAATTCCCACCAGGAAGAGGAATTAACCAAAGGCTCAGAGTGCCGTGTCAGACCCTGATTATGGCCTAAAGCAAACCTGCGGTTCTGTGGCCAGCTTTCAAGGAAACGAGTTAAGAAAGGAAATCACGGGCACTATAATTCACAAACCTGCAGAGATATAAATGACAGCTATTGGCAAAAATATATTGAAGTAAGTCTGCAAAGAGGACTTGAAAACGAGGCAGAATTGCAGGAATCATATTTCAGGAGGTAGATTGGAATTGCATTTAAAGCATGTGAAAAGCGGCAGATCTTTGACACTGATGCACTTGGACAAAAGTGCGTAAACATTTTTTCCTGAATATATTCAGGAAAAAACGCATATGCCCTTTTTGGCCAACCAAGCACTCCAGCAATGGAAATCCGCACTACAATGAAGTCTCATTTCCCATTCGTCAAAAGGGCCATCTGAAAAATGTGTAAAAACCAGAAACACAGGACAGGCCATGGAGAACAGGGAGCCTTGTTATGCTGATGGGCGGGATGTAAATTGCCAACAGACACTCTGGAGATGTTTATGGTGTATCCTGAAACATCTGAAAAACAAAGCTACAGAGCCTAGGGTACTTCCACTTTTAGCCCTATAGCTTAGGAAAATTAAAATCAACAAGACACAGCCAGCACAAAATTTAGGGCTGCTGTGTTTACAAGAAACTCGAGTCCAGTACAAATTAAATATCCCAGAAAGAAAAAAATGGATAAAGGAGTTGTGCTACTTACGTACAACGGAATGTCACTCAGCAATGAAATCAATGTCATCAGGCCTGTAGCAGCAAATTGAGTGGATTTAAATATGATGATTCTAAGAGAAATACGTCACACAGAGAAAGATAAGTATCATAAGATATCACTAATAGAGGGAGTGTAAACTTGGCTACACATAAACTGAAATACAAAACCGAACAGAGTCTCACATTTAGATAAAAACTTATGCTTGCTTAAGGGGAATGTTGAATTGGGGTGCTGTATAAAACCAGAGATTGAAATTAGCACACATACCGTTCCATAAGCCAAATATGTACTAGACAAGACCTACTCTTTGCTCAACGAAATAGACTCATCCATGGTGTATCACCTCACACATGTTAGAATGGGCATCATCAGAAAATCTACAAACAACAAATGCTGGAAAGGGTGTGGAGATAAGGAACCCTCTTCCACTATTGTTGGGAATGTAAATTGATACAGTCACTGTGGAGAACATTATGGAGTTTCTTATAAAATTAAGAATAGAATTACCATATGATACAGCAATCCCACTACTGGGCATATACCCAGACAAAACCATAAATCAAAAAGAGACATTCACCGCAATGTTCATTGCATCACTATTTACAATATCCAGGTAATGGAAGCAACCTAAATGCCCACAGACAGACGAATGCATAAAGAAGTGGTACATATATAAAATGGAATATTACTAAGCCATAAAAAAGAATGAAATTGGGTCATTTGTAGAGACGTTGATGGATCTAGAGACTGTCATACAGAGTGAAGTAAGTCAGAAATAGAAAAACAAATCTTGTATATTAATGCCTATATGTGGAACCTAGACAAATTTTACAGATGAACCGATTTGCAAGGCAGAAATAGAGCAACAGATGTAGACAACAAACGTATGGACACCAAGGGGGGAAAGCTGTTGGGGGGTGGTGGTGGGAGGAGTTGAGAGATTGGGATTGGCATATATACATTTATATGTATAAAAGAGATAACCAAAAAGAACCTGCTGTATAAAAAAATAAAATAAAATTCAAATTACAAAAATAAAACAGAGAAAATATTCTTCCCTTCACGTACATGTATTTATATGAATAAATTATTTCCATGCTTATATCTGTAAATACAAAAAAGAGGAATAAAATCTACCTTGAACCAAAAACGAAAAAAAGAAAAAAAAAACAGAACCCACCAGTTACACAGAGGAAAACCGTATCAGGGCACTTGCTCCAGTTGTAAGCAATTCTGAAGTTGGTCAGTGGTGGGGAATCATCTCCCATTCAGCCAGCAGGCCCCACGCAACAAGCGTCCTCATTGCAAAGCTGGGGGACCGTGCCGAGGCATCTGTGAATAAACGTGGGCTGAGCCCCAGGCCAGCTGCTGCTGAAATGTTCCCACCCTTCCCAGGTAAAACACCTGAATATGTACAAGGACTTGAAAGCCTAGAGGAAGGGCCATGGAGCCACATGAGCGACAGCATGCCAGCCGACTTGGTGCCTGCAGGCCAGCCAGGGTGGTCCTGGCCCTGGGTGCTCTTCTGGAAGCTTTCCATTTCCCTGCCTGAGATACCCCTGCTGTCCCGGCCCCCACTGCTTTCTTCCTCACTCACCTCTGCCCAGGGAGAAATTCCAGCGGCAGGTATGGGTGACACATCCTCTTCTTTAGCAGGTGGCATCTTGGCAACTGCTGCAGAAAGTCCAGCAGAGCCCCACTCACACTGGGCCACCCACAAAGCCGTGGCCTCTCACTCCCTCCCACAAGTCCAGCCCCAAGACTGCTGACAGGGCAGAGAAAATGGCGTCAGGCACAGCTGCAGGGGCTCTTGCTGCCTGGAACGGTGTTTATATTGATCTGAACCCAGGCACACCTGGGGAGGGCTGGCTGGCACGGTCGGGCTTCCCAGGCCAGCCAATAATCACCCCTCAGGGGCTCACAGTTGCAGAAACTGGAACTTGCTGAATCGGCCAGGTCCAAGGAACAGGTGTGGGCTCCTGAGAGTCAGGATAGACAAGGGGCTGCAGCTCTGGCTTGTTTTCTAATTATATTATCTGGCCCATGAGTGGGAGACAACTTCAAGAAAACCCTCTCCTAATGAGAGGAACCCAGGAGTCAGGGAGAGGAGGGGTGGCTGGTGGGTGGAGACAGAGGCCTGGTGCCCCGGGCGCAGTGGAAGTCTCTGGAAGACCAGGTGGAGGGAGGCCACACAGAGTGATGCCCAGGGTCACAGACCTGTCGGAGCTGCTGTTTGTTAGTTCAAGTCCTGCTCTGAGGTGCTCTGTGTCAGATCTGAGTGACAGGTGAGCTGGGAGTGCTCTGCAATGAGGGCGATATGCACGGTTCCTGTGTTCCCAGCCCTGCCATGGTACCTGCAAGGGTAGCTCTGTATCCTGGGAGGGGCCTGACCACGAGAGCCCCATGGGCTGCAGGGGGACCTGCCCAGGGAACACCATATCCTGGGAGGGTCCTGAACATGAGAGCCCCGTGGGCTGGGGTGGGGTACCTGCCCAGGTGAGCTCCATATCCTGGGATTGGCCTGACCTCGAGAGCCCCATGGGCTGCTGGAGTCCTGGTAAAGGATGTCAGGACAGTCAGTTAAGCCACTGAGGATATACCTCCAGTAGTTCCTAAACCCTACACCCTGCTGGTCATTCTACCAACCACCAGGACATGGTATTCTGTATTAGTCTTCAATGATGCCTTCTTTTGTATTCTATTAGTCCCAGAGTCACAAGAAATTTTGGCTTGTGAGTGGCAGGACTCAACATACAACTAAAACAATACTTCCGGGCCGTGTTGTCCCAAGGGTTCAAAAATTCCCACACCATCTTTGGGGAAAGCTCAGCTAAAGACCTAAAAGTTCTACCTCTGGAAAAGGAAACACTCCTTCAATATGCAGACGACATTCTGATCGCCAGCCCTACTAAGGAGACCTCTGAACTACGAAGCCAATAAAGGATACAAGTTGTCCAAGAAAAAGCTCAAATATCACAGACTACGGTGACCTGCCTGGGCTTCATTCTCACAGAAGGTCGGAGAAGCCCATCCAAGGAAAGGGAAGAAACAATTTACAGCCTTACCCATTTCTAAAACTAGAAGACAGCTTAGGGGTTCCTTCAGAGGCCAGGGTTTGCTGCTTCTGGATCCCTAACTACAGTCTACTAGCTCGGCCTCTATATGAAACACTGAAAGGAAAAGGTGATGATCCTTTTGAATAGAATGCAGAAGTGGCCTTTCAAGAATGGAAAGAGCAGTCAATTCAGACCCTTGCACAGGAACTCCCTAATTTAGCTAAACCCTTTGACCTTTACATTCCTGGTGAACGGTGAATCGCCATTGGAGTATTAGTGCAAAACCTGGGACCACTTGAAATGGAACAATGCAAGAATGCGATCCAGGTAGGATAAACTACGGTCACCAAGGGGATTGGCCCACCGCCACATCTGGCCAAGATACTGGCAGTATCCGAAAACCTGGAAATCAGCAGCCCAAAAGGCCACCTCCCTCCTAAGGTAAAAGGACCCCACGTGGTGATCCTAACCACCAAACATGCCCTGAAGTTGCAGGGTTGGCTCCGTGGGCACACTGACCTTGAGTGAGGAGGCCCTCCAACTCCAACCTCCATAGAGATAACCGGGGCAAAGGGGCACCATGACGACTCGTGTGAAGGTGTCTGCACGGGCAAATTTAACGCTCATTTCCCACCAGGAAGAGGAATTAACCAAAGGCTCAGCATGCCGTGCCGGAACCAGATTAGGGCCTGAAGCATTCCTGCGGGTTTGCGGCCAGCTCACAAGAAAGCGAGTTGAAGAAAGGAGCTCAGGGGCACTGTAATTCACAAACCTGCAGAGTTATAAATGACAGCTATGGTCTAAAAATATATTGAAGGAAGGCTGCGAAGAGGACTTGAAAGTGGGGCAGAATTTCAGGAAAACGATTTCAGGGGGTAGACTGGAATTGCATTTAAAGCATAGGAAAAGAGGCAGAACGACGACAATGATGCACTTGGCCAAAAAGGGCGTATGCGTTTTTTCCTGAATATATTCAGGAAAAAACGCATACGCCCTTTTTGGACAACCAAGCAAGCGTGTAAAGGAAATCTGCACTACAATGAAGTCTCACTGCCCCCCGGTCAAAAGGGCCATCTGAAAAAAGTGTAAAATCCAGAAAGGCAGCACAGACCATGGAGAAGAGGGAGCCTTGTCATGCTGATGGGCGGGATGTAAATTGCCAACAACCACTCTGGAGAAGTGTATGGTGTTTCCAGAAACACGTAGGAAACAAAGCAACACAGCCTATGGCACTTCCACTTATGGTCCTATAGCTTAGGGAAATTAAAATCAAAAACACACAGCCACCCCAAAGTTTCGGACGGCTCTGTTTACAAGAACCTCGTCTACGGTACAAGTTAAATATCCAAGAAAGCGAAAAATGGATAAAGAAATTGTGGTACGTACGTACAATGGAATATCACTCACCAATGAAATCTATGTCATCAGGCCCATTGCGGCATAATGAGTGGATTCAGGTACGATGATTCTAAGTGAAATAAGTCACACAGAAAATGAAACATCATAAGATATCACTAATACAAGGAATGTAAACTTGGCTACACATGAACTGAATTACAAAACAGAACAGGGTCTCAAATTTAGAAAACCAACTTATGCTTGCTTAAGGGGAAATGTGAGTTGGGGTGCTGCATAAAACCAGAGATAGAAATTAGCACAGATACCTTTCCATAAGCCAAATATATAATACTCAAGACCTACCCCTTGCTCAACGAAATGGACTAAACACCCCATATTCAAAGCCTAGGAATACACCTGACTGATCAGAATCTTCAAACCCATGGATTTATATGTCTCCATAAGAGAATCAAGCGTGTGTACAGCTGCAAGAATGCAGCAGAGAAAATCCGATAAATCCCATTATCAAAATGAATTACAGAAACAAAACACAATGACAGTGAAATAGAGAGCAATTTTTAAATAATTCATTCAGGGCTTGTGATGCAACCTGGATTTACCACATCTACACCCAGAGCTGAGTGAGACATAAGGTTGGACACTTCGGGCTGATAGCATTGGTGAGGTTCGATGAGCAAGTGCAGACCCTTTGAAGTCATACTGCACGGTACCCATTCCATGGGTCCCAACTCTCCAGGTTTGAGGGATTCTTCCTTCAGCTAAAACATGCATGGAAAACCCAAGTATGGTTCACCATGTGACCGGGAAACGTTTTCAAATGCATCTCAGTTTTCGTCCCCTTTTACTCGGGTTCACCATTCCAGACCCTTTACTAACACTCTCCCCACTTGGAGACTCAGTGCCTTTAACCTCCTGTTTGGCACAGTTTGCAATATCTGCGCAAGATGAACAGGAATAGGGGGAATCAATGAGAGACTAGCTGGAGGTGTCTGCACAGGCAAATTTAACGCTCATTTCCCACCAGGAAGAGGAATTAACCAAAGGCTCAGCATGCCGTGCCGGAACCAGATTAGGGCCTGAAGCAATCATGTGTGTTTGCGGCCAGCTCACAAGAAAGCGAGTTGAAGAAAGGAGCTCAGGGGCACTGTAATTCACAAACCTGCAGAGTTATAAATGACAGCTATCGTCCAAAAATATATTGAAGGAAGCCTGCGAAGAGGACTTGTAAGTGGGCAGAATTGCAAGAAAACGATTTCGGGGGTAGGCTGGAATTGCATTTAAAGCATAGGAAAAGAGGCAGAACGTCGACAATGATGCACTTGGCCAAAAAGGGCGTATGCGTTTTTTCCTGAATATATTCAGGAAAAAACGCATACGCCCTTTTTGGCCAACCATGCAAGCATGTTAAAGAATTATGCACTACAATGAAGTCTCACAGCCCCCTGGTCAAAAGGGCCATCTAAAAAAAGTGTAAAATCCAGAAAGACAGCACAGGCCATGGAGAACAGGGAGCCTTGTTATGCTGATGGGCGGGATGTAAATTGCCAACAGCCACCCTGGAGAAGTGTATGGTGTTTCCTGAAACACCTAAAAAACAAAGCAACGGAGCCTACGGCACTTCCAGTTATGGTCCTATAGCTTAGGGAAATTAAAATCAAAAACACACAGCCACCCCAAATTTTCGGACGGCTCTGTTTACAAGAACCTCGTCTACGGTACAAGTTAAATATCCCAGAATGTGAAAAATGGATAAAGAAGTTGTGGTTCGTACGTACAATGGAATATCACTCAGCAATGAAATCTATGTCATCAGGCCCATCACAGCATAATGAGTGGATTCAGCTACAGTGATTCTAAGTGAAATAAGTCACACAGAAAATGAAACATCATAAGATATCACTAATACACGGAATGTAAACTTGGCTACACATGAACTGAATTACAAAACAGAACAGGGACTCAAATTTAGAAAACCAACTTATGCTTGCTTAAGGGCAAAGGTGTGTTGGGGTGCTGCATAAAACCAGAGATTGAAAATAGCACAGATACCGTTCCATAAGCCAAATATGTAATAGTCAAGACCTACTCCTTGTTCAACGACATGGACTCAACACCACATATTCAACGCCTAGGAATATACCTGACTAGTAAGAATCTTAAAACCCGTGGATTTATATTTCTCTGTAGGAGAATCAAGCGTTTGTACAGCGGCATGAACGCAGCAGTGAAAATCCGATAAATCCCATTATCAAACTAAATTACAAAAACAAAACACAATGACAGTGAAAGAGACAGCAATTCTTAAATAATTGATTCAGGGCTTGTGATGAAACCTGGATTTACCACATCTACACCCAGAGCTGGGTGAGGCATAAGGCTGGACACTTCGAACTGATAGCATTGGTGAGGTTCGGTGAGCAAATTCAGACCCTTTTTAGTCATACTGCATGGTACCCATTCCATGGGTCAATAATCTCCAGGTTTAAGGAATTCTTCCTTCAGCTAAAACATGCATGGGAAACCCAGAGTATTGTCCACTGTGAGACTGGGAAACCATTTTAAATGGCTCTCAGGTTTCGTTCCCTGGTACTCGGGTTCACCATTCCAGATGCTTTACTAACCCTCTACCCACTTGGAGAGTCAGTGCCTTTAACCTCCTGTTTGGCACAGTTTGCAATTTCTGCACAAGATGAACAGGAATAGGGAGAACCAATGAGAGACTAGCTGTAGGTGTCTCCACGGGCAAATTGAATGCTCATTTCTCACCAGAAAGAGGAATTTACCAAAGGCTCAGCGTGCCGTGCCGAAACCAGATTACGGCCTGAAGCAATCCTGCGGTTTTGCGGCCAGCTCACAAGAAAGCATGTTGAAGAAAGGAGCTCAGGGACACTGTATTTAACAAACCTGCAGAGTTATTAATGACAGGTATCATACAAAAATATATTGAAGTAAGGCTGCGAGGAGGACTTGAAAGCGGGGCAGTATTCCTGGAATATGATTTCAGGACGTAGACGGGAAGTGTTCTGAAAGCATAGGAGAAGAGGCAGATCCTGGACAATGATGCACTTGGTCAAAATGTGCATATGCGTTTTTTCCAGGGCCCTCATTAAAGAGGGTAGGAGGCTCCCAGAATGCTTTAGTGGCCAACAGAGGGCCCACATCATCAAGGCGACGTGAGCCAGCCAGGCAGGAGTGACCTCACATCAGAGGGCCCACCTCACAGAAGGGTAAGGAACCCAGCCAGGATCAGACTCTCACCAGAGTGCCCACATCAGCAAGGGGCTGTGAACCAGGCAGGAGTGTCATCACACCCGTGGGGCCATATCATCAAAAGTTGAGGTAACAAGAAAATGTGGCCTCAAACCAGAGGACCCACATCACCATGGGTCTTGGAGCGAGGCAGGCAGGATTAACCTCACAACACATGGCCCATTGTATAAAAAAGGTGAGGAATCCAGCAGTTGGAACATCCCAGCAGGCGGCCCAGAGCACCGAGGCTATGGGATCCAGGCAGTGATGGACTCACAACAGAGGGCCCTCATCATGAAACTGTGAGCAAACCAGCCGTTGTGACCTCAGAGCACAAGGCCCACATCCCCATGGGGAAGGGAACCAAGTAGGAGTGTCATCGCACCAGTGGGCACACATCAGAAAATGTGGGGAGCCCAGCAGTTAGGGCCTGACACCAGAGGGCTCTCATCACCGAGGAGAGGAGGCTCCCAGCAGGCTCCAACTGCTACCAGTGGGCCGCCGTCACCAATGCGGGGTGTGCCAGCCAGGCAAGAGTGACCTCAGAGCAGAGGGCCCACCTCACAAAAGTGTGAGGAACCCAAGGAGGATCAGACTCTCACCAGAGGGCCCACATCACCAAGAGAATGGGAACCAGGCTGGAGTGTCCTCACACCAGTGGGACCTCATCAACGAAATGTGAGTGACCCAGCACACGTGGCCTCAAACCAGAGGACACACATCACCAAGGGGCTGGGAGTGAGGCAGGCAGGAGGAGTCTCCAAACAGAGGGCCCATAGAAGAAAAAAGGTGAGGAATCCCGCAGTTGGAACCTCCCAGCAGGCGGCCAGGAGCAGCGAGGCTATGGGATCCAGACCTGACTGAACTCAAAACAGAGGGCCCTCATCATGAAACTGTGAGCAACCCAGGCTTTGGGACCTCAGAGCAGAAGGCCCACATTCCTATGTGGCTGGGTACATGGCATAAGTGTACTCGCACCTCAGGGCACACATCAGAGAATTTTGGGAGCCCAGAAGTTAGGGTCTGACGCCAGAGGGCCCTCATTACCAAGGGGAGGAGACTCCAAGCAGGCACCAACTCCCAACTGAGGGCCCATGTCGACAAGGTGACGTGTGACAGCCAGGCAGGAGTGACCTCACAGCAGAGGGCCTAGCTCACAGAAGGGTGAGGAACCCAGCCAGGATAAGACTCTCACCAGAGGGCCCACATCACCAAGGGGATCAGAACCAGGCAGGACTGTCTTCACACCAGGGTGACCACATCATAGAAAGGTGAGGAAACCAGCACATGAGGCCTAAACCAGAGGACCCACATCTCCAAGGGGCTCGGATTGAGGCAGGCATGAGTAGCCTCACAACACAGGGCCAATAGAATAAAAAAGGTGAGGAATCCTGCAGTGGGAACCTCCCAGCAGGCGGCCCAGAGCACCGAGTCTATGTGATCCAGGCTGCAGTGAACTCACAGCAGAGGGCCCACATCATGAAACTGTGAGCAACCCAGCCATTGGGACCTCAGAGCAGAAGGCCCACATCCCCATGGGGATGGGAACCTCGCAGGAGTGTCCTCGCACCACTTAGCACGTATCAGAAAATGTGGGTACCCAGCAGTTAGGGCCTGATGCAAGAGGGCCCTCATCACCGAGGGGAGGAGGCTCCCAGCATGCTCCAACTGCCACAAGAGGGCCGATGTTGCCAAGGCGGGGTGTGCCAGCCAGGCAGGAGTGACCTCACAGCAGAGGGCCCACCTCACAGAAGGGTGAGGAACCCAGCCAGGATCAGACTCTCACCAGAGAGCCCACATCATCAAGGGGATAGGAACCAGGCAAGAGTGTCCTCACACCAGTGGGGCCACATCATCGAAAGGTGAGGGACCCAGCACACGTGGCCTCAAACCAGAGGACACACATCACCAAGGGGCTGGGAGTGAGGCAGGCAGGAGGAGTCTCAAAACAGAGGGCCCATAGAAGAAAAAAGGTGAGGAATCCTGCAGTTGTAACCTCCCCGCAGGTGGCCAGGAGCAGCGAGGCTATGGGATCCAGGCCGGAGTGAACTCACACCAGAGGGCCCTCATCATGAAACTGAGCAACCCATCGTTGGGACCTCAGAGCAGAAGGCCCACATTCCCATGGTGTTTGGAACCTGGCAGGAGTGTACTCGCACCACAGGGCGCACATCAGAAAATTTTGGGAGGTCAGGAGTTAGGGCCTGACGCCAGAGGGCCCTCATTACCAAGGGGAGGAGACTCGCAGCAGGCACCAACTCCCACGAGAGAGCCGACGTCGTCAAGGCGGGGTGGGCCAGCCAGGCAGGAGTGACCTCAGAGAAGAGGGCCCACCTCTCAGAAGTGTGAGGAACCCAGTCAGGATCAGACTCCCACCGGAGGGTCCACATCACCAAGGGGATGGGAACCAGGCAGGAGTGTCCTCACACCAGTGGGGCCACATCAGCCAAAGGTGAGGAACCCAGCACATGTGGCCTCAAACTACAGGACACACATAACCAAGGGGCTGGGAGTGAGGCAGGTGTCTGGAGGGGCACATTTAACTCTAAATTCCCACCAGGAAGAGGAATTAACCAAAGGCTCAGAGTGCCGTGTCAGACCCTGATTATGGCCTAAAGCAAACCTGCGGTTCTGTGGCCAGCTTTCAAGGAAACGAGTTAAGAAAGGAAATCACGGGCACTATAATTCACAAACCTGCAGAGATATAAATGACAGCTATTGGCAAAAATATATTGAAGTAAGTCTGCAAAGAGGACTTGAAAACGAGGCAGAATTGCAGGAATCATATTTCAGGAGGTAGATTGGAATTGCATTTAAAGCATGTGAAAAGCGGCAGATCTTTGACACTGATGCACTTGGACAAAAGTGCGTAAACATTTTTTCCTGAATATATTCAGGAAAAAACGCATATGCCCTTTTTGGCCAACCAAGCACTCCAGCAATGGAAATCCGCACTACAATGAAGTCTCATTTCCCATTCGTCAAAAGGGCCATCTGAAAAATGTGTAAAAACCAGAAACACAGGACAGGCCATGGAGAACAGGGAGCCTTGTTATGCTGATGGGCGGGATGTAAATTGCCAACAGACACTCTGGAGATGTTTATGGTGTATCCTGAAACATCTGAAAAACAAAGCTACAGAGCCTAGGGTACTTCCACTTTTAGCCCTATAGCTTAGGAAAATTAAAATCAACAAGACACAGCCAGCACAAAATTTAGGGCTGCTGTGTTTACAAGAAACTCGAGTCCAGTACAAATTAAATATCCCAGAAAGAAAAAAATGGATAAAGGAGTTGTGCTACTTACGTACAACGGAATGTCACTCAGCAATGAAATCAATGTCATCAGGCCTGTAGCAGCAAATTGAGTGGATTTAAATATGATGATTCTAAGAGAAATACGTCACACAGAGAAAGATAAGTATCATAAGATATCACTAATAGAGGGAGTGTAAACTTGGCTACACATAAACTGAAATACAAAACCGAACAGAGTCTCACATTTAGATAAAAACTTATGCTTGCTTAAGGGGAATGTTGAATTGGGGTGCTGTATAAAACCAGAGATTGAAATTAGCACACATACCGTTCCATAAGCCAAATATGTACTAGACAAGACCTACTCTTTGCTCAACGAAATAGACTCATCCATGGTGTATCACCTCACACATGTTAGAATGGGCATCATCAGAAAATCTACAAACAACAAATGCTGGAAAGGGTGTGGAGATAAGGAACCCTCTTCCACTATTGTTGGGAATGTAAATTGATACAGTCACTGTGGAGAACATTATGGAGTTTCTTATAAAATTAAGAATAGAATTACCATATGATACAGCAATCCCACTACTGGGCATATACCCAGACAAAACCATAAATCAAAAAGAGACATTCACCGCAATGTTCATTGCATCACTATTTACAATATCCAGGTAATGGAAGCAACCTAAATGCCCACAGACAGACGAATGCATAAAGAAGTGGTACATATATAAAATGGAATATTACTAAGCCATAAAAAAGAATGAAATTGGGTCATTTGTAGAGACGTTGATGGATCTAGAGACTGTCATACAGAGTGAAGTAAGTCAGAAATAGAAAAACAAATCTTGTATATTAATGCCTATATGTGGAACCTAGACAAATTTTACAGATGAACCGATTTGCAAGGCAGAAATAGAGCAACAGATGTAGACAACAAACGTATGGACACCAAGGGGGGAAAGCTGTTGGGGGGTGGTGGTGGGAGGAGTTGAGAGATTGGGATTGGCATATATACATTTATATGTATAAAAGAGATAACCAAAAAGAACCTGCTGTATAAAAAAATAAAATAAAATTCAAATTACAAAAATAAAACAGAGAAAATATTCTTCCCTTCACGTACATGTATTTATATGAATAAATTATTTCCATGCTTATATCTGTAAATACAAAAAAGAGGAATAAAATCTACCTTGAACCAAAAACGAAAAAAAGAAAAAAAAAACAGAACCCACCAGTTACACAGAGGAAAACCGTATCAGGGCACTTGCTCCAGTTGTAAGCAATTCTGAAGTTGGTCAGTGGTGGGGAATCATCTCCCATTCAGCCAGCAGGCCCCACGCAACAAGCGTCCTCATTGCAAAGCTGGGGGACCGTGCCGAGGCATCTGTGAATAAACGTGGGCTGAGCCCCAGGCCAGCTGCTGCTGAAATGTTCCCACCCTTCCCAGGTAAAACACCTGAATATGTACAAGGACTTGAAAGCCTAGAGGAAGGGCCATGGAGCCACATGAGCGACAGCATGCCAGCCGACTTGGTGCCTGCAGGCCAGCCAGGGTGGTCCTGGCCCTGGGTGCTCTTCTGGAAGCTTTCCATTTCCCTGCCTGAGATACCCCTGCTGTCCCGGCCCCCACTGCTTTCTTCCTCACTCACCTCTGCCCAGGGAGAAATTCCAGCGGCAGGTATGGGTGACACATCCTCTTCTTTAGCAGGTGGCATCTTGGCAACTGCTGCAGAAAGTCCAGCAGAGCCCCACTCACACTGGGCCACCCACAAAGCCGTGGCCTCTCACTCCCTCCCACCAGTCCAGCCCCAAGACTGCTGACAGGGCAGAGAAAATGGCGTCAGGCACAGCTGCAGGGGCTCTTGCTGCCTGGAACGGTGTTTATATTGATCTGAACCCAGGCACACCTGGGGAGGGCTGGCTGGCACGGTCGGGCTTCCCAGGCCAGCCAATAATCACCCCTCAGGGGCTCACAGTTGCAGAAACTGGAACTTGCTGAATCGGCCAGGTCCAAGGAACAGGTGTGGGCTCCTGAGAGTCAGGATAGACAAGGGGCTGCAGCTCTGGCTTGTTTTCTAATTATATTATCTGGCCCATGAGTGGGAGACAACTTCAAGAAAACCCTCTCCTAATGAGAGGAACCCAGGAGTCAGGGAGAGGAGGGGTGGCTGGTGGGTGGAGACAGAGGCCTGGTGCCCCGGGCGCAGTGGAAGTCTCTGGAAGACCAGGTGGAGGGAGGCCACACAGAGTGATGCCCAGGGTCACAGACCTGTCGGAGCTGCTGTTTGTTAGTTCAAGTCCTGCTCTGAGGTGCTCTGTGTCAGATCTGAGTGACAGGTGAGCTGGGAGTGCTCTGCAATGAGGGCGATATGCACGGTTCCTGTGTTCCCAGCCCTGCCATGGTACCTGCAAGGGTAGCTCTGTATCCTGGGAGGGGCCTGACCACGAGAGCCCCATGGGCTGCAGGGGGACCTGCCCAGGGAACACCATATCCTGGGAGGGTCCTGAACATGAGAGCCCCGTGGGCTGGGGTGGGGTACCTGCCCAGGTGAGCTCCATATCCTGGGATTGGCCTGACCTCGAGAGCCCCATGGGCTGCTGGAGTCCTGGTAAAGGATGTCAGGACAGTCAGTTAAGCCACTGAGGATATACCTCCAGTAGTTCCTAAACCCTACACCCTGCTGGTCATTCTACCAACCACCAGGACATGGTATTCTGTATTAGTCTTCAATGATGCCTTCTTTTGTATTCTATTAGTCCCAGAGTCACAAGAAATTTTGGCTTGTGAGTGGCAGGACTCAACATACAACTAAAACAATACTTCCGGGCCGTGTTGTCCCAAGGGTTCAAAAATTCCCACACCATCTTTGGGGAAAGCTCAGCTAAAGACCTAAAAGTTCTACCTCTGGAAAAGGAAACACTCCTTCAATATGCAGACGACATTCTGATCGCCAGCCCTACTAAGGAGACCTCTGAACTACGAAGCCAATAAAGGATACAAGTTGTCCAAGAAAAAGCTCAAATATCACAGACTACGGTGACCTGCCTGGGCTTCATTCTCACAGAAGGTCGGAGAAGCCCATCCAAGGAAAGGGAAGAAACAATTTACAGCCTTACCCATTTCTAAAACTAGAAGACAGCTTAGGGGTTCCTTCAGAGGCCAGGGTTTGCTGCTTCTGGATCCCTAACTACAGTCTACTAGCTCGGCCTCTATATGAAACACTGAAAGGAAAAGGTGATGATCCTTTTGAATAGAATGCAGAAGTGGCCTTTCAAGAATGGAAAGAGCAGTCAATTCAGACCCTTGCACAGGAACTCCCTAATTTAGCTAAACCCTTTGACCTTTACATTCCTGGTGAACGGTGAATCGCCATTGGAGTATTAGTGCAAAACCTGGGACCACTTGAAATGGAACAATGCAAGAATGCGATCCAGGTAGGATAAACTACGGTCACCAAGGGGATTGGCCCACCGCCACATCTGGCCAAGATACTGGCAGTATCCGAAAACCTGGAAATCAGCAGCCCAAAAGGCCACCTCCCTCCTAAGGTAAAAGGACCCCACGTGGTGATCCTAACCACCAAACATGCCCTGAAGTTGCAGGGTTGGCTCCGTGGGCACACTGACCTTGAGTGAGGAGGCCCTCCAACTCCAACCTCCATAGAGATAACCGGGGCAAAGGGGCACCATGACGACTCGTGTGAAGGTGTCTGCACGGGCAAATTTAACGCTCATTTCCCACCAGGAAGAGGAATTAACCAAAGGCTCAGCATGCCGTGCCGGAACCAGATTAGGGCCTGAAGCATTCCTGCGGGTTTGCGGCCAGCTCACAAGAAAGCGAGTTGAAGAAAGGAGCTCAGGGGCACTGTAATTCACAAACCTGCAGAGTTATAAATGACAGCTATGGTCTAAAAATATATTGAAGGAAGGCTGCGAAGAGGACTTGAAAGTGGGGCAGAATTTCAGGAAAACGATTTCAGGGGGTAGACTGGAATTGCATTTAAAGCATAGGAAAAGAGGCAGAACGACGACAATGATGCACTTGGCCAAAAAGGGCGTATGCGTTTTTTCCTGAATATATTCAGGAAAAAACGCATACGCCCTTTTTGGACAACCAAGCAAGCGTGTAAAGGAAATCTGCACTACAATGAAGTCTCACTGCCCCCCGGTCAAAAGGGCCATCTGAAAAAAGTGTAAAATCCAGAAAGGCAGCACAGACCATGGAGAAGAGGGAGCCTTGTCATGCTGATGGGCGGGATGTAAATTGCCAACAACCACTCTGGAGAAGTGTATGGTGTTTCCAGAAACACGTAGGAAACAAAGCAACACAGCCTATGGCACTTCCACTTATGGTCCTATAGCTTAGGGAAATTAAAATCAAAAACACACAGCCACCCCAAAGTTTCGGACGGCTCTGTTTACAAGAACCTCGTCTACGGTACAAGTTAAATATCCAAGAAAGCGAAAAATGGATAAAGAAATTGTGGTACGTACGTACAATGGAATATCACTCACCAATGAAATCTATGTCATCAGGCCCATTGCGGCATAATGAGTGGATTCAGGTACGATGATTCTAAGTGAAATAAGTCACACAGAAAATGAAACATCATAAGATATCACTAATACAAGGAATGTAAACTTGGCTACACATGAACTGAATTACAAAACAGAACAGGGTCTCAAATTTAGAAAACCAACTTATGCTTGCTTAAGGGGAAATGTGAGTTGGGGTGCTGCATAAAACCAGAGATAGAAATTAGCACAGATACCTTTCCATAAGCCAAATATATAATACTCAAAACCTACCCCTTGCTCAACGAAATGGACTAAACACCCCATATTCAAAGCCTAGGAATACACCTGACTGATCAGAATCTTCAAACCCATGGATTTATATGTCTCCATAAGAGAATCAAGCGTGTGTACAGCTGCAAGAATGCAGCAGAGAAAATCCGATAAATCCCATTATCAAAATGAATTACAGAAACAAAACACAATGACAGTGAAATAGAGAGCAATTTTTAAATAATTCATTCAGGGCTTGTGATGCAACCTGGATTTACCACATCTACACCCAGAGCTGAGTGAGACATAAGGTTGGACACTTCGGGCTGATAGCATTGGTGAGGTTCGATGAGCAAGTGCAGACCCTTTGAAGTCATACTGCACGGTACCCATTCCATGGGTCCCAACTCTCCAGGTTTGAGGGATTCTTCCTTCAGCTAAAACATGCATGGAAAACCCAAGTATGGTTCACCATGTGACCGGGAAACGTTTTCAAATGCATCTCAGTTTTCGTCCCCTTTTACTCGGGTTCACCATTCCAGACCCTTTACTAACACTCTCCCCACTTGGAGACTCAGTGCCTTTAACCTCCTGTTTGGCACAGTTTGCAATATCTGCGCAAGATGAACAGGAATAGGGGGAATCAATGAGAGACTAGCTGGAGGTGTCTGCACAGGCAAATTTAACGCTCATTTCCCACCAGGAAGAGGAATTGACCAAAGGCTCAGCATGCCGTGCCGGAACCAGATTAGGGCCTGAAGCAATCATGTGTGTTTGCGGCCAGCTCACAAGAAAGCGAGTTGAAGAAAGGAGCTCAGGGGCACTGTAATTCACAAACCTGCAGAGTTATAAATGACAGCTATCGTCCAAAAATATATTGAAGGAAGCCTGCGAAGAGGACTTGTAAGTGGGCAGAATTGCAAGAAAACGATTTCGGGGGTAGGCTGGAATTGCATTTAAAGCATAGGAAAAGAGGCAGAACGTCGACAATGATGCACTTGGCCAAAAAGGGCGTATGCGTTTTTTCCTGAATATATTCAGGAAAAAACGCATACGCCCTTTTTGGCCAACCATGCAAGCATGTTAAAGAATTATGCACTACAATGAAGTCTCACAGCCCCCTGGTCAAAAGGGCCATCTAAAAAAAGTGTAAAATCCAGAAAGACAGCACAGGCCATGGAGAACAGGGAGCCTTGTTATGCTGATGGGCGGGATGTAAATTGCCAACAGCCACCCTGGAGAAGTGTATGGTGTTTCCTGAAACACCTAAAAAACAAAGCAACGGAGCCTACGGCACTTCCAGTTATGGTCCTATAGCTTAGGGAAATTAAAATCAAAAACACACAGCCACCCCAAATTTTCGGACGGCTCTGTTTACAAGAACCTCGTCTACGGTACAAGTTAAATATCCCAGAATGTGAAAAATGGATAAAGAAGTTGTGGTTCGTACGTACAATGGAATATCACTCAGCAATGAAATCTATGTCATCAGGCCCATCACAGCATAATGAGTGGATTCAGCTACAGTGATTCTAAGTGAAATAAGTCACACAGAAAATGAAACATCATAAGATATCACTAATACACGGAATGTAAACTTGGCTACACATGAACTGAATTACAAAACAGAACAGGGACTCAAATTTAGAAAACCAACTTATGCTTGCTTAAGGGCAAAGGTGTGTTGGGGTGCTGCATAAAACCAGAGATTGAAAATAGCACAGATACCGTTCCATAAGCCAAATATGTAATAGTCAAGACCTACTCCTTGTTCAACGACATGGACTCAACACCACATATTCAACGCCTAGGAATATACCTGACTAGTAAGAATCTTAAAACCCGTGGATTTATATTTCTCTGTAGGAGAATCAAGCGTTTGTACAGCGGCATGAACGCAGCAGTGAAAATCCGATAAATCCCATTATCAAACTAAATTACAAAAACAAAACACAATGACAGTGAAAGAGACAGCAATTCTTAAATAATTGATTCAGGGCTTGTGATGAAACCTGGATTTACCACATCTACACCCAGAGCTGGGTGAGGCATAAGGCTGGACACTTCGAACTGATAGCATTGGTGAGGTTCGGTGAGCAAATTCAGACCCTTTTTAGTCATACTGCATGGTACCCATTCCATGGGTCAATAATCTCCAGGTTTAAGGAATTCTTCCTTCAGCTAAAACATGCATGGGAAACCCAGAGTATTGTCCACTGTGAGACTGGGAAACCATTTTAAATGGCTCTCAGGTTTCGTTCCCTGGTACTCGGGTTCACCATTCCAGATGCTTTACTAACCCTCTACCCACTTGGAGAGTCAGTGCCTTTAACCTCCTGTTTGGCACAGTTTGCAATTTCTGCACAAGATGAACAGGAATAGGGAGAACCAATGAGAGACTAGCTGTAGGTGTCTCCACGGGCAAATTGAATGCTCATTTCTCACCAGAAAGAGGAATTTACCAAAGGCTCAGCGTGCCGTGCCGAAACCAGATTACGGCCTGAAGCAATCCTGCGGTTTTGCGGCCAGCTCACAAGAAAGCATGTTGAAGAAAGGAGCTCAGGGACACTGTATTTAACAAACCTGCAGAGTTATTAATGACAGGTATCATACAAAAATATATTGAAGTAAGGCTGCGAGGAGGACTTGAAAGCGGGGCAGTATTCCTGGAATATGATTTCAGGACGTAGACGGGAAGTGTTCTGAAAGCATAGGAGAAGAGGCAGATCCTGGACAATGATGCACTTGGTCAAAATGTGCATATGCGTTTTTTCCAGGGCCCTCATTAAAGAGGGTAGGAGGCTCCCAGAATGCTTTAGTGGCCAACAGAGGGCCCACATCATCAAGGCGACGTGAGCCAGCCAGGCAGGAGTGACCTCACATCAGAGGGCCCACCTCACAGAAGGGTAAGGAACCCAGCCAGGATCAGACTCTCACCAGAGTGCCCACATCAGCAAGGGGCTGTGAACCAGGCAGGAGTGTCATCACACCCGTGGGGCCATATCATCAAAAGTTGAGGTAACAAGAAAATGTGGCCTCAAACCAGAGGACCCACATCACCATGGGTCTTGGAGCGAGGCAGGCAGGATTAACCTCACAACACATGGCCCATTGTATAAAAAAGGTGAGGAATCCAGCAGTTGGAACATCCCAGCAGGCGGCCCAGAGCACCGAGGCTATGGGATCCAGGCAGTGATGGACTCACAACAGAGGGCCCTCATCATGAAACTGTGAGCAAACCAGCCGTTGTGACCTCAGAGCACAAGGCCCACATCCCCATGGGGAAGGGAACCAAGTAGGAGTGTCATCGCACCAGTGGGCACACATCAGAAAATGTGGGGAGCCCAGCAGTTAGGGCCTGACACCAGAGGGCTCTCATCACCGAGGAGAGGAGGCTCCCAGCAGGCTCCAACTGCTACCAGTGGGCCGCCGTCACCAATGCGGGGTGTGCCAGCCAGGCAAGAGTGACCTCAGAGCAGAGGGCCCACCTCACAAAAGTGTGAGGAACCCAAGGAGGATCAGACTCTCACCAGAGGGCCCACATCACCAAGAGAATGGGAACCAGGCTGGAGTGTCCTCACACCAGTGGGACCTCATCTACGAAATGTGAGTGACCCAGCACACGTGGCCTCAAACCAGAGGACACACATCACCAAGGGGCTGGGAGTGAGGCAGGCAGGAGGAGTCTCCAAACAGAGGGCCCATAGAAGAAAAAAGGTGAGGAATCCCGCAGTTGGAACCTCCCAGCAGGCGGCCAGGAGCAGCGAGGCTATGGGATCCAGACCTGACTGAACTCAAAACAGAGGGCCCTCATCATGAAACTGTGAGCAACCCAGGCTTTGGGACCTCAGAGCAGAAGGCCCACATTCCTATGTGGTTGGGTACATGGCATAAGTGTACTCGCACCTCAGGGCACACATCAGAGAATTTTGGGAGCCCAGAAATTAGGGTCTGACGCCAGAGGGCCCTCATTACCAAGGGGAGGAGACTCCAAGCAAGCACCAACTCCCAACTGAGGGCCCATGTCGACAAGGTGACGTGTGACAGCCAGGCAGGAGTGACCTCACAGCAGAGGGCCTAGCTCACAGAAGGGTGAGGAACCCAGCCAGGATAAGACTCTCACCAGAGGGCCCACATCACCAAGGGGATCAGAACCAGGCAGGACTGTCTTCACACCAGGGTGACCACATCATAGAAAGGTGAGGAAACCAGCACATGAGGCCTAAACCAGAGGACCCACATCTCCAAGGGGCTCGGATTGAGGCAGGCATGAGTAGCCTCACAACACAGGGCCAATAGAATAAAAAAGGTGAGGAATCCTGCAGTGGGAACCTCCCAGCAGGCGGCCCAGAGCACCGAGTCTATGTGATCCAGGCTGCAGTGAACTCACAGCAGAGGGCCCACATCATGAAACTGTGAGCAACCCAGCCATTGGGACCTCAGAGCAGAAGGCCCACATCCCCATGGGGATGGGAACCTCGCAGGAGTGTCCTCGCACCACTTAGCACGTATCAGAAAATGTGGGTACCCAGCAGTTAGGGCCTGATGCAAGAGGGCCCTCATCACCGAGGGGAGGAGGCTCCCAGCATGCTCCAACTGCCACAAGAGGGCCGATGTTGCCAAGGCGGGGTGTGCCAGCCAGGCAGGAGTGACCTCACAGCAGAGGGCCCACCTCACAGAAGGGTGAGGAACCCAGCCAGGATCAGACTCTCACCAGAGAGCCCACATCATCAAGGGGATAGGAACCAGGCAAGAGTGTCCTCACACCAGTGGGGCCACATCATCGAAAGGTGAGGGACCCAGCACACGTGGCCTCAAACCAGAGGACACACATCACCAAGGGGCTGGGAGTGAGGCAGGCAGGAGGAGTCTCAAAACAGAGGGCCCATAGAAGAAAAAAGGTGAGGAATCCCGCAGTTGTAACCTCCCCGCAGGTGGCCAGGAGCAGCGAGGCTATGGGATCCAGGCCGGAGTGAACTCACACCAGAGGGCCCTCATCATGAAACTGAGCAACCCATCGTTGGGACCTCAGAGCAGAAGGCCCACATTCCCATGGTGTTTGGAACCTGGCAGGAGTGTACTCGCACCACAGGGCGCACATCAGAAAAATTTGGGAGGTCAGGAGTTAGGGCCTGACGCCAGAGGGCCCTCATTACCAAGGGGAGGAGACTCGCAGCAGGCACCAACTCCCACGAGAGAGCCGACGTCGTCAAGGCGGGGTGGGCCAGCCAGGCAGGAGTGACCTCAGAGAAGAGGGCCCACCTCTCAGAAGTGTGAGGAACCCAGTCAGGATCAGACTCCCACCGGAGGGTCCACATCACCAAGGGGATGGGAACCAGGCAGGAGTGTCCTCACACCAGTGGGGCCACATCAGCCAAAGGTGAGGAACCCAGCACATGTGGCCTCAAACTACAGGACACACATAACCAAGGGGCTGGGAGTGAGGCAGGTGTCTGGAGGGGCACATTTAACTCTAAATTCCCACCAGGAAGAGGAATTAACCAAAGGCTCAGAGTGCCGTGTCAGACCCTGATTATGGCCTAAAGCAAACCTGCGGTTCTGTGGCCAGCTTTCAAGGAAACGAGTTAAGAAAGGAAATCACGGGCACTATAATTCACAAACCTGCAGAGATATAAATGACAGCTATTGGCAAAAATATATTGAAGTAAGTCTGCAAAGAGGACTTGAAAACGAGGCAGAATTGCAGGAATCATATTTCAGGAGGTAGATTGGAATTGCATTTAAAGCATGTGAAAAGCGGCAGATCTTTGACACTGATGCACTTGGACAAAAGTGCGTAAACATTTTTTCCTGAATATATTCAGGAAAAAACGCATATGCCCTTTTTGGCCAACCAAGCACTCCAGCAATGGAAATCCGCACTACAATGAAGTCTCATTTCCCATTCGTCAAAAGGGCCATCTGAAAAATGTGTAAAAACCAGAAACACAGGACAGGCCATGGAGAACAGGGAGCCTTGTTATGCTGATGGGCGGGATGTAAATTGCCAACAGACACTCTGGAGATGTTTATGGTGTATCCTGAAACATCTGAAAAACAAAGCTACAGAGCCTAGGGTACTTCCACTTTTAGCCCTATAGCTTAGGAAAATTAAAATCAACAAGACACAGCCAGCACAAAATTTAGGGCTGCTGTGTTTACAAGAAACTCGAGTCCAGTACAAATTAAATATCCCAGAAAGAAAAAAATGGATAAAGGAGTTGTGCTACTTACGTACAACGGAATGTCACTCAGCAATGAAATCAATGTCATCAGGCCTGTAGCAGCAAATTGAGTGGATTTAAATATGATGATTCTAAGAGAAATACGTCACACAGAGAAAGATAAGTATCATATCACTAATAGAGGGAGTGTAAACTTGGCTACACATAAACTGAAATACAAAACCGAACAGAGTCTCACATTTAGATAAAAACTTATGCTTGCTTAAGGGGAATGTTGAATTGGGGTGCTGTATAAAACCAGAGATTGAAATTAGCACACATACCGTTCCATAAGCCAAATATGTACTAGACAAGACCTACTCTTTGCTCAACGAAATAGACTCATCCATGGTGTATCACCTCACACATGTTAGAATGGGCATCATCAGAAAATCTACAAACAACAAATGCTGGAAAGGGTGTGGAGATAAGGAACCCTCTTCCACTATTGTTGGGAATGTAAATTGATACAGTCACTGTGGAGAACATTATGGAGTTTCTTATAAAATTAAGAATAGAATTACCATATGATACAGCAATCCCACTACTGGGCATATACCCAGACAAAACCATAAATCAAAAAGAGACATTCACCGCAATGTTCATTGCATCACTATTTACAATATCCAGGTAATGGAAGCAACCTAAATGCCCACAGACAGACGAATGCATAAAGAAGTGGTACATATATAAAATGGAATATTACTAAGCCATAAAAAAGAATGAAATTGGGTCATTTGTAGAGACGTTGATGGATCTAGAGACTGTCATACAGAGTGAAGTAAGTCAGAAATAGAAAAACAAATCTTGTATATTAATGCCTATATGTGGAACCTAGACAAATTTTACAGATGAACCGATTTGCAAGGCAGAAATAGAGCAACAGATGTAGACAACAAACGTATGGACACCAAGGGGGGAAAGCTGTTGGGGGGTGGTGGTGGGAGGAGTTGAGAGATTGGGATTGGCATATATACATTTATATGTATAAAAGAGATAACCAAAAAGAACCTGCTGTATAAAAAAATAAAATAAAATTCAAATTACAAAAATAAAACAGAGAAAATATTCTTCCCTTCACGTACATGTATTTATATGAATAAATTATTTCCATGCTTATATCTGTAAATACAAAAAAGAGGAATAAAATCTACCTTGAACCAAAAACGAAAAAAAGAAAAAAAAAACAGAACCCACCAGTTACACAGAGGAAAACCGTATCAGGGCACTTGCTCCAGTTGTAAGCAATTCTGAAGTTGGTCAGTGGTGGGGAATCATCTCCCATTCAGCCAGCAGGCCCCACGCAACAAGCGTCCTCATTGCAAAGCTGGGGGACCGTGCCGAGGCATCTGTGAATAAACGTGGGCTGAGCCCCAGGCCAGCTGCTGCTGAAATGTTCCCACCCTTCCCAGGTAAAACACCTGAATATGTACAAGGACTTGAAAGCCTAGAGGAAGGGCCATGGAGCCACATGAGCGACAGCATGCCAGCCGACTTGGTGCCTGCAGGCCAGCCAGGGTGGTCCTGGCCCTGGGTGCTCTTCTGGAAGCTTTCCATTTCCCTGCCTGAGATACCCCTGCTGTCCCGGCCCCCACTGCTTTCTTCCTCACTCACCTCTGCCCAGGGAGAAATTCCAGCGGCAGGTATGGGTGACACATCCTCTTCTTTAGCAGGTGGCATCTTGGCAACTGCTGCAGAAAGTCCAGCAGAGCCCCACTCACACTGGGCCACCCACAAAGCCGTGGCCTCTCACTCCCTCCCACCAGTCCAGCCCCAAGACTGCTGACAGGGCAGAGAAAATGGCGTCAGGCACAGCTGCAGGGGCTCTTGCTGCCTGGAACGGTGTTTATATTGATCTGAACCCAGGCACACCTGGGGAGGGCTGGCTGGCACGGTCGGGCTTCCCAGGCCAGCCAATAATCACCCCTCAGGGGCTCACAGTTGCAGAAACTGGAACTTGCTGAATCGGCCAGGTCCAAGGAACAGGTGTGGGCTCCTGAGAGTCAGGATAGACAAGGGGCTGCAGCTCTGGCTTGTTTTCTAATTATATTATCTGGCCCATGAGTGGGAGACAACTTCAAGAAAACCCTCTCCTAATGAGAGGAACCCAGGAGTCAGGGAGAGGAGGGGTGGCTGGTGGGTGGAGACAGAGGCCTGGTGCCCCGGGCGCAGTGGAAGTCTCTGGAAGACCAGGTGGAGGGAGGCCACACAGAGTGATGCCCAGGGTCACAGACCTGTCGGAGCTGCTGTTTGTTAGTTCAAGTCCTGCTCTGAGGTGCTCTGTGTCAGATCTGAGTGACAGGTGAGCTGGGAGTGCTCTGCAATGAGGGCGATATGCACGGTTCCTGTGTTCCCAGCCCTGCCATGGTACCTGCAAGGGTAGCTCTGTATCCTGGGAGGGGCCTGACCACGAGAGCCCCATGGGCTGCAGGGGGACCTGCCCAGGGAACACCATATCCTGGGAGGGTCCTGAACATGAGAGCCCCGTGGGCTGGGGTGGGGTACCTGCCCAGGTGAGCTCCATATCCTGGGATTGGCCTGACCTCGAGAGCCCCATGGGCTGCTGGAGTCCTGGTAAAGGATGTCAGGACAGTCAGTTAAGCCACTGAGGATATACCTCCAGTAGTTCCTAAACCCTACACCCTGCTGGTCATTCTACCAACCAACAGGACATGGTATTCTGTATTAGTCTTCAATGATGCCTTCTTTTGTATTCTATTAGTCCCAGAGTCACAAGAAATTTTGGCTTGTGAGTGGCAGGACTCAACATACAACTAAAACAATACTTCCGGGCCGTGTTGTCCCAAGGGTTCAAAAATTCCCACACCATCTTTGGGGAAAGCTCAGCTAAAGACCTAAAAGTTCTACCTCTGGAAAAGGAAACACTCCTTCAATATGCAGACGACATTCTGATCGCCAGCCCTACTAAGGAGACCTCTGAACTACGAAGCCAATAAAGGATACAAGTTGTCCAAGAAAAAGCTCAAATATCACAGACTACGGTGACCTGCCTGGGCTTCATTCTCACAGAAGGTCGGAGAAGCCCATCCAAGGAAAGGGAAGAAACAATTTACAGCCTTACCCATTTCTAAAACTAGAAGACAGCTTAGGGGTTCCTTCAGAGGCCAGGGTTTGCTGCTTCTGGATCCCTAACTACAGTCTACTAGCTCGGCCTCTATATGAAACACTGAAAGGAAAAGGTGATGATCCTTTTGAATAGAATGCAGAAGTGGCCTTTCAAGAATGGAAAGAGCAGTCAATTCAGACCCTTGCACAGGAACTCCCTAATTTAGCTAAACCCTTTGACCTTTACATTCCTGGTGAACGGTGAATCGCCATTGGAGTATTAGTGCAAAACCTGGGACCACTTGAAATGGAACAATGCAAGAATGCGATCCAGGTAGGATAAACTACGGTCACCAAGGGGATTGGCCCACCGCCACATCTGGCCAAGATACTGGCAGTATCCGAAAACCTGGAAATCAGCAGCCCAAAAGGCCACCTCCCTCCTAAGGTAAAAGGACCCCACGTGGTGATCCTAACCACCAAACATGCCCTGAAGTTGCAGGGTTGGCTCCGTGGGCACACTGACCTTGAGTGAGGAGGCCCTCCAACTCCAACCTCCATAGAGATAACCGGGGCAAAGGGGCACCATGACGACTCGTGTGAAGGTGTCTGCACGGGCAAATTTAACGCTCATTTCCCACCAGGAAGAGGAATTAACCAAAGGCTCAGCATGCCGTGCCGGAACCAGATTAGGGCCTGAAGCATTCCTGTGGGTTTGCGGCCAGCTCACAAGAAAGCGAGTTGAAGAAAGGAGCTCAGGGGCACTGTAATTCACAAACCTGCAGAGTTATAAATGACAGCTATGGTCTAAAAATATATTGAAGGAAGGCTGCGAAGAGGACTTGAAAGTGGGGCAGAATTTCAGGAAAACGATTTCAGGGGGTAGACTGGAATTGCATTTAAAGCATAGGAAAAGAGGCAGAACGACGACAATGATGCACTTGGCCAAAAAGGGCGTATGC
This sequence comes from Delphinapterus leucas, assembly GCF_059928025.1. Taxonomy (NCBI): domain Eukaryota; kingdom Metazoa; phylum Chordata; class Mammalia; order Artiodactyla; family Monodontidae; genus Delphinapterus; species Delphinapterus leucas. Next base: position 6,031,206 of record NW_028322237.1, read on the forward strand.
GTTTTTTCCTGAATATATTCAGGAAAAAACGCATACGCCCTTTTTGGACAACCAAGCAAGCGTGTAAAGGAAATCTGCACTACAATGAAGTCTCACTGCCCCCCGGTCAAAAGGGCCATCTGAAAAAAGTGTAAAATCCAGAAAGGCAGCACAGACCATGGAGAAGAGGGAGCCTTGTCATGCTGATGGGCGGGATGTAAATTGCCAACAACCACTCTGGAGAAGTGTATGGTGTTTCCAGAAACACGTAGGAAACAAAGCAACACAGCCTATGGCACTTCCACTTATGGTCCTATAGCTTAGGGAAATTAAAATCAAAAACACACAGCCACCCCAAAGTTTCGGACGGCTCTGTTTACAAGAACCTCGTCTACGGTACAAGTTAAATATCCAAGAAAGCGAAAAATGGATAAAGAAATTGTGGTACGTACGTACAATGGAATATCACTCACCAATGAAATCTATGTCATCAGGCCCATTGCGGCATAATGAGTGGATTCAGGTACGATGATTCTAAGTGAAATAAGTCACACAGAAAATGAAACATCATAAGATATCACTAATACAAGGAATGTAAACTTGGCTACACATGAACTGAATTACAAAACAGAACAGGGTCTCAAATTTAGAAAACCAACTTATGCTTGCTTAAGGGGAAATGTGAGTTGGGGTGCTGCATAAAACCAGAGATAGAAATTAGCACAGATACCTTTCCATAAGCCAAATATATAATACTCAAGACCTACCCCTTGCTCAACGAAATGGACTAAACACCCCATATTCAAAGCCTAGGAATACACCTGACTGATCAGAATCTTCAAACCCATGGATTTATATGTCTCCATAAGAGAATCAAGCGTGTGTACAGCTGCAAGAATGCAGCAGAGAAAATCCGATAAATCCCATTATCAAAATGAATTACAGAAACAAAACACAATGACAGTGAAATAGAGAGCAATTTTTAAATAATTCATTCAGGGCTTGTGATGCAACCTGGATTTACCACATCTACACCCAGAGCTGAGTGAGACATAAGGTTGGACACTTCGGGCTGATAGCATTGGTGAGGTTCGATGAGCAAGTGCAGACCCTTTGAAGTCATACTGCACGGTACCCATTCCATGGGTCCCAACTCTCCAGGTTTGAGGGATTCTTCCTTCAGCTAAAACATGCATGGAAAACCCAAGTATGGTTCACCATGTGACCGGGAAACGTTTTCAAATGCATCTCAGTTTTCGTCCCCTTTTACTCGGGTTCACCATTCCAGACCCTTTACTAACACTCTCCCCACTTGGAGACTCAGTGCCTTTAACCTCCTGTTTGGCACAGTTTGCAATATCTGCGCAAGATGAACAGGAATAGGGGGAATCAATGAGAGACTAGCTGGAGGTGTCTGCACAGGCAAATTTAACGCTCATTTCCCACCAGGAAGAGGAATTGACCAAAGGCTCAGCATGCCGTGCCGGAACCAGATTAGGGCCTGAAGCAATCATGTGTGTTTGCGGCCAGCTCACAAGAAAGCGAGTTGAAGAAAGGAGCTCAGGGGCACTGTAATTCACAAACCTGCAGAGTTATAAATGACAGCTATCGTCCAAAAATATATTGAAGGAAGCCTGCGAAGAGGACTTGTAAGTGGGCAGAATTGCAAGAAAACGATTTCGGGGGTAGGCTGGAATTGCATTTAAAGCATAGGAAAAGAGGCAGAACGTCGACAATGATGCACTTGGCCAAAAAGGGCGTATGCGTTTTTTCCTGAATATATTCAGGAAAAAACGCATACGCCCTTTTTGGCCAACCATGCAAGCATGTTAAAGAATTATGCACTACAATGAAGTCTCACAGCCCCCTGGTCAAAAGGGCCATCTAAAAAAAGTGTAAAATCCAGAAAGACAGCACAGGCCATGGAGAACAGGGAGCCTTGTTATGCTGATGGGCGGGATGTAAATTGCCAACAGCCACCCTGGAGAAGTGTATGGTGTTTCCTGAAACACCTAAAAAACAAAGCAACGGAGCCTACGGCACTTCCAGTTATGGTCCTATAGCTTAGGGAAATTAAAATCAAAAACACACAGCCACCCCAAATTTTCGGACGGCTCTGTTTACAAGAACCTCGTCTACGGTACAAGTTAAATATCCCAGAATGTGAAAAATGGATAAAGAAGTTGTGGTTCGTACGTACAATGGAATATCACTCAGCAATGAAATCTATGTCATCAGGCCCATCACAGCATAATGAGTGGATTCAGCTACAGTGATTCTAAGTGAAATAAGTCACACAGAAAATGAAACATCATAAGATATCACTAATACACGGAATGTAAACTTGGCTACACATGAACTGAATTACAAAACAGAACAGGGACTCAAATTTAGAAAACCAACTTATGCTTGCTTAAGGGCAAAGGTGTGTTGGGGTGCTGCATAAAACCAGAGATTGAAAATAGCACAGATACCGTTCCATAAGCCAAATATGTAATAGTCAAGACCTACTCCTTGTTCAACGACATGGACTCAACACCACATATTCAACGCCTAGGAATATACCTGACTAGTAAGAATCTTAAAACCCGTGGATTTATATTTCTCTGTAGGAGAATCAAGCGTTTGTACAGCGGCATGAACGCAGCAGTGAAAATCCGATAAATCCCATTATCAAACTAAATTACAAAAACAAAACACAATGACAGTGAAAGAGACAGCAATTCTTAAATAATTGATTCAGGGCTTGTGATGAAACCTGGATTTACCACATCTACACCCAGAGCTGGGTGAGGCATAAGGCTGGACACTTCGAACTGATAGCATTGGTGAGGTTCGGTGAGCAAATTCAGACCCTTTTTAGTCATACTGCATGGTACCCATTCCATGGGTCAATAATCTCCAGGTTTAAGGAATTCTTCCTTCAGCTAAAACATGCATGGGAAACCCAGAGTATTGTCCACTGTGAGACTGGGAAACCATTTTAAATGGCTCTCAGGTTTCGTTCCCTGGTACTCGGGTTCACCATTCCAGATGCTTTACTAACCCTCTACCCACTTGGAGAGTCAGTGCCTTTAACCTCCTGTTTGGCACAGTTTGCAATTTCTGCACAAGATGAACAGGAATAGGGAGAACCAATGAGAGACTAGCTGTAGGTGTCTCCACGGGCAAATTGAATGCTCATTTCTCACCAGAAAGAGGAATTTACCAAAGGCTCAGCGTGCCGTGCCGAAACCAGATTACGGCCTGAAGCAATCCTGCGGTTTTGCGGCCAGCTCACAAGAAAGCATGTTGAAGAAAGGAGCTCAGGGACACTGTATTTAACAAACCTGCAGAGTTATTAATGACAGGTATCATACAAAAATATATTGAAGTAAGGCTGCGAGGAGGACTTGAAAGCGGGGCAGTATTCCTGGAATATGATTTCAGGACGTAGACGGGAAGTGTTCTGAAAGCATAGGAGAAGAGGCAGATCCTGGACAATGATGCACTTGGTCAAAATGTGCATATGCGTTTTTTCCAGGGCCCTCATTAAAGAGGGTAGGAGGCTCCCAGAATGCTTTAGTGGCCAACAGAGGGCCCACATCATCAAGGCGACGTGAGCCAGCCAGGCAGGAGTGACCTCACATCAGAGGGCCCACCTCACAGAAGGGTAAGGAACCCAGCCAGGATCAGACTCTCACCAGAGTGCCCACATCAGCAAGGGGCTGTGAACCAGGCAGGAGTGTCATCACACCCGTGGGGCCATATCATCAAAAGTTGAGGTAACAAGAAAATGTGGCCTCAAACCAGAGGACCCACATCACCATGGGTCTTGGAGCGAGGCAGGCAGGATTAACCTCACAACACATGGCCCATTGTATAAAAAAGGTGAGGAATCCAGCAGTTGGAACATCCCAGCAGGCGGCCCAGAGCACCGAGGCTATGGGATCCAGGCAGTGATGGACTCACAACAGAGGGCCCTCATCATGAAACTGTGAGCAAACCAGCCGTTGTGACCTCAGAGCACAAGGCCCACATCCCCATGGGGAAGGGAACCAAGTAGGAGTGTCATCGCACCAGTGGGCACACATCAGAAAATGTGGGGAGCCCAGCAGTTAGGGCCTGACACCAGAGGGCTCTCATCACCGAGGAGAGGAGGCTCCCAGCAGGCTCCAACTGCTACCAGTGGGCCGCCGTCACCAATGCGGGGTGTGCCAGCCAGGCAAGAGTGACCTCAGAGCAGAGGGCCCACCTCACAAAAGTGTGAGGAACCCAAGGAGGATCAGACTCTCACCAGAGGGCCCACATCACCAAGAGAATGGGAACCAGGCTGGAGTGTCCTCACACCAGTGGGACCTCATCAACGAAATGTGAGTGACCCAGCACACGTGGCCTCAAACCAGAGGACACACATCACCAAGGGGCTGGGAGTGAGGCAGGCAGGAGGAGTCTCCAAACAGAGGGCCCATAGAAGAAAAAAGGTGAGGAATCCCGCAGTTGGAACCTCCCAGCAGGCGGCCAGGAGCAGCGAGGCTATGGGATCCAGACCTGACTGAACTCAAAACAGAGGGCCCTCATCATGAAACTGTGAGCAACCCAGGCTTTGGGACCTCAGAGCAGAAGGCCCACATTCCTATGTGGTTGGGTACATGGCATAAGTGTACTCGCACCTCAGGGCACACATCAGAGAATTTTGGGAGCCCAGAAGTTAGGGTCTGACGCCAGAGGGCCCTCATTACCAAGGGGAGGAGACTCCAAGCAGGCACCAACTCCCAACTGAGGGCCCATGTCGACAAGGTGACGTGTGACAGCCAGGCAGGAGTGACCTCACAGCAGAGGGCCTAGCTCACAGAAGGGTGAGGAACCCAGCCAGGATAAGACTCTCACCAGAGGGCCCACATCACCAAGGGGATCAGAACCAGGCAGGACTGTCTTCACACCAGGGTGACCACATCATAGAAAGGTGAGGAAACCAGCACATGAGGCCTAAACCAGAGGACCCACATCTCCAAGGGGCTCGGATTGAGGCAGGCATGAGTAGCCTCACAACACAGGGCCAATAGAATAAAAAAGGTGAGGAATCCTGCAGTGGGAACCTCCCAGCAGGCGGCCCAGAGCACCGAGTCTATGTGATCCAGGCTGCAGTGAACTCACAGCAGAGGGCCCACATCATGAAACTGTGAGCAACCCAGCCATTGGGACCTCAGAGCAGAAGGCCCACATCCCCATGGGGATGGGAACCTCGCAGGAGTGTCCTCGCACCACTTAGCACGTATCAGAAAATGTGGGTACCCAGCAGTTAGGGCCTGATGCAAGAGGGCCCTCATCACCGAGGGGAGGAGGCTCCCAGCAGGCACCAACTGCCACAAGAGGGCCGATGTTGCCAAGGCGGGGTGTGCCAGCCAGGCAGGAGTGACCTCACAGCAGAGGGCCCACCTCCCAGAAGTGTGAGGAATCCAGACAGGATCAGACTCTCACCAGAGGGCCCCCATCACCAAGGGGATGGGAACCAGGCAGGAGTGTCCTCACACCAGTGGGGCCACATCAATAAAGGTGAGGAAACCGGTAAATGTGGCCTTAAACCAGAGGACCTACATCACAAATGGGCTGGGAGTGAGTCAGGAAGTAGGAGCATGAAAACACAGGACCCAAAGAATAAAAAAGCTAAGGAATCCAGCAGTAGGAACCTCCCAGCAGGCCGCTCAGAGCACAGAGGCTATGGGATCTAGGCCTGGGTGAACTAACACCAGAGAGCCAACATCATGAAACGGTGAACAACACAGGTGTTGGGACCTTAGAGCAGAAGGCCCACATGCCCATGGGGATGGGAACCTCGCAGGAGTGTCCTCGCACCACTTAGCACGTATCAGAAAATGTGGGTACCCAGCAGTTAGGGCCTGATGCAAGAGGGCCCCCATCACCGAAGGGAGGTTCCCAGCAGGCTCCAACTGCCACAAGAGGGCCGATGTTGCCCAGGTGGGGTGTGCCAGCCAGGCAGGAGTGACCTCACAGCAGAGGGCCCCCCTCACAGAAGGGTGAGGAACCCAGCCAGGATCAGACTCTCACCAGAGGGCCCACATCATCAAGGGGATAGGAACCAGGCAGGAGTGTCCACACAAGTGGGGCTACATCATCGAAAGGCGAGGGACCCAGCATACATGGCCTCAATCCAGAGGACACACATCACCAAGGGGCTGGGAGTGAGGCAGGCAGGAGGAGTCTCAAAACAGAGGGTCCATAGAAGAAAAAAGGTGAGGAATCCCGCAGTTGTAACCTCCCAGCAGGTGGCCAGGAGCAGCGAGGCTATGGGATCCAGGCCGGAGAGAACTCACAGCAGAGGGCCCTCATCATGAAACTGAGCAACCCACGGTTGGGACCTCAGAGCCGAAGGCCCACATTCCCATGCGGTTGGGAACCTGGCAGGAGTGTACTCGAACCACAGGGCGCATATCAGAAAATATTGGGAGCCCAGGAGTTAGGGCCTGACGCCAGAGGGCCCTCATTACCGAGGGGAGGAGACACCCAGCAGGCACCAAATCCCACCAGAGAGCCGACGTCGCCAAGGCGGGATGTGCCAGCCAGGCAGGAGTGACCTCAGAGAAGAGGGCCCACCTCACAGAAGTGCGAGGAACCCAACCAGGATCAGACTCTCACCGGAGGGCCCACATCACCAAGGGGATGGGAACCAGGCAGGAGTGTCCTCACATCAGTGGGGCCACATCAGCCAAAGGTGAGGAACCCAGCACATGTGGCCTCAAACCACAGGACACACATCACCAAGGGGCTAGGAGTGAGGCAGGTGTCTGGAGGGGCACATTTAACTCTAATTTCCCACCAGGAAGTGGAATGAACCAAAGTCTCAGAGTGCCGTGCCGGACCCTGATTACGGCCTGAAGCAAACCTGCGGTTCTGTGGCCAGTATTCAAGGAAACGAGTTAAGAAAGGAAATCACGGGCACTGTAATTCACAAACCTGCAGTGTTATAAATGACAGTTATTGGCAAAATTATATGGAAGTAAGTCTGCAAAGAGGACTTGAAAACGAGGCAGAATTGCAGGAATCATATTTCAGGAGGTAGATTGGAATTGCATTTAAAGCATGTGAAAAGCGGCAGATCTTTGACAGTGATGCACTTGGACAAAAGTGCGTAAACATTTTTTCCTGAATATATTCAGGAAAAAACACATATGCCCTTTTTGGCCAACCAAGCACTCGAGAAATGGAAATCCGCACTACAATGAAGTCTCATTTCCCATTCGTCAAAAGGGTCATCTGAAAAAAGTGTAAAAACCAGAAACACAGGACAGGCCATGGAGAACAGGGAGCCTTGTTATGCTGATGGGCGGGATGTAAATTGCCAACAGACACTCTGGAGATGTTTATGGTGTATCCTGAAACATCTGAAAAACAAAGCTACAGACCCTAGGGCACTTCCACTTTTGGCCCTGTAGCTTAGGAAAATTAAAATCAACAAGACACAGCCAACACAAAATTTAGGGCTGCTGTGTTTACAAGAACCTTGAGTCCAGTACAAATTATATCCCAGAAAGAAAAAAATGGATAAAGGAACTGTGCTACTTACGTACAACGGAATATCACTCAGCAATGAAATCAATGTCATCAGGCCTGTAGCAGCAAATTGAGTGGATTTAAGTATGATGATTCTAAGAGAAATAGGTCACACAGAGAAAGATAATTATCATAAGATATCAATAATAGAGAGAGTGTAAACTTGGCTACACATAAACTGAATTCCAAAACCGAAAAGAGTCTCGCATTTAGATAAAAACTTATGCTTGCTTAAGGGGAAAGTTGAGTTGGGGTGCTGTATAAAACCAGAGATTGAAATTAGCACACATACCGTTCCATAAGCCAAATATGTAATAGACAAGACCTACTCTTTGCTCAACGAAATAGACTCATCCATGGTGTATCACCTCACACCTGTTAGAATGGGCATCATCAGAAAATCTACAAATAGCAAATGCTGGAAAGGGTGTGGAGATAAGGAACCCTCTTCCACTATTGTTGGGAATGTAAATTGATACAGTCACTGTGGAGAACATTATGGAGTTTCTTATAAAACTAAGAATAGAATTACCATATGATACAGCAATCCCACTACTGGGCATATACCCAGACAAAACCATAAATCAAAAAGAGACATTCACCGCAATGTTCATTGCATCACTATTTACAATATCCAGGTAATGGAAGCAACCTAAATGCCCACAGACAGACGAATGCATAAAGATGTGGTACATATATAAAATGGAATATTACTAAGCCATAAAAAGGAATGAAATTGGGTCATTTGTAGAGACGTTGATGGATCTAGAGACTGTCATTCAGAGTGAAGTAATTCAGAAAGAGAAAAACAAATCTTGTATATTAATTCATATATGGGGAACCTAGAAAAATTGTACAGATGAACCGTTTTGCAAGGCAGAAATAGAGCAACAGATGTAGACAACAAACGTATGGACACCAAGGGGGGAAAGCTGTTGGGGGGTGGTGGTGGGAGCAGTTGAGAGATTGGGATTGGCATGTATACATTTATATGTATAAAATAGATAACCAAAAAGAACCTGCTGTATAAAAAAATAAAATATAATTCAAATTACAAAAAGTAAAACAGAAAAAATATTCTTCCCTTCACATACATGTATTTATATGAATAAATTATTTCCATGCTTATATCTGTAAATACAAAAAAGAGGAATAAAATCTACCTTGAACCAAAAACGAAAAAAAGAAAAAAAAACAGAACTCACCAGTTACACAGAGGAAAACCGTATCAGGGCACTTGCTCCAGTTGTAAACAATTCTGAAGTTGGTCAGTGGTGGGGAATCATCTCCCATTCAGCCAGCAGGCCCCACGCAACAAGCGTCCTCATTGCAAAGCTGGGGGACCGTGCCGAGGCATCTGTGAGTAAACGTGGGCTGAGCCCCAGGCCAGCTGCTGCTGAAATGTTCCCACCCTTCCCAGGTAAAACTCCTGAATATGTACAAGGACTTGAAAGCCTAGAGGAAGGGCCATGGAGCCACATGAGCGACAGCATGCCAGCCGACTTGGTGCCTGCAGGCCAGCCAGGGTGGTCCTGGCCCTGGGTGCTCTTCTGGAAGCTTTCCATTTCCCTGCCTGAGATACCCCTGCTGTCCCGGCCCCCACTGCTTTCTTCCTCACTCACCTCTGCCCAGGGAGAAATTCCAGCGGCAGGTATGGGTGACACATCCTCTTCTTTAGCAGGTGGCATCTTGGCAACTGCTGCAGAAAGTCCAGCAGAGCCCCACTCACACTGGGCCACCCACAAAGCCGTGGCCTCTCACTCCCTCCCACCAGTCCAGCCCCAAGACTGCTGACAGGGCAGAGGAAATGGCGTCAGGCACATCTGCAGGGGCTCTTGCTGCCTGGAGCGGTGTTTATATTGATCTCAACCCAGGCACACCTGGGGAGGGCTGGCCGGCACGGTCGGGCTTCCCAGGCCAGCCAATAATCACCCCTCAGGGGCTCACAGTTGCAGAAACTGGAACTTGCTGAATCGGCCAGGTCCAAGGAACAGGTGTGGGCTCCTGAGAGTCAGGATAGACAAGGGGCTGCAGCTCTGGCTTGTTTTCTAATTATATTATCTGGCCCATGAGTGGGAGACAACTTCAAGAAAACCCTCTCCTAATGAGAGGAACCCAGGAGTCAGGGAGAGGAGGGGTGGCTGGTGGGTGGAGACAGAGGCCTGGTGCCCCGGGTGCAGTGGAAGTCTCTGGAAGACCAGGTGGAGGGAGGCCACACAGAGTGATGCCCAGGGTCACAGACCTGTCGGAGCTGCTGTTTGTTAGTTCAAGTCCTGCTCTGAGGTGCTCTGTGTCAGATCTGAGTGACAGGTGAGCTGGGAGTGCTCTGCAATGAGGGCGATATGCACGGTTCCTGTGTTCCCAGCCCTGCCATGGTACCTGCAAGGGTAGCTCTGTATCCTGGGAGGGGCCTGACCACGAGAGCCCCATGGGCTGCAGGGGAACCTGCCCAGGGAACCCCATATCCTGGGAGGGACCTGAACACGAGAGCCCCGTGGGCTGGGGTGGATTACCTGCCCAGGTGAGCTCCATATCCTGGGATTGGCCTGACCTCGAGAGCCCCATGGGCTGCTGGAATCCTGGTAAAGGATGTCAGGACAGTCAGTGAAGCCACCGAGGATATACCTCCAGTAGTTCCTAAACCCTACACCCTGCTGGTCATTCTACCAACCAACAGGACATGGTATTCTGTTTTAGTCTTCAATGATGCCTTCTTTTGTATTCTATTAGTCCCAGAGTCACAAGAAATTTTGGCTTGTGAGTGGCAGGACTCAACATACAACTAAAACAATACCTCCGGGCCGTATTGTCCCAAGGGATCAAAAATTCCCACACCATCTTTGGGGAAAGCTCAGCTAAAGACCTAAAAGTTCTACCTCTGGAAAAGGAACCACTCCTTCAATATGCAGACGACATTCTGATCGCCATCCCTACTAAGGAGACCTCTGAACTACGAAGCCAATAATGGATACAAGTTGTCCAAGAAAAAGCTCAAATATCACAGACTACGGTGACCTGCCTGGGCTTCATTCTCACAGAAGGTCGGAGAAGCCCATCCAAGGAAAGGGAAGAAACAATTTACAGCCTTACCCATTTCTAAAACTAGAAGACAGCTTAGGGGTTCCTGGGGAGGCCAGGGTTTGCTGCTTCTGGATCCCTAACTACAGTCTACTAGCTCGGCCTCTATATGAAACACTGAAAGGAAAAGATGATCATCCTTTTGAATAGAATGCAGAAGTGGCCTTTCAAGAATGGAAAGAGCAGTCAATTCAGACCCTTGCCCTGGAACTCCCTAATTTAGCTAAACCCTTTGACCTTTACATTCCTGGTGAACGGTGAATCGCCATTGGAGTATTAGTGCAAAACCTGGGACCACTTGAAATGGAACAATGCAAGAATGCGATCCAGGTAGGATAAACTAGGGTCACAAAGGGGCTTGGCCCACCGCCACATCTGGCCAAGATACTGGCATTATCTGATAACCTGGAAATCAGCAGCCCAAAAGGCCACCTCCCTCCTAAGGGAAAAGGAACCCACGTGGTGATCCTAACCCCCAACCATGTCCTGAATTTGAAGGGTTGGCTCCGTGGGCACACTGATCTTGAGTGAGGAGGCCCTCGAACTCCAACCTCCTTAGAGATAACAGGGGCCAAAGGGCACCATGACGACTCATGTGAAGGTGTCTGCACGAGCAAATTTAACGCTCATTTCCCACCAGGAAGAGGAATTAACCAAAGGCTCAGCATGCCATGCCGGAACCAGATTAGGGCCTGAAGCAATCCTGCGGGTTTGCGGCCAGCTCACAAGAAAGCGAGTTGAAGAAAGGAGCTCAGGGGCACTGTAATTCACAAACCTGCAGAGTTATAAATGACAGCTATCGCCCAAAAATATTTTGAAGGAAGGCTGCGAAGAGGACTTGAAAGCGGGGCAGTATTGCAGGAAAACGATTTCAGGGGGTAGACTGGAATTGCATTTAAAGCATAGGAAATGAGGCAGAACGTTGACAATGATGCACTTGGCCAAAAAGGGCGTATGCGTTTTTTCCTGAATATATTCAGGAAAAAACGCATACGCCCTTTTTGGACAACCAAGCAAGCATGTTAAAGAAATCTGCACTACAATGAAGTCTCACTGCCCCCTGGTCAAAAGGGCCATCTGAAAAAAGTGTAAAATCCAGAAAGGCAGCACAGGCCATGGAGAACAGGGAGCCTTGTTATGCTGATGGGCGGGATGTAAATTGCCAAAAGCCACTCTGGAGAAATGTATGGTGTTTCCTCAAACACCTATAAAACAAAGCAACGAAGCCTACGGCATTTCCACTTATGGTCCTATAGCTTAGGGAAATTAAAATCAAAAACACACAGCCACCCCAAAGTTTGGGACGGCTCTGTTTACAAGAACCTCGTCTATGGTACAAGTTATACATCCCAGAAAGAGAAAAATGGATAAAGAAATTGTGGTACGTACGTACAATGGAATATCACTCACCAATGAAATCTATGTCATCAGGCCCGTCGCGGCATAATGAGTGGATTCAGGTACGATTATCCTAAGTGAAATAAGTCACCCAGAAAATGAAACATCATAAGATATCACTAATACACGGAATGTAAACTTGGCTACACATGAACTGAATTACAAAACAGAACAGGGTCTCAAATTTAGAAAACCAACTTATGCTTGCTTAAGGGGAAAAATGAGTTGGGGTGCTGCATAAAAGCAGAGATAGAAAATAGCACACATACCTTTCCGTAAGCCAAATATGTAATAGTCAAGACCTACCCCTTGCTCAACGAAATGGACTAAACACCTCATATTCAATGCCTAGGAATACACCTGACAAGTAAGAATCTTCAAACCCATGGATTTATATGACTCCATTAGAGAATCAAGCGTGTGTACAGCTGCATGAACGCAGCAGAGAAAACCCGATAAATTCCATTATCAAAATGAATTACAAAAACAAAACACAATGACAGTGAAATAGAGAGCAATTCTTAAATAATTCATTCAGGGCTTGTGATGCAACCTGGATCTACCACATCTACACCCAGAGCTGGGTGAGACATAAGGCTGGACACTTCGGGCTGATAGCTTTGGTGAGGTTCTGTGAGCAAACGCAGACTCTTTGAAGTCATACTGCATAGTACCCATTCCATGGGTCCCAACTCTCCAGGTTTAAGGGATTCTTCCTTCAGGTAAAACATGCATGGGAAACCCAGAGTATGGTCCACCGTGTGATTGGGAAACGTTTTCAAATGCATCTCAGTTTTCGAACCCTGGTACTCGGGTTCACCATTCCAGACGCTTTACTAACAGCCTCCCCCCTTGGAGAGTCAGTGCCTTTAACCTTCTGTTTGGCACAGTTTGCAATTTCTGCGCAAGATGAACAGGAATAGGGAGAACCAATGAGAGACTAGCTGTAGGTGTCTGCACGGGCAAATGGAACGCTCATTTCCCACCTGAAAGAGGAATTAACCAAAGGCTCAGCGTACCCTGCTGGAAACAGATTAGGGCCTCAAGCAATCCTGTGGTTTTGCGGCCAGCTCACAAGAAAGTGAGTTGAAGAAAGGAGCTCACGGGCACTGTAATTCACAAACCTGCAGAGTTATGAATGACAGCTATCGTCAAAAAATGTACTGAAGTAAGTCTTCGAAGAGGACATGAAAGCGGGGCAGAATTTCAGGAAAACGATTTCAAGGGGTAGACTGGAACTGCACTTAAAGCATAGGAAAATAGGCAGAATGTCGACAATGATGCACTTGGCTAAACAGGGCGTATGCGTTTTTACCTGAATATATTCAGGAAAAAACGCATATGCACTTTTTGGCCAACCAAGCAAGCGTGTAAAGGAAATCTGCACTACAATGAAGTCTCACTGCCCCCCGGGCAAAAGGGCCATCTGAAAAAAGTGTAAAATCCAGAAAGGCAGGACAGGTCATGGAGAACAGGGTGCCTTGTTACGCTGATGGGCGGAATGTAAATTGCCAACAGCCACTCTGGAGAAGTGTATGGTGTTTCCTGAAACAGGTAGGAAACAAAGCAACACAGCCTTTGGCATTTCCACTTATGGTCCTAAAGCTTAGGGAAATTAAAATCAAAAACACAAAGACACCCCAAAATTTGGGAAGGCTCTGTTTACAAGAACCTCGTCTACGGTACAAGTTAAATATCCGAGAAAACATTAAATGGATAAAGAAGTTGTGGTACGCACGTACAATGGAATATCACTCAGCAATGAAATCTACGTCATCAGGCCCGTAGCGGCATAATGAGTGGATTCAGATACGCTGATTCTACGAGAAATAAGTCACACAGAAAAAGAAACATCATAAGATATCTCTAATACACGGAATGTAAACTTGGCTACACATGAACTGAATTACAAAAGAGAACAGGGTCTCAAATTTAGAAAACCAACTTATGCTTGCTTATGGGGAAAGGTGATTTGGGGTGCTGCATAAAACCAGAGATTGAAATTAGCACAGATACCGTTCCATAAGCCAAATATATAATAGACGAGACCTACTCCTTGCTCAACGAAAGGGACTCAACACCCCATATTCAACGCCTGGGAACATACCTGACAAGTAAGAATCTTACAACCCATGGATTTATATGTCTCCATAAGGAAATCAAGTGTGTGTACAGCGGCCTAAACGCAGCAGTGAAAATCCGATAAATCCCATTATCAAAATAAATTTCAAAAACAAAACACAATGACAGTGAAATAGAGAGCAATTCTTAAATCATTCATTCAGGGCTTGTGATGCAACCTGGATTTACCACATCTACACCCAGAGCTGGGTGAGACATAAGGCTGGGCACTTCGGGCTGATAGCATTGGTGAGGTTCGGTGAGCAAACACAGACCCTTTGAAGTCATACTGCATGGTACCCATTCCATGGGTCCCAACTCTCCAGGTTTAAGGGATTCTTCCTTCAGCTAAAACATGCATGGGAAACCCAGAGTATGGTACACCGTGTGATTGGGAAACGTTTTCATATGCATCTAAGTTTTCGAACCCTGGTACTTGTGTTCACGATCCCAGACGCTTTACTAACACTCTCCCCACTTGGAGAGTCAGTGCCTTTAACCTCCTGTTTGGCACACTTTGCAATTTCTGCGCAAGATGAACAGGAACAGGGAGAAACAATGAGAGACTAGCTGTAGGTGTCTGCACGGGCAAATGGAATGCACATTTCCCACCAGGAAGAGGAATTAACCAAATGCTCAGCGTGCCCTTACGGAAACAGATTAGGGCCTGAAGCAATCCTGCGGTTTTGCGGCCAGCTCACAAAAAAGCGAGTTGAAGAAAGGAGCTCAGGGGCACTGTAATTCACAAAACTGCAGAGTTATGAATGACACCTATCGTTCAAAAATGTATTGATGAAAGTCTTCGAAGAGGACTTGAAAGCGGGGCAGAATTTCAGGAAAACGATTTCAGGGGGTAGACTGGAATTGCACTTAAAGCATAGGAAAAGAGCCAGAATGTCAACAATAATGCACTTGGCCAAAAAGGGCATATGAGTTTTTTCTGAATATATTCAGGAAAAAACGCATACGCACTTTTTGGCCAACCAAGCAAGCGTGTAAAGGAAATCTGCACTACAATGAAGTCTCACTGCACCCCGGTCAAAAGGGCCATCTGAAAAAAGTGTAAAATCCAGAAAGGCAGGACAGGTCATGGAGAAGAGGGAGCCTTGTTATGCGGATGGGCGGGATGTAAATTGCCAACAGCCACTCTGGAGAAGTGTATGGTGTTTCCTGAAACACGTAGGAAACAAAGCAACACAGCCTATGGCACTTCCACTTATGGTCCTATAACTTAGGGAAATTAAAATCAAAAACACACAGCCACCCCAAAGTTTGGGACGGCTCTGTTTACAAGAACCTCGTCTACGGTACATGTTAAATATCCGAAAAAGCAAAAAATGGATAAAGAAGTTGTGGTATGCACGTACAATGGAATATCACTCAGCAATGAAATCTACGTCTTCAGGTCCGTAGCGGCATAATGAGTGGATTCAGGTACGATGATTCTACGAGAAATAAGTCACACAGAAAAAGAAACATCATAAGATACCACTAATACACGGAATGTAAACTTGGCTACACATGAACTGAATTACAAAACAGAACAGGGTCTCAAATTTAGAAAACCAACTTATGCTTGCTTAACGGGAAAGGTGAGTTGGGGTGCTGCATAAAACCAGAGATTGAAATTAGCACAGATACCTTTCCATAAGCCAAATATATAATAGAGAAGACCTACTCCTTGCTGAAAGAAATGGACTCAACACCACATATTCAACGCCTGGGAAGATACCTGACAAGTAAGAATCTTAAAACCCATGGATTTATATGTCTCCATAAGGAAATCAAGCGTGTGTACAGCGGCCTAAAGGCAGCAGAGAAAATCCGATAAATCCCATTATCAAAATGAATTTCAAAAACAAAACACAATGACAGTGAAATAGAGAGCAATTCTTAAATAATTCATTCAGGGCTTGTGATGCCACCTGGATTTACCACATCTGCACCCAGAGCTGGGTGAGACATAAGGCTGGGCACTTCGGGCTGATAGCACTGGTGAGGTTCGGTGAGCAAAGGCAGACCCTTTGAAGTCATACTTCATGGTACCCATCCCATGGGTCCCAACTCTCCAGGTTTAAGGGATACTTCCTTCAGCTAAAACATGCATGGGAAACCCACAGTCCAGTGCACTGTGTGACCGGGAAACATTTTCAAATGCATCTCAGGTTTCGTCCCCTGGTACTCGGGTTCACCATTCCAGACGCTTTACTAACACTCTTCCCACTTGGAGAGTCAGTGCCTTTAAACTCCTGTTTGGTACAGTTTGCAATTTCTGCGCAAGATGAACAGGCATAGGGAGAACCAATGAGAGACTAGCTGTAGGTGCCTGCATGGGCAAATGGAACGCTCATTTCCCACCAGGATGAGGAATTAACCAAAGGCTCAGCGTGCCCGGCCGGAAACAGATTAGGGCCTGAAGCAATCCTGCGGTTTTGCGGCCAGCTCACAAGAAAGCGAGTTGAAGAAAGGAGCTCAGGGGCACTGTAATTCACAAACCTGCAGAGTTATGAATGACAGCTATCGTCCAAAAATGTACTGAAGTAAGTCTTCCAAGAGGACTTGAAAGCGGGGCAGAATTTCAGAGAAACGATTTCAAGGGATAGACTGAAATTGCACTTAAAGCATAGGAAAAGAGGCAGAATGTCGACAATGATGCACTTGGCCAAAAAGGGCGTATGCGTTTTTTCCTGAATATATTCAGGAAAAAACGCATACGCCCTTTTTGGCCAACCAAGCAAGCGTGTAAAGGAAATCTGCACTACAATGAAGTCTCACTGCCCCCCGGTCAAAAGGGCCATCAGAAAAAAGTGTAAAATCCAGAAAGGCAGGACAGGTCATGGAGAACAGGGAGCCTTGTTACGCTGATGGGCGGGATATAAATTGCCAACAGCCAATCTGGAGAAGTGTATGGTGTTTCATGAAACACGAAGGAAACAAAGCAACACAGCCTATGGCACTTCCACTTATGGTCCTATAACTTAGGGAAATTAAAATCAAAAACACACAGCCACCCCAAAGTTTGGGACGGCTCTGTTTACAAGAACCTCGTCTACGGTACATGTTAAATATCCGAAAAAGCAAAAAATGGATAAAGAAGTTGTGGTATGCACGTACAATGGAATATCACTCAGCAATGAAATCTACGTCTTCAGGTCCGTAGCGGCATAATGAGTGGATTCAGGTACGATGATTCTACGAGAAATAAGTCACACAGAAAAAGAAACATCATAAGATACCACTAATACACGGAATGTAAACTTGGCTACACATAAACTGAATTACAAAACAGAACAGGGTCTCAAATTTAGAAAACCAACTTATGCTTGCTTATGGGGAAAGGTGAGTTGGGGTGCTGCATAAAACCAGAGATTGAAATTAGCACAGATACCGTTCCATAAGCCAAATATATAATAGACAAGACCTACTCCTTGCTCAACGAAATGGACTCAACACCCCATATTCAACGCCTGGCAAGATACCTGACAAGTAAGAATCTTAAAACCCATGGATTTATATGGCTCCATAAGGAAATCAAGCGTGTGTACAGCGGCCTAAACGCAGCAGTGAAAATCCGATAAATCCCATTATCAAAATAAATTTCAAAAACAAAACACAATGACAGTGAAATAGAGAGCAATTCTTAAATAATTCATTCAGGGCTTGTGATGCAACCTGGATTTACCACATCTACACCCAGAGCTGGGTGAGACATAAGGCTGGACACTTCGGGCTGATAGCATTGGTGAGGTTCGGTGAGCAAACGCAGACCCTTTGAAGTCATACTTCATGGTACCCATTCCATGGGTCCCAACTCTCCAGGTTTAAGGGATTCTTCCTTCAGCTAAAACATGCATGGGAAACCCAGACTATCGTCCGCTGTGTGATTGGGAAACGTTTTCAAATGCATCTCAGTTTTCGTCCCCTGGTACTTGGGTTCACCATTCCAGACGCTTTACTAACACTCTCCCCACTTGGAGAGTCAGTGCCTTTAACCTCTTGTTTGGCACAGTTTGCAATTTCTGCGCAAGATGAACAGGAATAGGGAGAACCAAAGAGAGACTAGCTGTTGGTGTCTGCACGGGCAAATTGAACGCTCATTTCCCACCAGGAAGAGGAATTAACCAAAGGCTCAGCGTGCCCGGCCGGAAACAGATTAGGGCCTGAAGCAATCCTGCGGTTTTGCGGCCAGCTCACAAGAAAGCGAGTTGAAGAAAGGAGCTCAGGGGCACTGTAATTCACAAACATGCAGAGTTATGAATGACAGTTATCGTCCAAAAATGTACTGAAGTAAGTCTTCCAAGAGGACTTGAAAGCAGGGCAGAATTTCAGGAAAACGATTTCAGGGGGTAGACTGGAATTGCACTTAAAGCATAGGAAAAGAGGCAGAATGTCGACAATGATGCACTTGGCGAAAAAGGGCGTATGCGTTTTTTCCTGAATATATTCAGGAAAAAACGCATACGCCCTTTTTGGCCAACCAAGCAAGCGTGTAAAGGAAATCTGCACTACAATGAAGTCTCACTGCCCCCCGGTCAAAAGGGCCATCTGATAAATGTTTAAAATCCAGAAAGGCAGGACAGGTCTTGGAGAACAGGGAGCCTTGTTATGCTGATGGTCGGGATGTAAATTGCCAACAGCCACTCTGGAGAAATGTATGGTGTATCCTGAAACACGTAGGAAACAAAGCAACACAGCCTATGTCACTTCCACTTATGCTCCTATAGATTAGGGAAATTAAAATCACAAACACACAGCCACCCCAAAGTTTGGGATGGCTCTGTTTACAAGAACCTTGTCTACGGTACAAGTTAAATATCCAAGAAAGCAAAAAATGCATAAAGAAGTTGTGGTACGCACGTACAGTGGAATATCATTCAGCAATGAAATCTACGTCATCAGGTCCTATCGGCATAATGAGTGGATTCAGGTACGATGATTCTACGAGAAATAAGTCACACAGAAAAAGAAACATCATAAGATATCACTAATACACGGAATGTCACCTTGGCTACACATGAACTGAATTACAAAACAGAACAGGGTCTCAAATTTAGAAAACCAACTTATGCTTGCTTATGGGGAAAAGTGAGTTGAGGTGCTGCATAATACCAGAGATTGAAATTAGCACAGATACCGTTCCATAAGCCAAATATATAATAGACAAGACCTACTCCTTGCTCAACGAAATGGACTCAACACCCCATATTCAACGCCTGGGAAGATACCTGACAAGTAAGAATCTTAAAACCCATGGATTTATATGTCTCCATAAGGAAATCAAGCGTGTGTACAGCGGCCTAAACGCAGCAGTGAACATCCGATAAATCCCATTATCAAAATGAATTTCAAAAACAAAACACAATGACAGTGAAATAGAGAGCAATTCTTAAATAATTCATTCAGGGCTTGTGATGCCACCTGGATTTACCACATCTACACCCAGAGCTGGGTGAGACATAAGGCTGGACACTTCGGGCTGATAGCATTGGTGAGGTTCGGTGAGCAAACGCAGACCCTTTGAAGTCATACTGCATGGTACCCATTCCATGGGTCCCAACTCTCCAGGTTTAAGGGATACTTCCTTCAGCTAAAACATGCATGGGAAACCCACAGTCCAGTGCACTGTGTGACCGGGAAACATTTTCAAATGCATCTCAGGTTTCGTCCCCTGGTACTCGGGTTCACCATTCCAGACGCTTTACTAACACTCTTCCCACTTGGAGAGTCAGTGCCTTTAAACTCCTGTTTGGTACAGTTTGCAATTTCTGCGCAAGATGAACAGGCATAGGGAGAACCAATGAGAGACTAGCTGTAGGTGCCTGCATGGGCAAATGGAACGCTCATTTCCCACCAGGATGAGGAATTAACCAAAGGCTCAGCGTGCCCGGCCGGAAACAGATTAGGGCCTGAAGCAATCCTGCGGTTTTGCGGCCAGCTCACAAGAAAGCGAGTTGAAGAAAGGAGCTCAGGGGCACTGTAATTCACAAACCTGCAGAGTTATGAATGACAGCTATCGTCCAAAAATGTACTGAAGTAAGTCTTCCAAGAGGACTTGAAAGCGGGGCAGAATTTCAGAGAAACGATTTCAGGGGATAGACTGGAATTGCACTTAAAGCATAGGAAAAGAGGCAGAATGTCGACAATGATGCACTTGGCGAAAAAGGGCGTATGCGTTTTTTCCTGAATATATTCAGGAAAAAACGCATACGCACTTTTTGGCCAACCAAGCAAGCGTGTAAAGGAAATCTGCACTACAATGAAGTCTCACTGCCCCCCGGTCAAAAGGGCCATCTGAAAAAAGTGTAAAATCCAGAAAGGCAGGACAGGTCATGGAGAACAGGGAGCCTTGTTATGCTGATGGGCGGGATATAAATTGCCAACAGCCAATCTGGAGAAGTGTATGGTGTTTCGTGAAACACGAAGGAAACAAAGCAACACAGCCTATGGCACTTCCACTTATGGTCCTATAGCTTAGGGAAATTAAAATAAAAAACACACAGCCACCCCAAAGTTTGGGACGGCTCTGTGTACAAGAACCTCGTCTACGGTACATGTTAAATATCCGAAAAAGCAAAAAATGGATAAAGAAGTTGTGGTATGCACGTACAATGGAATATCACTCAGCAATGAAATCTACGTCTTCAGGTCCGTAGCGGCATAATGAGTGGATTCAGGTACGATGATTCTACGAGAAATAAGTCACACAGAAAAAGAAACATCATAAGATACCACTAATACACGGAATGTAAACTTGGCTACACATAAACTGAATTACAAAACAGAACAGGGTCTCAAATTTAGAAAACCAACTTATGCTTGCTTATGGGGAAAGGTGAGTTGGGGTGCTGCATAAAACCAGAGATTGAAATTAGCACAGATACCGTTCCATAAGCCAAATATATAATAGACAAGACCTACTCCTTGCTCAACGAAATGGACTCAACACCCCATATTCAACGCCTGGGAAGATACCTGACAAGTAAGAATCTTAAAACCCATGGATTTATATGGCTCCATAAGGAAATCAAGCGTGTGTACAGCGGCCTAAACGCAGCAGTGAAAATCCGATAAATCCCATTATCAAAATAAATTTCAAAAACAAAACACAATGACAGTGAAATAGAGAGCAATTCTTAAATAATTCATTCAGGGCTTGTGATGCCACCTGGATTTACCACATCTACACCCAGAGCTGGGTGAGACATAAGGCTGGACACTTCGGGCTGATAGCATTGGTGAGGTTCGGTGAGCAAACGCAGACCCTTTGAAGTCATACTGCATGGTACCCATTCCATGGGTCCCAACTCTCCAGGTTTAAGGGATTCTTCCTTCAGCTAAAACATGCATGGGAAACCCAGACTATCGTCCGCTGTGTGATTGGGAAACGTTTTCAAATGCATCTCAGTTTTCGTCCCCTGGTACTCGGGTTCACCATTCCAGACGCTTTACTAACACTCTCCCCACTTGGAGAATCAGTGCCTTTAACCTCTTGTTTGGCACAGTTTGCAATTTCTGCGCAAGATGAACAGGAATAGGGAGAACCAAAGAGAGACTAGCTGTTGGTGTCTGCACGGGCAAATTGAACGCTCATTTCCCACCAGGAAGAGGAATTAACCAAAGGCTCAGCGTGCCCGGCCGGAAACAGATTAGGGCCTGAAGCAATCCTGCGGTTTTGCGGCCAGCTCACAAGAAAGCGAGTTGAAGAAAGGAGCTCAGGGGCACTGTAATTCACAAACATGCAGAGTTATGAATGACAGCTATCGTCCAAAAATGTACTGAAGTAAGTCTTCCAAGAGGACTTGAAAGCGGGGCAGAATTTCAGGAAAACGATTTCAGGGGGTAGACTGGAATTGCACTTAAAGCATAGGAAAAGAGGCAGAATGTCGACAATGATGCACTTGGCGAAAAAGGGCGTATGCGTTTTTTCCTGAATATATTCAGGAAAAAACGCATACGCCCTTTTTGGCCAACCAAGCAAGCGTGTAAAGGAAATCTGCACTACAATGAAGTCTCACTGTCCCCCGGTCAAAAGGGCCATCTGAAAAAAGTGTAAAATCCAGAAAGGCAGGACAGGTCTTGGAGAACAGGGAACCTTGTTATGCTGATGGTCGGGATGTAAATTGCCAACAGCCACTCTGGAGAAATGTATGGTGTATCCTGAAACACGTAGGAAACAAAGCAACACAGCCTATGTCACTTCCACTTATGGTCCTATAGATTAGGGAAATTAAAATCACAAGCACACAGCCACCCCAAAGTTTGGGATGGCTCTGTTTACAAGAACCTTGTCTACGGTACAAGTTAAATATCCGAGAAAGGAAAAAATGGATAAAGAAGTTTTGGTACGCACGTACAATGGAATATCACTCAGCAATGAAATCTGCGTCTCCAGGCCCGTAGCGGCATAATGAGTGGATTCAGGTACGATGATTCTACGAGAAATAAGTCACACAGAAAAAGAAACATCATAAGATATCACTAATACACGGAATGTCACCTTGGCTACACATGAACTGAATTACAAAACAGAACAGGGTCTCAAATTTAGAAAACCAACTTATGCTTGCTTATGGGGAAAATGAGTTGAGGTGCTGCATAATACCAGAGATTGAAATTAGCACAGATACCGTTCCATAAGCCAAATATATAATAGACAAGACCTACTCCTTGCTCAACGAAATGGGCTCAACACCCCATATTCAACGCCTGGGAAGATACCTGACAAGTAAGAATCTTAAAACCCATGGATTTATATGTCTCCATAAGGAAATCAAGCGTGTGTACAGCGGCCTAAACGCAGCAGTGAACATCCGATAAATCCCATTATCAAAATGAATTTCAAAAACAAAACACAATGACAGTGAAATAGAGAGCAATTCTTAAATAATTCATTCAGGGCTTGTGATGCCACCTGGATTTACCACATCTACACCCAGAGCTGGGTGAGACATAAGGCTGGACACTTCGGGCTGATAGCATTGGTGAGGTTCGGTGAGCAAACGCAGACCCTTTGAAGTCATACTGCATGGTACACATTCCATGGGTCCCAACTCTCCAGGTTTAAGGGATACTTCCTTCAGCTAAAACATGCATGGGAAACCCACAGTACAGTGCACTGTGTGACCGGGAAACGTTTTCAAATGCATCTCAGGTTTCGTCCCCTGGTACTCGGGTTCACCATTCCAGACGCTTTACTAACACTCTTCCCACTTGGAGAGTCAGTGCCTTTAAACTCCTGTTTGGTACAGTTTGCAATTTCTGCGCAAGATGAACAGGCATAGGGAGAACCAATGAGAGACTAGCTGTAGGTGCCTGCATGGGCAAATGGAACGCTCATTTCCCACCAGGATGAGGAATTAACCAAAGGCTCAGCGTGCCCGGCCGGAAACAGATTAGGGCCTGAAGCAATCCTGCGGTTTTGCGGCCAGCTCACAAGAAAGCGAGTTGAAGAAAGGAGCTCAGGGGCACTGTAATTCACAAACCTGCAGAGTTATGAATGACAGCTATCGTCCAAAAATGTACTGAAGTAAGTCTTCCAAGAGGACTTGAAAGCGGGGCAGAATTTCAGAGAAACGATTTCAGGGGATAGACTGGAATTGCACTTAAAGCATAGGAAAAGAGGCAGAATGTCGACAATGATGCACTTGGCGAAAAAGGGCGTATGCGTTTTTTCCTGAATATATTCAGGAAAAAACGCATACGCCCTTTTTGGCCAACCAAGCAAGCGTGTAAAGGAAATCTGCACTACAATGAAGTCTCACTGCCCCCCGGTCAAAAGGGCCATCAGAAAAAAGTGTAAAATCCAGAAAGACAGGACAGGTCATGGAGAACAGGGAGCCTTGTTACGCTGATGGGCGGGATATAAATTGCCAACAGCCAATCTGGAGAAGTGTATGGTGTTTCGTGAAACACGAAGGAAACAAAGCAACACAGCCTATGGCACTTCCACTTATGGTCCTATAGCTTAGGGAAATTAAAATCAAAAACACACAGCCACCCCAAAGTTTGGGACGGCTCTGTTTACAAGAACCTCGTCTACGGTACATGTTAAATATCCGAAAAAGCAAAAAATGGATAAAGAAGTTGTGGTATGCACGTACAATGGAATATCACTCAGCAATGAAATCTACGTCTTCAGGTCCGTAGCGGCATAATGAGTGGATTCAGGTACGATGATTCTACGAGAAATAAGTCACACAGAAAAAGAAATATCATAAGATACCACTAATACACGGAATGTAAACTTGGCTACACATAAACTGAATTACAAAACAGAAAAGGGTCTCAAATTTAGAAAACCAACTTATGCTTGCTTATGGGGAAAGGTGAGTTGGGGTGCTGCATAAAACCAGAGATTGAAATTAGCACAGATACCGTTCCATAAGCCAAATATATAATAGACAAGACCTACTCCTTGCTCAACAAAATGGACTCAACACCCCATATTCAACGCCTGGCAAGATACCTGACAAGTAAGAATCTTAAAACCCATGGATTTATATGTCTCCATAAGGAAATCAAGCGTGTGTACAGCGGCCTAAACGCAGCAGTGAAAATCCGATAAATCCCATTATCAAAATAAATTTCAAAAACAAAACACAATGACAGTGAAATAGAGAGGAATTCTTAAATAATTCATTCAGGGCTTGTGATGCAACCTGGATTTACCACATCTACACCCAGAGCTGGGTGAGTCATAAGGCTGGACACTTCGGGCTGATAGCATTGGTGAGGTTCGGTGAGCAAACGCAGACCCTTTGAAGTCATACTGCATGGTACCCATTCCATGGGTCCCAACTCTCCAGGTTTAAGGGATTCTTCCTTCAGCTAAAACATGCATGGGAAACCCAGACTATCGTCCGCTGTGTGATTGGGAAACGTTTTCAAATGCATCTCAGTTTTCGTCCCCTGGTACTCGGGTTCACCATTCCAGACGCTTTACTAACACTCTCCCCACTTGGAGAGTCAGTGCCTTTAACCTCTTGTTTGGCACAGTTTGCAATTTCTGCGCAAGATGAACAGGAATAGGGAGAACCAAAGAGAGGCTAGCTGTTGGTGTCTGCACGGGCAAATTGAACGCTCATTTCCCACCAGGAAGAGGAATTAACCAAAGGCTCAGCGTGCCCGGCCGGAAACAGATTAGGGCCTGAAGCAATCCTGCGGTTTTGCGGCCAGCTCACAAGAAAGCGAGTTGAAGAAAGGAGCTCAGGGGCACTGTAATTCACAAACATGCAGAGTTATGAATGACAGCTATCGTCCAAAAATGTACTGAAGTAAGTCTTCCAAGAGGACTTGAAAGCGGGGCAGAATTTCAGGAAAACGATTTCAGGGGGTAGACTGGAATTGCACTTAAAGCATAGGAAAAGAGGCAGAATGTCGACAATGATGCACTTGGCGAAAAAGGGCGTATGCGTTTTTTCCTGAATATATTCAGGAAAAAACGCATACGCCCTTTTTGGCCAACTAAGCAAGCGTGTAAAGGAAATCTGCACTACAATGAAGTCTCACTGTCCCCCGGTCAAAAGGGCCATCTGAAAAAAGTGTAAAATCCAGAAAGGCAGGACAGGTCTTGGAGAACAGGGAGCCTTGTTATGCTGATGGTCGGGATGTAAATTGCCAACAGCCACTCTGGAGAAATGTATGGTGTATCCTGAAACACGTAGGAAACAAAGCAACACAGCCTATGTCACTTCCACTTATGGTCCTATAGATTAGGGAAATTAAAATCACAAGCACACAGCCACCCCAAAGTTTGGGATGGCTCTGTTTACAAGAACCTTGTCTACGGTACAAGTTAAATATCCGAGAAAGGAAAAAATGGATAAAGAAGTTTTGGTACGCACGTACAATGGAATATCACTCAGCAATGAAATCTGCGTCTCCAGGCCCGTAGCGGCATAATGAGTGGATTCAGGTACGATGATTCTACGAGAAATAAGTCACACAGAAAAAGAAACATCATAAGATATCACTAATACACGGAATGTCACCTTGGCTACACATGAACTGAATTACAAAACAGAACAGGGTCTCAAATTTAGAAAACCAACTTATGCTTGCTTATGGGGAAAATGAGTTGAGGTGCTGCATAATACCAGAGATTGAAATTAGCACAGATACCGTTCCATAAGCCAAATATATAATAGACAAGACCTACTCCTTGCTGAACGAAATGGACTCAACACCCCATATTCAACGCCTGGGAAGATACCTGACAAGTAAGAATCTTAAAACCCATGGATTTATATGTCTCCATAAGGAAATCAAGCGTGTGTACAGCGGCCTAAACGCAGCAGTGAACATCCGATAAATCCCATTATCAAAATGAATTTCAAAAACAAAACACAATGA
This sequence comes from Delphinapterus leucas, assembly GCF_059928025.1. Taxonomy (NCBI): domain Eukaryota; kingdom Metazoa; phylum Chordata; class Mammalia; order Artiodactyla; family Monodontidae; genus Delphinapterus; species Delphinapterus leucas. The sequence goes on from NW_028322237.1 coordinate 6,057,684, forward strand.
CAGTGAAATAGAGAGCAATTCTTAAATAATTCATTCAGGGCTTGTGATGCCACCTGGATTTACCACATCTACACCCAGAGCTGGGTGAGACATAAGGCTGGACACTTCGGGCTGATAGCATTGGTGAGGTTCGGTGAGCAAACGCAGACCCTTTGAAGTCATACTGCATGGTACCCATTCCATGGGTCCCAACTCTCCAGGTTTAAGGGATACTTCCTTCAGCTAAAACATGCATGGGAAACCCACAGTACAGTGAACTGTGTGACCGGGAAACGTTTTCAAATGCATCTCAGGTTTCGTCCCCTGGTACTCGGGTTCACCATTCCAGACGCTTTACTAACACTCTTCCCACTTGGAGAGTCAGTGCCTTTAAACTCCTGTTTGGTACAGTTTGCAATTTCTGCGCAAGATGAACAGGCATAGGGAGAACCAATGAGAGACTAGCTGTAGGTGCCTGCATGGGCAAATGGAACGCTCATTTCCCACCAGGATAAGGAATTAACCAAAGGCTCAGCATGCCCGGCCGGAAACAGATTAGGGCCTGAAGCAATCCTGCGGGTTTGCGGCCAGCTCACAAGAAAGCGAGTTGAAGAAAGGAGCTCAGGGGCACTGTAATTCACAAACCTGCAGAGTTATGAATGACAGCTATCGTCCAAAAATGTACTGAAGTAAGTCTTCCAAGAGGACTTGAAAGCGGGGCAGAATTTCAGGAAAACGATTTCAGGGGGTAGACTGGAATTGCATTTAAAGCATAGGAAAAGAGGCAGAACGTCGACAATGATGCACTTGGCCAAAAAGGGCGTATGCTTTTTCCTGAATATATTCAGGAAAAAACGCATACGCCCTTTTTGGCCAACCATGCAAGCATGTTAAAGAATTATGCACTACAATGAAGTGTCACAGCCCCCTGGTCAAAAGGGCCATCTAAAAAAAGTGTAAAATCCAGAAAGACAGCACAGGCCATGGAGAACAGGGAGCCTTGTTATGCTGATGGGCGGGATGTAAATTGCCAACAGCCACCCTGGAGAAGTGTATGGTGTTTCCTGAAACACCTAAAAAACAAAGCAACGGAGCCTACGGCACTTCCAGTTATGGTCCTATAGCTTAGGGAAATTAAAATCAAAAACACACAGCCACCCCAAATTTTCGGACGGCTCTGTTTACAAGAACCTCATCTACGGTACAAGTTAAATATCCCAGAATGTGAAAAATGGATAAAGAAGTTGTGGTTCGTACGTACAATGGAATATCACTCAGCAATGAAATCTATGTCATCAGGCCCATCACGGCATAATGAGTGGATTCAGCTACAGTGATTCTAAGTGAAATAAGTCACACAGAAAATGAAACATCATAAGATATCACTAATACACGGAATGTAAACTTGGCTACACATGAACTGAATTACAAAACAGAACAGGGACTCAAATTTAGAAAACCAACTTATGCTTGCTTAAGGGCAAAGGTGAGTTGGGGTGCTGCATAAAACCAGAGATTGAAAATAGCACAGATACCGTTCCATAAGCCAAATATGTAATAGTCAAGACCTACTCCTTGTTCAACGACATGGACTCAACACCACATATTCAACGCCTAGGAATATACCTGACTAGTAAGAATCTTAAAACCCGTGGATTTATATTTCTCTGTAGGAGAATCAAGCGTTTGTACAGCGGCATGAACGCAGCAGTGAAAATCCGATAAATCCCATTATCAAACTAAATTACAAAAACAAAACACAATGACAGTGAAAGAGACAGCAATTCTTAAATAATTGATTCAGGGCTTGTGATGAAACCTGGATTTACCACATCTACACCCAGAGCTGGGTGAGGCATAAGGCTGGACACTTCGAACTGATAGCATTGGTGAGGTTCGGTGAGCAAATTCAGACCCTTTTTAGTCATACTGCATGGTACCCATTCCATGGGTCAATAATCTCCAGGTTTAAGGAATTCTTCCTTCAGCTAAAACATGCATGGGAAACCCAGAGTATTGTCCACTGTGAGACTGGGAAACCATTTTAAATGGCTCTCAGGTTTCGTTCCCTGGTACTCGGGTTCACCATTCCAGATGCTTTACTAACCCTCTACCCACTTGGAGAGTCAGTGCCTTTAACCTCCTGTTTGGCACAGTTTGCAATTTCTGCACAAGATGAACAGGAATAGGGAGAACCAATGAGAGACTAGCTGTAGGTGTCTCCACGGGCAAATTGAATGCTCATTTCTCACCAGAAAGAGGAATTTACCAAAGGCTCAGTGTGCCGTGCCGAAACCAGATTACGGCCTGAAGCAATCCTGCGGTTTTGCGGCCAGCTCACAAGAAAGCATGTTGAAGAAAGGAGCTCAGGGACACTGTATTTAACAAACCTGCAGAGTTATTAATGACAGGTATCATACAAAAATATATTGAAGTAAGGCTGCGAGGAGGACTTGAAAGCGGGGCAGTATTCCTGGAATATGATTTCAGGACGTAGACGGGAAGTGCTCTGAAAGCATAGGAGAAGAGGCAGATCCTGGACAATGATGCACTTGGTCAAAATGTGCATATGCGTTTTTTCCAGGGCCCTCATTAAAGAGGGTAGGAGGCTCCCAGAATGCTTTAGTGGCCAACAGAGGGCCCACATCATCAAGGCGACGTGAGCCAGCCAGGCAGGAGTGACCTCACATCAGAGGGCCCACCTCACAGAAGGGTAAGGAACCCAGCCAGGATCAGACTCTCACCAGAGTGCCCACATAACCAAGGGGCTGGGAACCAGGCAGGAGTGTCATCACACCCGTGGGGCCATATCATCAAAAGTTGAGGTAACAAGAAAATGTGGCCTCAAACCAGAGGACCCACATCACCATGGGTCTTGGAGCGAGGCAGGCAGGATTAACCTCACAACACATGGCCCATTGTATAAAAAAGGTGAGGAATCCAG